>NW_006921170.1:28917-443312 GCF_000392275.1 Phaeoacremonium minimum UCRPA7 | reverse complement strand
AAGGCTGAAAGGTGCTGAAGCCATTATGTAGGGTTCGCAACTTATGATAGTAACTATCTTAGATTATCAACTATTATCAATATTATCATTATTTATCAACCTACTATTTATAAATAAATAAGAAAGCTATCATCTAAGTTAAATAAATAAGTAAAGAATCATTAAAGTTAATATATTATTTTCTATTTTTTTATCTTTATTATAAGAAGATAAAAATAATCAAATATTTTAGAAAAATATAATAATCTTTTAAGACTATGTAAAATAATGTTTACTTAAACTAGTTTAACTTATTAATAGCTTTTTACTAGCTTATAAATACTAACTTCTCTTTATATACTAAAAAAAAGGCTATTATCAACTATACTATCAAATACTATAGTAAGATTAAAATATAAATTAATATATATATATAAATTATTAAGTTTATTTTTTCTTATATTTTAAATAAGAATTTAATACTATCTTTTATATTAAAGATAATAAATAAACTTATTAGTAAAAAAAACTATTTAATATAAAAGATATATTATATTCTTTTAAAGCTATCATTATATAAAGATAGTTATATAATCTTAAATATAAACTATCAATCATTAGATAAATACGACTATATACTAAAATTCTCTAAGGTAAATAAGATTATATAAAAGAAGAAAATATTATATAAAAAGTATTTAAACTAACTTAAAGATATAGAAAATATTATCTATTTTTAGTTCTTTAAGTAGTAAAACTATAAGTCTTCTAATAAAAGTAACTATAAAAAGTAGTAAGCTTTAGTAAGGTTGAAGATATTATATTATTTTTTATAATATAAACTAATTTTAAATTATATATAGTTTTTAGACTTTTATTATATTAAGCTTTTCTTTAACTATTTTTATTATAATTATGATAGATTTTTTAATATTGATAATATATACTTTGATAACTATATTATCATCTATAAATATTATAAAAAGTATTATATTTATAAGAATAATTATTATAAAAATATTAAAATATTTAACCTAAAAGCTAATAAAGATAAGTTTTACTTAAGGTCATTTGATAAGAATATTAGCTTAGAAAATTGATAGAAGATTGTTAGAATAGTTTTTAAACTTTAATTAAAAAAGAAAGTAGTAAATTTACTAAAATAATAAAATATAAATATTAACTATAATTAGATACTATATATTATAAAATACTTATATAAAAAATTTAACGTTAGTAAATATTAAGATAAGTTAAAAAGTAACTAGCTAAAGATAAACAATATTAAAGATATACTTTTTAAAGTTTAAAAGATACTAAACAAAAAATAGTAGCTAGTATATAATATCTTTATAAGCTATTGATAATAACTAAAGACTAACTTAATCCTTTTTTAGATTGATAACGACGATAATATAAGTAAATTATATATAATTAATATACTTTCTTTCTACCTTTAGTAAGTCTATCTAAATAGAAAGTTTTTAATTTTTTATATAATTTTTATTAATATAGTTAATAACTAAATTAATAGTTAGACTTTATATTCTTTACTTTACTTTCTTATCGATAAAAACTATTATCTTTTAACAAAAAGGTCTAGTATATTAGACTTACTATAATATATATTTATAAAAGTTAAATATCTTATTATTAATAAAAAAAGTATATTAAGTTTAAAGACTTTAAAGTAGATTAATTAATAACTAAAAAAAATCTTCTTAAAATATAATAATAAGTTTTTTAATAGTATTAGTATACTTTTGATAAATAACTTTTTTTAGCTTTTTTTAATTTTAAATAAGCTAATTTATATAAAGTATAATATATTTATAAAAGATAGTAAGATTATTAGATATAATATATATTATATTTTTAATTAATCTATTTTTCTAAAGATAATCTAATATTAGTAAAGTAAAGATTAGATAGTATTTTATTAGACTTTTCTTAAGCTATAATAAATATAATTGTCTATTATATTATAAAAACTATTATTATCTAAATATATAATTAATCTAACTATTAAAAAGTAAAAAGCTTTTAAAAATATAATCTATATTTATCTTATAAAAAAGAAAGTTAATATTTATAATTATAATTATATAATCTTACTTAATAATCTAACTATCTATATTTAAATTATCAATTAAAATAAAAGTATAAATAAAATAAACTTAAAAGATACTAAAAACCTTTTTAAAAGTTTTTTAATATATATTAGAATATAAATGATACTTACTTATAATCTTTAGAATATAGTTAGCTTAGTAAATAAAGTATAAGATATAGTTTATAATATTAGCTAAACTATAAATATAAACTTTCTAAAGAATCTATTATAAATATTTATAATTATCTTTAATAAATATATTAAACTATCATATATTATAAAAAAAGAATATAAGTTATAAAATAAGATAGATTAAATGATAGTATTTATTCTATAAATATAGTAAGACTTTATCATTAAAAGTAAGATATATAGCTATATATAATTTTCTTTAATAATATTATATATAATCATTATCTATAAGTTATAAAAAGTTATATTCTTTAAAATCGTTTATAATATATTAAAGCAAAAGTTTATAATAAGATTATTATATATAATTATCTTCTAAATATTAAAGCTAAAGAAACTAATATTTAACCTACTTTTTAAGTAAGATTATATTTACTATAATCTTTTTACTAAGATAATATAAGCAAAGATAATAGACTATAAAGAATAAATAAGAAGATAATTATAATAGCTACTATATATATTTAATAATATTAGTAAGATAAAAGAAAAAGTAACTATTAAGTTAATAGATTTATTAATATTAAGTTAATAAAATAATTTAATTATATAAATATAAAGCTATAATTATATAAAGTTAATAATTTATAAAGAATCTTATCTAAATCAACTTTTTATTAAAGTATAAAGATATTATATAATAATTAGTATACTTAACGTAAGATTTTTATATTAATTCTTATATAATATAAGAATCTTTAACCATCCAAAAGCTAAGAATATATTTAGCTACTAAATATTAACCAATAGATAGATATTAACATTCTATTCTTTTGTTTTCTAGCTATCGAATAAATTACTTATAATCTAAGATACTAAGCTTACTGTAGGGAAAATTTCCAAGAGTTGAAGAAAGGAAGGTAAGTCTTTAGAGTAAAGTATAGGTTAATATCTTAACGAATGAAGTAATATAGAAATTTTACTTTATATATCTTCTTATTTTTTTTATAAGCTTTAGTTATTTAATATTAGATACTTTAGTATATTAAAGAACTTATATAGTTAAGTAATTAAGTAGATAATATAGTTATAAATTATCTATATTATTAAGAATAACTTCTTTTCTATATTTTAAGATATATATAATAATACTATAATCTTAACAAATATTAAAGCTAGCTTTTAAGTAACTAGCTTTATTTTATTTAATTTAGATAAAGTATTATCTTAGCTAAAAAGTCTATCTTAACTAATTATATCTTAAAGTTTATAGCTTAATACTATCTTTACTTAAGTTAGATAAATACTAAATAATCTAATTAAAGTAACTTCTTAGATAACTTTAATTAAAAATAGAATCTTTTATCATTAAAATAGCTTTCTAATATATATTTATAATAAGATTAATACTTTTATATAAAGTATAAAGAAGGTTATATATAAAATTACTTTGATAAAGTAAAAGATTTAAGATTTTTAGATAGTAAATAAAATATTAAGTAAGCGTTAGAAAGTTAAAAAAATATATCTTTAATAAAGAAGATTACTATTATAATAAAAGGTAAAATAAATATAAAAAGAAAAAAACCTTATAACTAAAGATAATATAAATATAAATATAAGAAAGGATTATATAAAAGGAAACTAACGATATGTTTGATACTATAGTAATTATAGAAAGTTTGGCTATAATATATAAATATATTAATTAGATATAAAGATATCTAAAGATAAAGATTTTGAATAGTTTTAATTAATTTAAAGTATTATAGTTAAAATAACTTATATAAAGATAATATAATATATAAATAGTATGTTGTTTACTATAATATATCGCTTACTATATAACTATATTATATAATTTTAGTATTTAATAACATAGTTTATAAGTAAGCAAGCTACCTAAGTAAGCAAGCTACTTTTTATAACCTTCACTACAATTAAACACAATTATACAACAACAACCATAGATATCAATTTAAACTATTTAGAATCTGATTCTTCAGTTGTTTCTATAACCTTTTAATAGGTATATATATTATATTTAGTCTTACTATAATTACTATAATATCAACTGTCTACTTTTCGATCATTATTATAAACTATTATTTTTATATATTTCTTACTTTAACTATATATTTATATTCTTTTTAGCTAAAATATTCTTAGCTTCGCTTATAGTAAAAAATCCTCTAAGCTAGATATATATTTTTTTTACTTTCTAGTATTTGCTAAATATCTTATTTATTTAATAAAGAATTTAGACTTTAGACTATAAAAAAGCTATTTTATATATTATTATCTTTATCTTTTTTATAATATAGTTTATAATATTATAAAAATATATTAAAAAGCTATTTTAATAGACGATAATATTACTTTTGATAAAAGTAGATTATAAATTAGCTTTTATAATATTATATAATATTAAAGAAACTTAAATATTAATCTTTGTTAAAGAAAGTCTTATAAGCGTTAAAGTCTATAGCTTTATATTTAGCTTAGATATAATCGACTCTAAATTATAAGATATTAAACTAACTTCTTTAAATCTAGCTTTAATATTACTTTCTATAAAAACTATAGAATAGATACTTCTAAATATATTAAAAAACTTAATCTTAATTATATAGTTAATATATAACTTTATAAGAACTTCTATTTCTTAACTATATATTTGTTTTAATAGACTAAAATATATAACGTTAAATAGCTAAAGTAAATAAGATAAATAAGAAGATATAGAAATTATAATAATATTATAACTTTTATAAAATATATTAAACTTAGCTAATATATAACTTTTATAACCATCAATCACTAACATTCGATATATACTATTTATATAACTAATAGTATATTTTTCAAAATGCTTTATTTAGTCTAAACTTATCTAATTATTAGTCTATCTATTATTAGTAAGCTTTATAACTTAATTATAGTAAAAGCTATCTTCTATAATCTAGTTTATAAGATAGTAAACATCTTTTACTATAATATATGATAAGATATACTATCTATCTATATAAACGTCTTAAATTATTATAGCTTATTCTTAATTATTAGACTAAACTATCTTTACTCTACCATTCTTTTCAATATATATAATCATTATTAATAAGATAATAATACTTATTATAAACTTAATCTTATCAAAATTATATAAAGATATATTATCGATACTATATTTTACCTTTATATTTTATACTAATATAAACTATACTTTAATTTTTTTAAGATCTTTATAAAAGGCTTACTAATAATTATAAATATAATTAAAATGTATTTAAAGCGTTAGTTATTGTTTTATAAAGTTGTTTATTTAATACTTTCTAACATATTATATACTATATTCTACCAATAGAATATTCGCTATATTTTCAATATTAGAAATCTAAAGAGAAAACCCTTAATTAATCTTATCTAATATATATATAAAAATAATATTCTTTTTTAATTTTATCAGTTTTATTAAATTAGCTAGTAGATTTTATTAAGAGTGTTAGCTATCTAATCTAGCTTATAGTATAGTATAAAGAATATTATAAGCTTTAGCTATAGCTTAAATGCTTTGTTTTTTAGATTGTTTGATAGTTTAGATAGCTAAGATAATCTAGCTTTTAACTAAAGTAGATTTTATTGTTTATTATAAAGAAATTCTATATTAAATGAGTGAGATAGTAGTTTGAGTGGAAAGTGGCCTACTTGCTTAGGTGGCTTGCTTGCTTATAAACTATGTTAAGCTATTTTTATACTTTTTTTAATTAAATAAGTTTTTTAATAACTTTTTATACTTTAATAAAATATTCTTTTTTAATATATTTAATTATATAAAGATTATAACTATATAAAATATAAAATAAAAATATATTAATTAAATTATAATAATTATTATTATAAGTAAACTTATATTATAAAGTAGCTAAATCTAGATATTTTATAGTTTTATTATAAACGTTTATAAATATTCTTTTAAAATCTAATAAATTTATTTTATTTACTTATTTATTTAAAGATAGAAAGTAGTAGATAATTATCAAACAATCTTTCTTACTTATATAAAGTTTTTTTAAAATCTACTTATAAAGAGAAAGTTTTTATTACTAACAATACTTATAGAAAATCTAAAATAATATTTTATATACTTATATAATAGTTATATAATTATAAATATAATTATTATCTTTTAAATAATTATAAATATAGCTAACTTAATATATTTATTTATAATTATTAGAATAAAATTATATATTATTTTATTAACGTTTATATTATTAAATAAGCTAATAATAAAGTTAATATTAATTTTTTTTTAAAAAAATACTTAAATAAAGATAATAACTATAAAATATTATAAAAATTATATTTAAATCTTCTTTTTCTTTAGTATATTAAATATAAATTTATATATTATTAAATGTTTATAGTTAGATTTTATAAATAAAACTTATAGTTTAGTAGTTTAACTATCTTACTTTAGTTAAAATAACTTATTTAAGTATTATTATAATATTATCTTAAAAGCTTTAGTTAAAGTATTCTTTAAGCTAGAATTATCAAATAGTTTTTATAAAAGAGTATATTATTAAAATTTATATTATAATCTTCTTTTATTCTAGCTTTTTAGCTAGTTATTTTCTTTAGTAAGATAGTATTATTAAACTTATTAATTTTAATTAAAACTTTATAGAAAATTAAACTATCAGCTTTTTAACGCTAGTATATAAACTATCTATATAATGTTAAGAAAGTATAAAGATAATACTTTAAGCTTATATATTTACTAATATAACTAAAAAATTAATATTCTTAATATTATATATTAAAAATTCTTAAGCTTTATAATATATAAAACCTATATTTTTATATATAATAAAAAGTAAAGTAAATATAAAAAAAAAAGGTTTTATAGTTAAAGATAATATAAATATAAATAAAGAAAAAAGTTATATAAAGAAAAATCAATAATATATTTAATATTATAATAATTATAAAAAGCTTAACTATAATATATAAATATATTAATTAAATATAAAAATATTTAAAGATAAAGATTTTAAATAGTTTTAATTAATTTAAATTACTATAATAAAAATAACTTATATAAAAGTAATATAATATATTATTTATTATATAAATATAAAATTTTTTATTTAAAGATAAATAAAGCTTTTAAATATATTATATAATTTTATAACTTATTAAATAAATATTCTTTTAATAAATTAAATAGTTTTAATAATTAAAATTATCTTATATTCTTTAGTTTAAATTAATAAAAAAAATAATATTATTATTAACATTATAATATAATTTATAAGTAAGTAAGCTATCTAAGTAAGTAGGCTACTTTTTATAACTTTCATTATAATTAAATATAATTATATAATAATAATCATAAATATCAATTTAAACTATTTAAAATCTAATTCTTTAGTCGTCTTTATAACTTTTTGATAAGTATATATATTATATCTAATCTTACTATAATTGCTATAGCGTTAACTATCTACTTTCAACTATTATTATAAACTATCATTTTTATATATTTTTTACTTTAACTATATATTTATATCCTTTTTAGCTAGAATATTCTTGACTTTATTTATAATAAGAGATTTTCTAAGCTAAATATATGTTTTTTTTATCTTTTAGTGTTTGCTAAGTATCTTATTTATCTAATAAAGAATCTAAACTTTAGATTATAAAGAGCTATCTTATATATTATTACTTTCGCTTTCTTTATAATATAGTCTATAATATTATAAAAATATATTAAAAAGTTATTTTAATAGATGATAATATTACTTTTAATAAAAGTAGACTATAGATTAGCTTTTATAATATTATATAATATTAAAGAAACTTAAATATTAGTTTTTATCAAAGGAGGTTTTATAAGCGTTAGAGTCTATAACTTTATATTTAGCTTAAATATAATCAACTTTAGATTATAAAGTATTAAACTAGCTTTTTTAAATCTAGTCTTAATATTACTTTCTATAAAAATTATAAAATAAACACTTTTAAATATATTAAAAAACTTAACTTTAGTTATATAGTTAATATATGACTTTATAAAAGTTTTTATTTTTTGATTATATATTTGTTTTAATAAATTAAAGTATATAATATTAAGTAGCTAAAGTAAATAAGATAAATAAAAAGATATAAAGATTATAATAATATTATAACTCTTATAGAATATATCGAACTTAGCTAATATATGACTCTTATAGCTATTAATTACTAACATTCGATATATATTGTTTATATAATTGATAATATATTTTTTAAAATATTTTATTTAATTTAGATTTATTTAATTATCAGTTTATTTATTATTGATAGACTTTATAATTTAATTATAATAAAGGCTATTTTTTATAGTTTAGTTTATAAGATAGTAGATATTTTTTATTATAATATATAATAAAATATACTATCTATTTATATAAACACTTTAGATTATTATAGTTTATTTCCAATTGTTAGATTAGATTACCTTTACTTTATCATTCTTTTTAGTATATATAATTACTATTGATAAGATAATAATATTTATTATAAACCTAGTCTTATCAAAGTTATATAAAGATATATTATGAATACTATATTTTGTCCTTATATTTTATACTAATAAAATTTCTATATTACTTCGTTTGTTAGAATATTAACCTATACTTTGCTTCGAAAACTTACCCTCTTTCCTTTGACTTTTAGAAATTTTCCCTACGATAGGTTTGATATTTTAGGTTATAAATAATTTATTTAATAGCTAGAGAATAAAGGAATAAAGCGTTAATATCTATCTATCGCCTAATATTTAGTAGCCAAATATATCCTTAGCTTTTATATAGCTAGAGATTCTTATACTATATAAGAATCAATATAAGAATCTTATGCTAAGTATACTAATTATCATATAATATCCTTATATTTTAATAAAGGGTTAATTTAAGTAAAGTTCTTTATAAATTATTAACTTTATATAATTATAATTTTATATTTATATAATTAAATTACTTTACTAACTTAATACTAATAAATCTATTAACTTAATAGTTATCTTCTCTCTTATCTTACTAATATTATTGAATATATATAATAGCTATTATAGCTACCTTCTTATCTACTTTTTATAGTCTATTATCTTTGTTTATATTATCTTAATAAGAGAATTATAATAAATATAATCTTATTTAAAAGATAGATTAAATATTAATTTCTTTAGCTTTAATATTTAAAAGATAGTTATATATAATAATCTTATTATAAACTTTTACTTTAATATATTATAGATAACTTTAGAAAATATAACTTTTTATAACTTATAGATAGTAATTATATACGATATTACTAAAGGAAACTATATATAACTATATATCTTACTTTTAACGATAAAGTTCTATTATATTTATAAGATAGATACTATCATTTAACCTACCTTATTCTATAACTTATATCTTTCTTTTATAATATATAATAGTCTAATATATTTATTAAAGATAATTATAAATACTTATAATAAATCTTTTAGAAAGTTTATACTTATAGTCTAGCCAATATTATAGACTATATTCTATACTTTATTTATTAAGCTAACTATATTCTAAAGATTATAAATAAGTATTATCTATACTTTAATATATACTAGAAAGCTTTTAAAAAGGTTTTTAATATTCTTTAAGTTTATCTTATCTATACTTTTACTTTAGTTAATAGTTTAAATATAAATAGTTAAATTGTTAAGTAAGATTATATAATTATAATTATAAGTATTAACTTTCTCTTTTATAAGATAGATATAAATTATATCTTTAAAAACCTTTTACTTTTTAATAATTAAGTTAACTATATACTTAGACGATAATAGCTTTTATAATATAATAAATAATTATATTTACTATAGTTTAAAAAGAGTCTAATAAAATACTATTTAGTCTTTACTTTACTAACGCTAGATTGTCTTTAAAAAGATAAACTAGTTGAAAGTATAATATATATTATATTTAATAATTTTACTATCTTTTATAAATATATTATACTCTATATAAATTAGCTTATTTAAGACTAAAAGAAGCTAAAAAAAGTTGTTTATTAAAAGTATATTAATACTATTAAAGAACTTATCATTATACTTTAAGAAGATTTTTCTTAATTATCAGTCAATCTACTCTAAAGTCTTTAAGCTTAATATACTCTTTTCGTTGATAATAAGATATCTAACTTTTATAAATATATACTATAGTAAGTTTAATATACTAAGCCTCTTTATCAAAAGACGATAGTTTCTATCGATAAAAAGGTAAAATAAAGAGTATAAAGTTTAGCTATTAATTTAATTATTAGCTATACTAATAAAAGCTATAAAAAAGATTAAAAACTTTCTATTTAAATAAACTTACTAAAAATAAAAAAAAAAGTATACTAATTATATATAACTTACTTATACTATCGTTACTATCGACTTAAAGGAAGATTAAGTCAACTTTTAGCTATTGTCAGTAGCTTATAAAAGTATTATATACTAGCTACTACTCTTTATTTAGTATCTTCTAAGCTTTAAAAAGTATATCTTTAATATTATTTGTCTTTAGCTAGTTACTCTTTAGCTTATCTTAATACTTACCAACGCTAAATTCCTTATATAAGTATTTTATAATATATAATATCTAATTATAATTGATATTTATATTCTATCATCCTAATAAATCTATCGTCTTTTCTTTTAGTTAAAGCTTAAAGACTATTCTAACAATCTTTTATCAATCTTTTAAGCTAATATCTTTATCAAATAATTCTAAATAAAACTTATCTTTATCAGCCTTTAGGTTAGATACTTTAATATCTTTATAGTAATTATCCTTATAGATATAATACTTTTTATAATATCTATAGATAATAATATAATTGTTAAAATATATATTATTAGTATTAAAGAATTTATTATAATTATAGTAAAAGTAATTGAAAAAAAGCTTAATATAATAAAAGTCTAAAAACTATATATAATCTAAGATCAACTTATATTATAGAAAGTAGTATAATATTCTTAGCCTTACTAAAACCTACCACTCCTTTTAGTTACTTTCGTTAAAAGACTTATAATTTTACTACTTAAAGAACTAAAAGTAGATAATATCTTCTATATCTTTAAGCTAGTCTAAATACTTTTTATATAATATCTTCTTCTCTTATATAACCTTATCTACCTTAAAAAACTCTAGTATATAATTATATCTATTTGATAGCTAATAGTCTATACTTAAGATTATATAACTATTTTTATATAATAATAACTTTAAAAAGATATAATATATTTTTTATATTAAATAGTCTCTCTTACTAATAAGTTTGTTTATTATCTTTAACATAAAAGATAGTATTAAGTTCTTATCTAAAATATAAAAAAGAATAAACCTAATAATCTATATATATATATTAGTTTATATTTTAATCTTACTATAGTATTTAATAATATAGTTGATAATAGCCTTCTTTTTAATATATAGAAAGAAGTCAGTATTTATAAGCTAGTAAAAAGTTATTAGTAAGTTAAACTAGTTTAAATAAATATTATTTTATATAACCTTAAAAGATCACTATATTTTTCTAAAACACTTAATCATCTCTACCTTCTTATAGTAAGGATAGAAGAATAGAAAATAGTATATTAGCTTTAGTGATTCCTTACCTACCTATTTAGCTTAGATAATAGCTTTCTTATTTATCTATAGATAGTAAGTCAACAAATAATAATAATGTTAACAATAGTTGACAATCTAAGATAGCTACTCTTAAATAATCTTTATATTATTTAAAACGATATTTAAAGAATTATTATCGTCTTTACTTTAACTAATCTTCTCAAACGTTAGATTTTATACTAACATATAATAGCCTTAAATATATGTAAACTCCTTCTACTATTTAACATTCTTTATATCAGTTGCTAGACTAGCTTTAAATTAGTAGAAGCTATAGTTATAATTATTATCCTATCCTTACCATTTATATTAATACTAATAATTCAAAAGATTAAATTTTTAAGTTAGAATTATCTTCTAAAATATATAAGACTAGATATAAAAATACTATAATATAATATATAGATTTTTTCTAAACAATTGTTAAGAAAGAGTCATATATATTAGCTTATCTATAGTTTACTATCACTTAAACTTTAATATATATTAATATAAGCTTTATCAATATAAGTTAGCTAAACTTAGTATAATAAAGACGCTAGAAATACTAAGATAATATATAAAAGACTTATACTTTTACTATCGATAGTACTAATAAAGCTAGATTCTCTTAATTATACTAACAAAATGGAAGATTTAGTTTAAGATAGTTTATATCTTAAAGTATTTAAAATCTTCTAATACCTTCTATAGGTTAGCTTTAGTTAATATAGTCTACTACTATTTATTGACAAAGTATCTACTATAATTATATATCTACTAGCATATTAGTATATTTAGTATAATATAATAAAACATATGATAGTATATAAAGCAATTATCTTTCTACTTTATTATATACTTTAGATAATCTTAATATAATATACCTTATTATCTTAGCTAAATAAAGTTAGTTAAACTTTTAAAGAATAGGCTAAGATAGACAAAGAATAAGAAAGCTTATAACTAGTTAAATTTACTTAAAGGTATATAGTATATACTTAATATCAGAAGATAGTAGACATCCTCTAGACACTAAAGCTTTAGCGGTAGCTACTTATCATTCTTTATATCCTTATTATCAAGCCTACCTTATAATAACCTTTAAGTCTTTTATAAGAATATTTAAGATTGTCGCTTTATCGTATACTTAGTTATCTTCGTTTAATATATCTTCTTCTATAAGTCTTTAATCAATTTATAGCTTATCAAAGCTTTCGACTTTATAGATAGTCAACTTATTAAAGATACTATTATCTTTTAGTAGCTAGCTTAAGTTATCTTTAACTAATATAAAGTCTTTATAATCTAGATAGTTACTAGCTAAGAATATAAACTATATAGAGACTATCTACCATCTAATATAAAACCGCTTATAAAACTGATAATCTATAGCTAGATCTTAGGTAAAGTTCTTAAGATAAAGAATGACAATATTTAAGTCTCTTAATAGTAAGAAAAGCTCTTTATATATCTTACTTACATTATAAAAAAAGTAGATAATATGACTATAATACTTATACTACTAACTATAAACCTAAAAAAAAATAGATTAGGTTAGCTAAATATATAAATAATAAAAAAAACGATAGTAAAATAAGATTATTATAAATATATTTATAAAAATGTAAACTTTTATAATAATCATCTCCTTTATAAACTTAAAAGTAAGTAAGAAGTTAAGTATATTATCAAAGTTAAAGTAATTAATAATAAAATAGAAGAAAAGCTTATTAAACTATTTTTTATCATTTTTATAATAATAATATTTATAAATTCTATTAGCTAAAAGTTTAATATCAAACTATCATCAATTATAGTATAGATACTATTATATTTACTTCTTTATCAATTCTAAATCAAACTTATACTTAATAGCTATATTATCTAATGTTAGAGAAGATACTTAAAGATTATCATTAAAAGTAGATAGTAGCTTATTAAATTCTCAAACTAGCTAGTCTTTTTGTAAGCGTTTAATAGTATATCTTAGCTTAGATAGTCTATTATAAAAGTAAGGAAAAGCTGGCTCTTTATAAAAGTATTTTTATAAATATAGAGAAGTATTTAAATTAAAGAGAGGGTATATATATAATCTACTTTTTTTTCAATATAATATTTCTACCTTTACTATCATTATAGCTACTATTATATTATCAATAGCTTTAAGCTTATTAATATTATTATTATTAGATTTATTATATTATTTAATTTCTTACTTAGTAAGTATACTTAATCTAAGTGTTTATAAAGGATCTTAGCCTTTATAATACTAAAAGTAATACTTTCTCTATATTATAGCTTATTATTATTAAGTAGCTATGATAGTAAGAGTATCATCATCTATTATATTCTTAAGATAATATCGCTTACTTAACATCTTATATATAAAATTCTATTACTTTATGATAGACTTATTTTCTTCCTTTAGTACTATAGTTATTAGCTATTTTCTGTCAACAATCTTATATATCTTTACTATTCTTACGATTATAATAGTCTTTTGTTTATAGTATGTTAGAAAGATATCTAAAAAAGATATTTGTCTCTTACCCTCTAGTTTAAATCTTGCCGACAACTAAGGTAGGTTACAATAGTTTTAGAACCATTATAAAGATAAAAAAACTGATTTCTAGCCTATTTAATATTATAGCGATTATAAATCTATATCGCTATTTCTAAAGAAAAGAGAAAAGGGGAAGATTAACTATAAAAAGATAGATAAAAAGGTAGATAAGAAGATAGATAAGAAGGTAGATAAAAAGGTAGATAAGTATGAAAAAAGTTATATAGTAGAGAATTTAGGTTAGAAGGTTAGTATTAGAAGTAAACAAACTAAATTATATAACGATAGCAAACGTAGTAAAAACTATGTTTGGTTTAAGTGATTGTATATTATTATAAAGCTATAGAGTCTAGTTAGCCAATTGATCCTCTATACAAATTTGCTAGCTTAAAGCGTATAATTATATACTATAATTTCCTTAAGTTTGGCTATAATATTGTCCTCTAGATAGGATAAACTATATCTTAATTTTTTCAAAATCTTTATAAAAAGTTTGTTGATAATTATAAATATAATTAAAATATAATTAAAATATTAGTTATTGTTTTATAAAGTTGTTTATCTAATACTTTCTAATATATTATATACTATATTTTATTAGTAGAATATTTACTATATTTTTAATATTAAAGATTTAAAAGAAAAACCTTTAATTAATTTTATTTAATATATATATAAAAATAATATTCTCTTTTAATTTCGTCAGTTTTATTAAATTAGCTAATAAATCTTATCGAAAGTGTTAGCTATCTAATCTAGCTTATAATATAGTATAAAAAACGTTATAAGCTTTAGCTATAACTTAAATACTTTATTTTTTAGATTGTTTAATAGCTTAGATAGCTAAGATAATTTAGCTTTTAACTAAAGTAGATTCTATTGTTTATTATAGAGAAATTCTATATTAAATAAGTAAGATAGTAGTTTAAGTGGAAAGTAGCTTACTTACTTAAGTAGCTTACTTATTTATAAACTATATTATATAAAAGTTAAAATATAAAAAATAATAAAAAATATATAAAATTATTATATATATAAAGTAATTATAAACTATATTAAACTATATTATATTAATAACTACTTTTAACTTTATTTATAAGCTACCTACCCTCAATTTTTAGCCTACCTACCCTCGACTTTTTATCGTACCTACTCTCGACTTTTTTATCATACCTACTCTCGACTTCTTAGGCAGAGAAGGCAGTGCATGAGAACAGCCCGAGCGCCACCAGGCCAGCAAATACGATAATTTCGTCTCTGTTCCACTTCGTTGTACCTGGTGAGACGATGCCGATAGTACTAGCGGAGTCAATACGTCTAATACCGTCTAAAGAGGGACGGCACCGGCACCGACGGGTCGCTTTGGAGAGAAAGATGGGCGAAGCCGCCAGCAGAAGCCACAACGCCAGGAAGGGTCAGGCTCTCGGGGGACTTGTGCAGCCACGGCCGGCCGAGAGACGGGGGCCTCCTCTCTCTCATCGTCGTCACCGTTCTTCTCTCCACCGGTCTGTGCAACGTCATTGATAGTGGTCTCACCAGTCATCTCCATGACTGGAGCAGCCTCATTGGGCTCGTGTAGCCCTGGTATCAGAGCCCATCGCAGGGGTGTTTGTCGCAACGGGCGGGCTGGGCCGCGCCGCCACTGTGAGGTTGACCTCAGTTGGAATGCCACTCACGGGCGGGTCAGTAGGGCGCGCCGACATGGTGAGGTCGTCGTGATTCGAAATGCCACTGCCAACAGATGTGTCGGCAAGCAGCGACGCCGACACCCCTGCTCGGAGGATGACCGCCTCCGGGAGAGTGATACCGCTTGTATCATGGAGAATGGTTCTCTTGTTCCTTGAAACGGTGACGACACCGGGCCGATGACGATCGACACGGGCTCTCTGTCACTTATCGTCTCCTCTCCCGCTTCAAGGAGAACGACGACGTTGCTGACGATGGAAAGGTGATGACAACGGCAACTTTCCCGAGACCAGCGTCTCGTCCCTTTGTCGGTTCTTCGCCGCCGCTTCGACGGTGACGGTGATGGTGAGCCAGCCGAGAACAAGGTTGACAAGGACAAGTACGACAAAGACCAGACTCATAACGATGCTGCCGCCAGAAACAGCAAAGTCCTTGAGAAGGCCTGCGGTGCTACCACTGTCGAAAAGGGGTGATCTTGCCGTCACTAGGAGAACAGGAGCAGCGCTGGAGAGGACGAGCAGAGACAGTCGTCTCCTTTCTTGTTCTATCCTCTTAAGACGAGGGGGCTGATCTTGCCGATGGGGAAGTCAAGCTCTCGAACTCAACCATGCTGGTGATGCCAATGGGAACGGGAACGAGAAGGGCTCTGAGGAGAACTGTGACGATGGTGTAGAGGAGGAAAAAAAAAGTCCTCGGGGACGCGTTGTGATGTTTATATGCCATCCTGCGGCGGGGCGCCTGCTGTTGCTGAAAAGAATGCTCGCATCATCAGGGGCAGTGCCAGTGGCAGTCCTGCAATCGCTAGAAAGAACGATGGCGTAGAGGGAGGGAGAGAGAGAGCCGTTCCAGGGGCCGACAACAGCCTTAGAAAGGGCGATCGTGCTGTCGGCAGGGGAGGCAACTGCAGCGCTGAAGGAGGAGCCATTGCCGCGCGTAGAAGATCATCCAGGTTGTGGTCCAGGCTAGTCTCAGCACCATGAGAAGGGTGGTGGTCAGCGTGGTGCCCTTCTGTAAAGGCCATCGAAGGTTAGGGGGTGTCGCAAAAATCGATGGCGCTGAAACCACTATTGAATGAGGGGCCTCCAGGGGCCTTGCCTCGGGCTACAGGGGGCTTCGCCGTAACTTACAGAGGCCCCTCCGGACGTCCTTACCTTGCCTAAACTGCCCCCCTAAGGAGCCAACAGTAGCGCTGTAGGATTGTGAAGAACAGTTACCTGACCGATATCATCAACCCGTCAGGCTGGAAGGTTTGGGGGACCACCAGCCCGAATACCGACCATATCACCTTCGCCGAGTTCAATAATTCTGGCCCGGGTAACTGGGAGAACAATGCTGCAGCTCGAGTTGCCTGGCAAAACTGTACCTTGCTTACCAGCGACACGTATCCGCTTGCGACAGTATGGACAGCACCGATTGGATCGACCTCACGTACTGGGACAGCATTGTCACTCCAGTGCCAGCAACTTCGTCCACTGGTGGCTCTACGAGCACAACTTATGATGGCAACCCCCCTTGGCACGCAAAGGCACAGTCACAGTCACGGTCACAATACTCACCGCGGCGCGTGGGCCTTCCGCGTCGCCCACAAGCCCACTTTCCCCAACCTACCCACCTTACCTTCCACCCTCCACAACACTTGTGCCCCACCCCACCCCACTTGCACTTGCATCAGCTCCTGCACAGGCAGCACAGTGTAGCTTGCTTCGTAATACTGGTATCCTGTCTTTTCGCCGGTGAGCAGGGTGTCTTGCCAGCCGATGAAGGAGCAGCCGTAGAAGCCGATATGGTTCCCATAGATACTAGCGGCCAAGGTGACGTAGCTTGATTGCGAACCGTCCAAATTGTCAGAATTAATGACATTAATGTTGTACATGCTGATCTTTGTGCTGCCTGTCGCGATAGTGGCAGTTTCGGCGTTGCTGTGACCGGTGGGAAGGGGGCTGACAGATAGACCCCGAGCATTCGTGATTGTGACGGTATTTCCCACGTATGTCTGACCAGGATTGGCTTCAGTGTAGCCTATAATCATAACTGGGCCAGACTTGAGACGGAAGGCACCTGCTCGTTGTATGTTCCGCTGTACATGAAGATTATTTGGGTACTCGAATCGCTCGGGAGGCTCGCCAACGCAGCCGTTAGGTTGCTGTATGAACCCTCAACGGACCCGCCAGGTGAGACAAGGACAGCGCCTGTGGGAGGGACCGTGCCACTGGTTGGGTGTGCCCAAACGGCAGCCCCTGAGGACTGTGTCGGCGTGGCCGTTGATGTAGGCGTACCACCACCCAAAGTGAAACTTGGGACATAGTTATAGGCCGTCATGTCGATCCAGTCCGTAGTACCTAGGAAAGAGCTCAAAGTATAAGATGAAGCTTGCGTTGCGGTGAGGTTTGTAGCGAACGAGACTCGCGAAGAGCTCCAGTTGCCGGGACCGATATTATTGTATTCACCAAAGAGCACATCCTAGATATTAAGTTAGAATTGACGTTTTACAATGAATTTTGAAAAGAAAATAGTAGTCTTCGCGCTCAGAAAAAGTACGTACCGAAGTTTGTGGGCTGCTAGTGGACCAAATGTGCCATCCCTCAGCGGCGATATGCTTGTCCAAATACGAGTTCATATACACAACGATGGCATACTGAGACCACGGACGACCCAGATAAGTCGTTCCAGTTGATGAGCCATACGAACTGGTGTATGTAACGTAGCAAGAGTCGAAAACATAGCCGCCGGGCCACACATTGGTCGGACGGTTCTGGGCAGTGATATATCCAGCAGTATTGCTTGCAATGTAACACTGATGGAAGTAGGCCTTGGAATATCCAAAAATATAGTCAATGCTGCCCTCAATATAGCAGTTACTGAATAGCTGAACACCTTGGTTGGCAAGGAGGGTGTCCTGGAAGCCTTTGAAGGAGCATCCGTAGGCCGCCATATTTTTGCCGTAGAAGTCGGCCGCTAGCGCGGCGGTATTCGATGTCTGAGGATAGGTATTGGTGAAATCAATGTTATAGAGAGCTAAACCAGAGCCGTCGGTCTTTTTTGCGTTGATTACAGGCGTGAGTTCGTTCTGGTTGGCGCTGGTGAGGACACCATATTTGAACTGAATTGTCACCAAGTTTTGAGAGTAATCGTTGGGATAACTCGTCTCGCCCCGCAACGTGACCATGCCAGTGCGATTGACCCACACCTGCTCGTTATAAGTGCCAGCTAAAATGTAAATGGTATAGGCTTTCCCGTCGCTGGGGAGGGCCGCCACCGCAGACATCACGGAGCCATATTGGCTACCGGTGGGAGTAGGCGCCACGGTATAAATTGCCGACGCTGAGGTCGCAGTCGTTGCCACAGCAGCTGAAGTTGACGTCGAAGTTGCCGTTGAGGATGTAGAAGAGCTTGTCGTCGCAGTTTTCGAGTAGACAGAATCCGGGAATCCCGAGAAAGGGGCGATGGCACTTGAGTCGAGCCAGCTGACATCTCCTAGAACACTGGCAGCAGAGTAGGACGAGGAGTCAGAGAGCACTTGAACGCTGGAGCTCCTTGAAGTAGTGGATGATCCAGGACCAGTATTGTTTGACTCCACAAAGACAGGAGAAGAGCTTGAGGACGAGATCTTCCACCCGATCGCGGCAATGTGATTATCAAGGTAGGAGTTCACATATGCGACGTGAGCAGTAAGGGAATAATCTCTTCCAAGGTATGTTGCACCCGTCGGCACCGATGAGGACTCGGGAACGACCGCGCAGTGATCAAACACAATCCCCGAGCTGCCAACTGATGTCTGATACTGCTGGGCGGCAATGGTTTGGCCAGTGCTGGTGCTGGTCTCCACAATCTCGGAATTATAGATGTAAGACAGTCCTTGACCCCACACCCAGTCCTGGGTTCCAGAAATCTTGCAGTTAGAGAAGTAGAAGGAGCCGTAGTTCAAGAGCAGAGTCCCCTGAGATGACTCGATGTTGCAGTTATAGAATGCGGCCTTCTTCGCCTTGATCGACACAGCAACCGCCTGATAGTTCGTCGTAGGCGTGTAGTTGTTCTCGAAGTCGATGTTATAGAATGTAATCTGGTTCGTATAGTACTGGGTTGACTGGAATGCGCCAGTGGCGGCGGAACCTCCAGCACTCGACAGAACAGCGCCAGTAGTCCGGATGGTGACGGTGTTTCCGGACCGCACTAACGGGCTAGCCGACTCTCCACGGAAAGTCGTCGCTCCCGTTCTAGCATTAGGAAACACAACCTGCTCATTATAGACGCCGGCTAGAATGTAGATGTATCCAGTGGTCGAGTCGAGCGGCAAGTCCGCGACAGCAGCCGAGATGGTCGTGTAATTGGCGCACGAGCCAGCCGGGCCAACAATACGTGCGGTACTGGGCACCGAAGATGGCAGAGAGCATCCCGTCGCGGTGGATACAGCGCTGGATGAGGTTTGGCTGGTAGAAGAAACATATACCACTGAAGACGATGACGATGTCGAGGTAGAAGTCACTGAAGAGCTCGTGCTCGAAGAAGTCAATGTCAATAGTGTCGTGGCTTGGGTTGAACTGGAGCTGGAGCTCAGGCTCGAGTCAGAACTCGAAGTTGAACTTGAGATTGAGCTTGAGGTCGAGCTGGACGTTGAGCTTGATGTCGAGCTTGAACTGGAGCTTGAACTTGAGCTAGTAGTAGAACCGCTTCCTTGGGCTGCCTGTGCTGCGTCGCTAGCCTGAATGGTGCTCAACACATTCGGGTCAATCCATGTAATGCTAGTGGTTGCAACAGAAGGGTAGGCGTTCGCAAAGAAGTTCGCTAGTCCGTAAGGTGCCAGCTGTGCCGCATCTGTGACCAATTTCACATATGGAGAGCGAGAAGCCTGGTTGTTCTGATAGCTACCAGCTCCCGTGGTCAGGTATTCGAAGTAGGCGTTCAACGTATTCTGTGTGACTGTGTCAACGTGGGCACCGGTTGCAGCAATGAGACTGGCTAGAGCCGTGTTTCGGTACACAACAACAGAACCAGCTCCATTAGCAGAAGCCATGTACACATAGGTATTTGTCGTTCCAGCCTTTTGTATGACAGAGCAGGTGTCGAATACAATTGTCGAGTTATATTGAACTGTTCCATAAGTAGCACCCTTGTTATAGACCAGAAGAGCGTTCTTGCTCGTAGCCGTGATGGTCGAGCCGTAAATATAGAGCGAAGGGTAAGTAGATATGACCTTGTCCGCTGCCTCAAGATAGGAGTTCGCGATGAGACCCGATGCGTAGTTGCTGCTGATGCCGAATGTCCCCTGAGATACAAATTGGCAAGAGTAGAAGGCATTTTGAGATCCACGGAGGTAAACAGTGCCTGCTGTAGAAGTGGCATTTGTGTTGAAAAAGTTGATATTCTTCCAGGCAAGACCTTTGGCGGCCACCGAATAAGAAAGAGGCAATCCGGTGTTTGATGAGATTGTCACCAAGTTCGAGGAATAATCATCTGAGTTGCTGGACTCTCCTACAATAGTCACCGCCGCAGTAGCTTGAATCAAGACAGTCTCCGTATATGTTCCAGCCTTGATGGTGACTGTGGGAACTCCATGGCTCTGGGCGTACAGGATGGCGGCACCAATTGCCGTGTACTGACCACTTCCGTCCGTGGCAACTGTCACGGCAGATGATGAGGCTATAGATATGCTCATTAGCAGAATCCTCGCAAGGCGCTAAGATCGACATACCACTCGATGTCGAGCTCGTCGAGATAGAGCTGCTTGATGTTGATGTGCTCGTCGGTATTATGTAAGACGAGGTGCTCGAAGTTGTGGCACTCGAAGTAAGAGAAGAATCGGTGCTGGAGCTTGAACTTGAGGCTATAGTAGCGCGAACGTCAACATCAGCGTTTTGCGATACAACAGAGACGGAAGGGGCGCGCGCTCGGCAAGCTTTGACGGCTGGTGAAGTGACGACTGAGGTAATCGCACCTTGTTCTGCGATGCTCTGGCCCACAAGGAGCAGCAGCAAGAGGGATGAGAGCATCTTGGCCATCGTGACTCCAGACCACCTTGCCTACTCGTTCCAATCTCAAATCGTGCCGGAGCAGAGAAGCATCACCGGTAGATAGAATTTCGCGACATGGGAACACGGGGTGATCATATAACCAAGAACCGCCGTCTCGTTAGCCCGCCACCAGGGGTCCATGATCGGTGAGATCCGGCTGTCAGGGCCAGCAGCTGAATGACGCCAATCGAGGCCCGGGGTCCAGATTCAGATCGACTTCGACAATTTTCGAGATCTGTGCAAGCTGTCGTGATACAGCTAGCCCCTGTGGGTCCCAGCTTGATATACAGAGGCGAGATCAATCGATGTCCTACCATATCACTGCGATATCCCTGCAGCCTTACTCAGAAGCGCCGAGCCAGTGGTCTAGCTTGACAAGATGGGTTAGTTCATTTTGATCAATTGAGCAGCTTCTTTCTGAAGACACTTGAATAGCGTCGCGAGACCGAGGTTTGGGGTACATGACAACTACTGCATAGCTGGCTGAAGTAGACAGGGTTAGGCTCATAGATGGACCACAGGACCACGAACTACTGTAAGTAGACGCGACTTTCGGTTCAAAAGCATACGTGGCATATCATCATACTTAGATGGGCAATCTGAGGTACACCGTACTTCTTCATCAGGCCCAAATAAGCGCCGCTTGTGTATCACCCCTGAGCGGGATACGTAGCGGCTGCTCTGTCATGACAGTATTTACTTCTTCACATAGCTCAAATCACCGCACAAAGTACTGACAATCATGAAATTTGCGTCAGACAAGAAAAAAAGTCAAGGAGGCAATCGACATGCAGAAAGCTAGAACGGTCCAGCAGCTAGAGGTCTGCGTGGCCAGGAGAGCCGATCGAATCAATAGTTTCAAGGCTAGCATGACACTCCACCACGTGTTTTGCGGAGCGATGCGCAATATTCCACCAATGAGATAAGGAACCAGTACACTGGCACCGGGCGCGCTAATCCCTTTAAGCATTTCCACTCCCGAGGCCGTGGGACCGTTGGACCACGGAACCGAGGCGCTAACACGATGCCGTCCCAAATTTTTCTCAGATGCGGCAGTAAATGTGAAGAGCTGGCCGGCCCTGTACCCCAACTGGGCTTGGCCGGTGCGGCTTCGCTTCAGAACGTCGCCTAGCCACTGGGCACGCAACGATGGTCTATTTCAATAGATCGCTCTAGCGCTATCAGCACGTCGATTTGCGGCTGAGCGCTCTGGGAGGACAGGCGAATCTGGCCATCACAGCAGGACGTTCTCGGTAAAGACACTGTCGTATCCAAGCTGAAAGAGAGGCGCGAACAGCCTAGCCAACATCGTCAACCGAGGCAGCCTCTTGAATGCACGACTCGTCATTCATGATGGGCAAAGACACGCAGCGCAAAGATGTGTGACCAACAGAGGAAAATTATCGAGCTTGTATCGCTACTGAGTCCCTGTTCCGGCAGCGACTCATTTTTCCGACCACACGTTTATCACTGCCCGTGCCCACTCCACTTCCCGTGTCTTAGAATCTGCTTACAACTGATGTGTCTCAGACTTTTCGCTTTTGCCAAAATAAACGTCTTATTAGGGAGTTAGGATAAAGAGACGGTAGATTCGAACTCACGATGCCATTTTAGGAGTATCATAGCCGCTTATCACCATTGTCTTAGATATGTCGTACCCACACCACCCCAAGGCGGAGTTGTGTTCCCTACTACCTACCGGCCATTAGGGGCCTCGTGGCCTATTTCGGCGGACGAAAATAATCGTGGCCCACACGGCCAGCCCGTTAATCACCCCATCTTTTCGGCTCTTTGAGGGAAAAATGTGCTATCGCATTCAGCACCGCGCCCCGGCTTCCCCGTGCTATACATCGGTAGCATGTGGAAATTTTTGTAATAGAGTACGGGAGTCTCTTTAATTCGTGCGGCACCAATTATCTAGAATACTTAGGTCGATTGTACGTGCGACTCGCACTGCATTTGTGTTGGCAACCGGCTTCGGCGCACTTATGTGATTTGATGGGTCCTACACCAGCGCTTGCTGTAATTTCATGCAGCTAGAACTGCTTGAAATTATGAAAGCCCACCATTGAGTCTATGTATGGATATGACCAGGGCGCTACAGTGGCGTTTGTGCCGGATAAATCGAGGATTCGGGACCCAACCCCTGAATGAAATTTGTTTGGTTGCTCTATTTATTCATGAGCTGTCCTCTGAAAACATTAGTCTTCAAGTAATGTCGGTTCAATCGCTATTTGCTTTATCTATCGAACGATATTTTCCAAAAAGCACAGCGAATCAGGAGCCTAGAAGACTAGCAACAAAGATGACCTCGATTGCAGCGATAACATCGCTTTCGTATGCGGTCTTCGGCCATACCTCAAATAATGCGACAGCTACAAATCCTGACAGCCCATGTAATTCCATTTTTAAATGACATAGTCTTTAAACTGTTGAGTAGGAACCTTGCGTTCAAACATGATGTCAAGTTCCTCAAATGTGCGACCCTTGCATTCCGGCAGCCGGAAGTACACCCAAATACAGGACAACAGAGAGATGCTTCCATAGATCAAACCCGTCTTGGCACCCAAGTTGGCCTCCGTGCTGTTAAGTAGGTACGGTGAGGCGACATTGTACTACAAGGGATGCAATTAGAATTGGTTTCCTTTGAAAGCTCATCAAATTGGATTTGTGTTCTTGGAAGGAAGAGGGGCTGAAGACAGATTGAGAGTCAACTTACTACAATACCAAGACAGCTATACGCGATAAGGGCAATGGCCACTGTTGGACCTCGGAGACGAGTGGCTGAGGTCTCAGAGAAGATAACATAAGCCACTGGACCGACCGTCAGGAAGTAGATGAAGAACCAAACAATCAACAAGGCTGCCTCGGCGTTGACAATCGCAGGTCGATTAGGAGCTATGCCCATGAAACCGATAAGTAGCATCAAACAAGTCAAGGTGCAAAGACCGCCAAAGTAAAGAGTCCGCCTTCCGAAGCGAGGAATGAGGAAGAAGGAGAGGCAGGTTCCCATAAAACCGAGGGCTGTCATCCCCACGTTCATGTTGAAAGCTTGGGATGTTGGGAAGCCAGCCAACTCAAAGAACACAATTGCATAAAATGGTAGAGATAGACCTGAAAGAATTTGTATAGCCCAAGCCATGGCGGATATTTCCGTGCGTCGAAGATTTGGTCCCTTAAAACAATCCAAATAGCTAGTATTGGTTTGATACTCCTCTTCGCGCTCATTGGTGCGGCGAATCAGTGCAAGCATTTGCTCCGTATCGACCTTGTGGGATCTGCGAATGAGTCTTTGCAGTACTGATCTGGCTTCGTCAATCTTCCCCTGGCGAACCAGCCAATAGGGGGACTCAGGGGCCCAGAAAATGAAGGTGAAGATAATGACGGGCCACATCCACTGAAGTGCGAATGGAATGCGGTATGCCCACTGAGTAGCATTGCTTGAATACCCAGCGAGCACCCCTGATGCGATCAGAATGCCGATTGACCAGCAAAGATTGACGTATGCGGTCAGAATATCTCGTAGCCGAAGCGGACAAATTTCAGATGCGTAAGTTGGAGCGAGGGAGGTAAGGATGCCCCAGATGGTACCACATAGCATCTCACCAACCAATAGGACTGCATTATTTTGGGCAAAGAATGTGATAAAGATGAAGCCGCTGAGGAGAAAGAGACAGAAAATAAGTGTCTTCTTGCGGCCGAACCACTCTGCAACATATCCCTGGATGGCGCCTCCAATAACGCGTCCGACGGGTGAACTCATAGCTAGAGCAGTCTGCCACGGCGCTGCAACAACGTAAGAGTCTTTATAGAGATACCCGTACTTGCGCTGGAAAGCTGGGAGACCATAAAAGTTGGTGATTAGATCCGAGTCGTAGCCGTCCATGATAATACATACACAGAAGAGTACAGACCAGACGACAGCCATGGGGTATGTAGAGAAAGCCTCTGTCACCGAGAGAGTGTGTTCGAGATTGGTAGCTTCGTCCGCGGCAGTCTCGAGGTGTTTGACGTCGGCCACAACGTTGGACTCTTGTCTTTCAAGCTTAGAGTCTTCCGCCATTGTCACGTCTGGTTTTGCGGTCCCCATAATGATTGCTGGAGTAATTAAGTAAGAAAAGACGAATGAGCTTCTGAGTAACTTGCAGTATTGAGCAAGCTGGGTTTGAGCTTTACTCGCCGACGTTTTATAAGCCCTAGATGTACCCCACAGTTACCCCGGATTCCTGTCGGTTATCTAGATGTTCAAAGACACAATCACCTCGCCCGTAAATTATTACTTGATTCACTTCTGTTTCACAAGCTCAAGTTCCTAGGGATTGTGCGTGGTGATTATGGTGCGGGGTTGGTTGTCTTTAGTCAAATCCGATTAGGGAATTTTCTCCTAACAGATACCAGGTCGTATCAAAGCAGCCTCAGTAGGCTAGTAGGACTATGGCTGATAGACAAATGCAGAGGGCTAGCTTATGTATCTGCGAGTAACAGAAGAAGTTCGTTTAATTCAGATTCAAGCAATGCGGTCTTTAACCAATTCTGTCTACAAGCCAAACCGTACGTTGTTCAATATGTTCCGCGAGGTTTGAACTTCAAATACAGCCTGAGTGGTATCACGACTCAACGGACATCCTTCATATCCCCCTTGATGATTAAGTCTCTACTGATAGATCATAATGCCACACTTTTTAGAAAAGCAGCTCTTTGTAAACGATGGCCCGCTTGATCCTTCCGAAGTTGCCCGCCTAGAACCGTCGGACCCCAGCCTCTCACTTGAAGAGCTAAGACAGCGCTTTAAGTCGAACGGCTATCTTTACCTGAAAGGCCTCTTACCCCGAGAAGACGTACTCAGAGCACGGGAAAAGTACTTTGAGTTCCTAGCACCCAGTGGCGTCTTAAAGCCGGGAACGTCTCCTATTCAGGGGATATATGACTCCACGAAGAATATTGATCAGTTTCCGGGCATCGGAGTTGGAAGGGTAGACTCGAGCGCAGAACCTGGCAAACAATCCAGGGACTTTGTTGATCTAGCCATAGACGCCCATGGCCAAGACTGGTACTCCCAGGACCTCTGCAAACATCCCGTTATGCTTGACTTCATGGCCCGCTTCACAAATTGGGCATCTAAAAGCCGACCACTCGAGCGGACTCTATTGAGGAACAACATCCCTAACACGAAAGCCATCGGTGTGCATTATGACCAAATATTTCTTCGTTATGGCGAGCCTACTAGCGTGACTGTTTGGGTTCCAATTGGTGACGTCAGCATCACCGGCGGTGGATTGATATACTTGGAAAATGGTATGGTTATGATCTTGACGCCATATCTAGACCGTTAGAGACTGACTTGTTGCCGTTTCAGGCCATGCCCTTGGTAAAGAGTTTGAAGACGATTTCACAGCTAAATCAAAGGCGATCGGTCTATCAGACGAGGAGGCAAAATCAGCATTCAACAAGAATATGTTGGAGAGTGGTGTCTTGACGGATGGACCGGCAGAGTTCGCACGTACTTACAAGCGCCGATGGCTTGTCACTGACTACAAAGCTGGAGATGTCGTGTTGCATAGCTCGTACATGATCCATGCCTCAACTGTTAACCATGACCCTAACAACGTCATTCGTCTTGCAACAGATTTAAGGTTTGTCGATTCTTCCAGACCATGGGATGAGGTAGGTTCAGGATCCTCTACTTCGGTGGTATATGATCCAAGCTAACAGTAACAACTAGCGGTGGTCCAAGCAATTCAGGGTTGGGGACGGAGTGTAGCCAATAGAAGGGAGAATTCTTCACAGTTGTAGAAAGGAGAAACTTTGTCGCGCTCATTGGCGACACACTCATAGAATCGAACTATTCTTTCATGCGAAATGTACCAACTTAGTATATAAAGAAAGCAGCAATCAACACCAGCCCCACTTGTCATGAAGATAGGCCTGTAAACTAGCCGTTGGCCAAGCCAGTTCCGTGTCCGTTTTGATCAAGATGTCCATCATAGCCCGTTGTTCCTTGTACTCAGAAAAAAGGTCCCCAGCTACAGTCAAAAGCATCGTCAGAATCATGTCATTATCCTCTGGAAAAAAAAAAGAGAGTGAGAGAAATTCTTCAGCTTACTAATTCCGATTACCAGGCTTGCTGTGAACATGGATGGGATGTAGTCAGGATTTGACAACGCAATACCACATACTATTCTAACATGGTCTCGTACAATAGTCTGGATTAACATTAGAAGACATACTAATTCCCTGTGAAGCCAGTCCCGACTTGAGCAAGGAAATGGGTACTGACATTTGTAGCTTCCACAGCCTCAGCGCGACCCGGACCTAGCTGAGGTTTCTTGGGATTATGGGCAACGAGTAGAATTTGGCAGATATAATAGTGCTGATGAGCGGCAACTATTGATTGGGAACGAATGAAGGTTCAAATCAGTGCGCTCTCAATCTAAGATTTTTAGTAGAGCGACTTACTCTGACAGTCATTTAGAAGCCATATCTCTGGAAACACCTGGGCTGCGGATGACTCGCCCCTAGGGCGGTAGAGGAGCGGTTCGAAGTGGGTGGGTTTGGTGTCCATCCACAGCTTGGCTCGGTCGGAAAGTTCTCTCCAGGCTTCAGGGGACTTGGACTCCTCTCCATAACAGTGATTTAAGACCTCAGCACAGAGGACAATGATGTGGAACACTATGATCCAATCATCTCCTTTATCTAGGGATTGGTCCACCTGGATGTATTCTCGCAACAACTGTACTGGTCTCTGGGTACGGAAGGCGATGACGATTTCTTGCCGAAGCACAACCAAGAAAACAGCTTGTCTGATGCCAGACGGATGATGGAATTCCTGTGCCCGCACAAATGTATGTGTTCCCATCAAATGGTTTTCGAAGTCTTGGCCCGCAAATGGTACTGACAGAGAATTCCACTTGAGTTCAAAGTCCCTCCAGTAGATAATATGCTTGGCGACAATGAAACAAGACATACATACCTGATATTTCCTCGTATACGCGCAATATAACAGTAGCAGCGAACAGGGCTGCATCAAGGGCGGCATTGCTTTGGTCAAGAACCGGGATCAATAGCGATAGGCATTCTCGATGATAGCGATCTGCGACGTGTCCATCACGGCCGTTGATAATGCTCATGTGGCGTGCTGATGCTGCAAGAATAGCAAAGAGAAGCGGACGTGACGTTATTGCACATTGTACTACTGAGGTTGCAAACGTATTATGAGGGTCGCAGTAATCGAACTTGATCGGGTTTTAAAGACTGTTATCCCGGTGATGAAACAAGATGAGCTTACCCATTTTGAAAGGTCAGAGACGAAATATCGTAACAATACTGCTTCTTGTTCATCAGCAAGCGGCCAATGGCGCCGGCCGAAGGCCAACGAATCTGGACTTGGTGGCAGCCCCCGTGACGTGCTAGGAGAGTACGAAGTGCTGAACTCCGGGCCGGTAGAGACGGGGCCAGCTGCCGGTGTGTCCACCAACACCGTGCCGGTTTGCTGTGGTGTCCATATTCTGCCATCCCAATCCCGGGACGTGGGAAGAATACTTGACCCTTGAGTTCTACTAACTATGGCATCAGGGGAGGGGGAATTCGGTATCAATGGGTCTAGTGTTATAGGTGGGTAGCCTAGTGTTGTTGGGGTCGTGGGATCTCTATCACAATCATCATCGACTGGAAGATATTCAAAAACGAACTCAACTATTGAAATATTAGTCTCATCAGGATGTGCCTGAATAGTATCACCAAGAATGGAAAGACTTCTCACCGTCAATTGGTGGTGCCACCCACACTTGATCCTCTGCAAACTCGAATTCCGCTTTTGAGTCTGAAATTTGATCCCCTGAATCTTTAGAAACACCGAGAGGATTGCTATGACGAAACGGGAAGGGAACTTCCCGCATGCACTCTCTCTTCAAGAGCAGGCACCGAGCACACGAAGGGAGCTGAGTATCACCTAGACAGGGCCAAATGTCAGCAATGGCTTTCTCTTGAAGCAAATAGTTCAAGTGGAACCTTTAGAAGTACTTGTGCCACAATCTGGGCATGACTTACATCTTGCATGAGCTACTCGGCAAGCCTCACTACCCTCGGAGCACCTGTTAGCACCCTGAACATTCCGGCGCACATGCTCCAGCTGCAACACTTACCAACCGCGTATGAAACGAGGCCGTTGCACGTCCGCCATCGACTTAGCACTTGATCCTCTGGCGAAAACAGAGTGGAGGTAGCATCTATGGCAAACGCCGGACAAATATGCTTGATGGGGAATGCGGGAGACATTGCCACTTTTAATGGTGTTTTATTGAGCTACTAACAATGGGAATTCAGCCCGAACCAAGATTGGCCTGGCTCATCTTGGCGTATCGTTGGTGTGCCTGTCACTCTGTTCACGTGTGTCACCAAATCTCGACCCTTATCCCCGCACTCCTATAGATGCGGGAGGTTTCTCCATGCGGGGGGTTAATTAGTACATAGAAACTAATGAGCCAAAATGGGCGTCATAATGTACGTACAAACCTCACCTCGGTTCCGTCGGCTGCATTTAGCCCGACGGGTACCATCCCCAAGTCTTCCACAAGCAGAAGCTGTTGATTTAGAGGGGACCCTGTCTTGCCTGCCCACTGGGAGTCATCATCCATCGCAAAAGTTGGTCTGTGGGCTAGTGACTACATTGGCACCAGATGTGCTGTATTAGATGAGAGAGTAGATCGTCTTCGACTGGCAATTTTGCCATTACGACGCTGTCTACACTCTCTACAACATGGCTGGCACGATTGGCCTACGGAAAAGACACGTAGAGTTAATGTTCTCAGTTGAAACGCATCCTGCCAGACCCATACAGACCTTCAATTCCTCTCGCAAGATTTCCAGCATGAGCTCCACGCCCCGCTGTCCATCGTAAGACAACCCCCATAACACTGGCCGGCCCATCCACACGAAGTCGGCCCCTAAGGCTAGGGCGCGAAAGACGTCTGCTCCGCGTCTGATGCCGCCATCCAGGTGCACAGGAATGCTGCCATTGACCGTAGCAACAATCTCTGGCAGAGCATCCAACGTAGCTACGCCCCAGTCCAGTTGACGCCCTCCATGATTACTGACAATAATGCCATCGACCTTGTGGTTCAATGCCAGCGCTGCATCTTCAGCTGTTTGAACACCTTTGAGCCATATTTGCATCTTGGTATTAGCCCGGAGCCACGGGATGACTTCGTCCCAAACCAGGCTGGAGTCAATGGTTAGGGAACCATCCCCTTCACTGGAAGAGGCCATATCAGCAGCAAGCTGTGTCCCAAAGCTGATAACTCTCAAGAATCGGGGTAGGGAGGGTCGATTTCGGATCTCGGCAATGCGTCTGCCAACGACAGCAGTGTCAACAGTGAGCATGACCGCCTCAAACCCCGCCTTCTCCACTCGCTCCAGCAGTCTTTTGGTGAACCCCCTGTTCTTGAACATGTAGAGCTGGAAGAACTTGACAGCGCTACTGCCGGCTGTTTTCACTTCTTCGGGAGAGCACACTTCGTCAGGGGCGCCTAGGCTGGTGCCCATTGACACGCCCATTATCGTCCCTAATGTCTTTGCTGCGCGAGCCGTTGCAGCTTCGCCCGCTGGGTTGGCCATCTTGTGCCATCCTGATGGTGCGATCCCTACTGGGATGCTGACTTTTTGGCCCAGCACTGTGGTTGACATGTCGATCTCCTTGACATCGCGCAAGACCCTGGGGCGGATCCGGTATTGGTTGAAAGCTAATGCGTTTTCTCGAACCGTTTGGCCCTCGCCGGCGCCATCCATCCAGTATTCTCGAGTGATCTTATTGACCTTCTTCAAGGCAATGGCCTCAATCTCGGCAAGAGACAAAGGTGAGTCGGGAGCCATAGGTTGCCGGATGACGAGAAGGCTCGTCTGGTTGGTGGTCTTCCTGGTGGACGTAGACCTGGATTACAGGCTCTACTCAGTGTCTTCGGGAACTCGAATCTCTTGAAGATGAGATAAGGCAAATGAAATGCATTCTTAATTTATGACATATGCCTGGACCAACGACACATTCACGAAACACCTTAAAGACCACCACTCTCTCCAAGGTTGAGCTATTAAGTCTGGATACCCGAACGAGGAATTTTGCTCCGGCCTGCACTGTGATCCGCCTACCTTCAATGACATTTTACTGACAAAAGCCCGTTAACAGCATCACCCCGCACTTGACCAGATGACCATACCTCCAGCTCAGGGCTTCGACTAGAAAGGCCCTGTGCATGATCTAGCTCTCGAAGATCAATAAGAATGTGATAGGACAGGAGGCTCTTCTTCGATACTGGCATGTGCGAGCGTAATTCAAGCATCAATGAATTGTGTCAACCCCGATGGCGAATCGTGAAACGCTGCTAGTTACAATTCCCTTTGAACCATTCAACGATAGCTATGCGAGGCTCAAGGAGCTGCAGCCAGGCGTAGAAATCCTTCACTATAACACAAAGGATGTCGATGTTGTCCCCCCAAATATTTGGGCCAAGGCCACCATTCATCTCACCTTATACTTATTCCCCAGGACCCGTGAGCAAGTACCTTCGCTGAAATGGGTGCACCTTTACAGCGGCGGCATCAACCAGGCGCTTGACGCACCACTGCTCCAAAGCAAAGAGATAATCTGGACACGCAATGGCGGGGTCCATGCTCCTCAGATCGCGGAATGGGCGACAGCAACTCTTTTGGCCTACTATCGTCAGATACCCACGCTGCTGAAGTGGCAAGAGTCTAGTATCTGGCAAGCACAGAGCTACCAGCCTCGCGGCGATCTTCTTGGGAAAACAATTGCATTCTTGGGCTATGGTGCAATTGCCCGGCACACAGCCCGTATCGCCTCAGCTTGTGGGATGCGCGTCATAGCGTACACGTTGCACGAGAAGACGACGTCTGAACAGAGGGAAAGCAAGACTTTCACGCCCAAGCATACGGGAGACCCCCTTGGCGAAATCCCTGAGGAGTGGCATTCGGGCGAACTAGAGGATTTCTTGTCGCTTCCCATCGATGTCCTTGTAATCTCGCTGCCATCGACTGACAGGACGCGCCGTTCCCTCGGCAAGGCACAATTCGCGAAGCTCAAAGGATGTTATGTTATCAATCTTGCCCGTGGGGACATCATCAAGACCGATGACCTAGTAGAAGCGCTGAATAACAACACGCTGCGCGGCGCTGCGCTCGACGTGACAGACCCGGAGCCCCTGCCGGATGGACATCCATTGTGGACTGCTAAGAACGCGATTGTCACTCCACACATCTCGGGCGTGTCAGATGAGTATATGCCTCGCACGATAGATATTCTTAACGAGAACGTGGAGCGATTACACGAGCAAAAAGAGCTACTGAATCTCGTTCAAATATCGGATGGGTACTAAACAGGGGTCGTCAACATGGGCATTATGAGGCGGAGAAAATGGAACTTATGGATATTGAAATGTAGACTTTAATGAGCTATTAGCAGTAATATATTCTGATTCAGTTTAATTTGCGTGTACAGATAATGCTCGTTGTTGCTTCCCAAATATGTCATAGAAAGGTTTGAGCAACTCTTCCGCTGGCACAAGCTTGACATGCGGACTGATTTCGAGGCCGAAGCCCGGTTTGTCAAATTCCTTCGTCTCCACGAGACCACCCGTCGGCAAAGGCTCCTTGATGAAGAAGTCACCATGTACCGGCCCAACATTGCGACCGTCTGGCGAGTAAGCGACATACTCAATTAGTGGTGCGTTCTGCTGTGACATGCAAAAATGGACAGTGTAATGACTGGTCCCATGAGGAACAATATCGATATCGTAGGCAGCTGCATGCGTTGCTATCCTAACAAGCTCAGTCATTCCACCGCACCACATGACGTCGGGCTGGAGGACATCAAGCAAACGGTTTTCAATTAGCTTGCGGAACCCCCATCGCGTGTACTCATGCTCGCCAGTGGCCCACCGGACGTGCGGCAATGCCTGTCGCAGTTGGCCGTAACCCTCATGATCATCCGGACTGAGAACTTCTTCCCACCACTCGATATCCAGGTCAGCACACTTGTTTATGAGCTTGATGGCATATGGAATATTGAGCGACATATAACAGTCGACCATGAGAGGAAACTCTGGGCCAGCTTTCTTTCGATGGGCAGCGAGGACATCGTAATTCTTCTGTAAGCTGTTTGGCTCGCTGGGACTGTAAGGCAATGGCACTTTGCCTCCCCAAAAGCCTTGCTCTCGAGCGATGTCTGGGTTTGGGCCAGTGCAATACGCAGCCAGTCGGTCCTTAGTTTGACCTCCTATCATCTTGTACACGGGCTCTCCGCGAATCTTGCCCAACAAATCCCATAGAGCCAGATCAATCACACTGATGATCATCATGGTAATACCCCGGCGCCCGTAATGCTGTGAGCCACGGTACATTTGGTCCCATATTAAATTCGTATCCCGGGGGTCGGCATCGATGAGAAACCGCTTGAAATGCTGCTCTGTCAAGAAACAGCCGACAAACCCTCCATGGCCTATGGCGAAGCCTTTCGTGCCATTTGAGGCCTCGATCTCGACACAGAAGTCTTTCAACACATCGACTCCCCAGCTTTCGCGGCGGTCTTTATATATGGAGTACTTGGACATCGGGTTGGCAATCTCTTGATAGTAAAGCCAGTGCCCAGGCTTGTCCGCCTCCGATTTCCGTGGGTCGGGCGCGACAAGGAACGTCCTCACTGCGACAATACGAGGATATTCTTTTGAGGCCGCCATGTTGGGTACGATGTCTAATTCCAGTATATGTTCTTTGAGCGAGAAAGGTTTCTTGGCTCAATTGAGCCTTACTCTCAATTCTCATCATCAAAGCAACAAGCCCCCCACTTCCTCCATGCCATGACATTTACTGTTCAGCGGGAGTACCCCGCGGGAATATGGTGGTTAGTCCCCTAATTTAGAGCTCGGGCAGCATTCCCCGATTCTCTCGACCTCTGTTTCGGGGACATCTTCCTATTGGGAGAGATGGTTCGTCTAGGCATTATTAGTGAAGAGCACCCAGACAAATCTCAAGCGCTGTATGATCAATTTTAAGGTAGGTTGTAAGGGAGCTGTGTGAGACTTAAGTATAGGGGTTTAATCGACTTGTTGGGCGCATGGGACATCATTCAACAGTCGCAAGTTACAGACTGTGTCCAGTCTAGAAGATGAGGGCCTCACCTCCGCATCCTCCTCTGTCTCAAACACTGCCGCCTCTTGTGCTCGGGGGTGCTGGCTTCAGTTACCAGACACATCCAGATCCAGCATCTGTTCCAGTACACGAGATTATCAGACAAGCGTTCGATCATGGCATGCTGGCGATCGACACATCGCCATTCTACGAGCCTTCCGAGCAATTGCTTGGACAAGCGCTAGCACAGCCGGTAGTTACAGAAAAGTATTCAAGGCCAGACTACATTCTGATGACAAAAGTTGGTCGACTTGCATCTGATCAGTACGATTACTCTCCGAGTTGGGTACGAAAGTCAGTCTTAAGATCACTTGAGAGGCTCCGAACTTCGTACCTAGATGTGGTATTCTGCCACGACATCGAAGCTGTGACGGATGAAGATGTATTGGGTGCTGTTGGCGAGCTGCTAGAGCTTGTTCAAGAGGGCAAAATCAGACACATCGGCTTATCAAGTTACCGCATCGACCTGTTATCTCAGCGAGCCTTACAGGTGCGACAGCGTTTTGGAAGACCCCTTGACGTCATACAGAATTGGGGTCAATTGACTTTGCAGAACTCACGGCTGGAGTCTGAAGGCTTGAAAGCTTTCAAAGAGGCTGGCGTGGGTTGCATTTGCAGCTCTAGCCCTCTAACAATCGGGCTTCTTCGCAAAGGAGGTGTCCCGCAGGGCAAGCTCGGGGACTTTCACCCAGCACCTCGTGGCCTCCGCAAGGCTGCTCAAGAGCTAGCCGCCTACACAGACACTCAAGGAGAATCCTTGGCCTCGTTAGCGTTGCGGTATGCCGTTTGGAGGGCCCATCTAGCTTCTCAGGGATCATTCCGTGTTTGCACCATCACAGGCATCAGTAGCCTTACGGAGCTGTCTGAGAATATCCAAGCTGCAAAGGAGATTCTAGGTGAGAATCTTTCGCGTCCGAACCTAAATCCTAGCAGAGTGGGAAAAGATCTAGGGTTGGTAGCCAGGGCGCATGCTATACTGGGCGATTGGGTTGATTGGGCTTTCACTATTCCCCAAGAAGATTGGAGTACCGAGCTGAAACGTGTTGTTAAGAAAAAAGAATGCTACTATAACAACGAAGGAATTAAAGCAAGCCATGAGAGGGGGAAAACCATGGTCAACCAAGAGCATGGGCAGTGGAGACATTAGCCATTGAGCCTGTGCCACGCGCTGAGGTTTATTTTCGCTCTCCTCAGGCTCCTTCCGGGGCACCGCCACTCCAAGCTATGGTAGTGCGGTCAAGCGAGATCTATCTTACCTAAGGTAGGAAAATAAATGAAGAAACTGCTAGCAGCTCGTTATTCAGCCTGCGGAGCTAGCCCAATAGGAGCTTTCAACGGCGTCGGCAAGGTGCTAACGAGGAAATACAGAGCGCAGAATCGTCCAAGGATGGCTCACTAAGACTTGATTTCCTCTAAAGACTAAGATTAATAAGCTTCAAGGCTTCATGTATGTCATCACAAACATCAATAGGATATAAACAGATCACAAAGCCAAGTCAGACATTTCGATATATAAAGGGATGCGTTCTCCTCGCACAACAAGGTCGATTCACATATTCAGCTTCCTGTACACACCGCTTAAACGAATACACTTCAGCAACAAACTTAAGGCATTGGACTTTCTCAACAATCTACAATTTGTCGGAATCATTATGCGCTATTATTTTAGCTTAATACTTACCGCGCTTTGTGTGTCTGGGATTGCCGCGCTTCAACAGAGAGTTAGTAATGCCACCGTTAGCACGAGTCCATGACATATCACTAATAGTGTTGTGGCGAACAGAGCAGCGCCTGCGGTGATGAATATACCGAAATTGTCGGAAACAATAATGGGCAAACGAGCAGAGTCTGTTGCCCAGGGGTCATGAAGGCTGACGGCACAACCTGGTGCTGTATTGGTGGGAACAGTGACTGTTCCGCAGGAGAAGTGACCTGCTTTGACGATCTAAGCTCTTGCAAGAGCACTGTCTCTATTTCCGATTCCGACTACAAGGCCAAGGTCAAGGCCATTACCGGAGAGGCTCCTCCAACGCCCAACGACGACAGTTCTGATTCTGGTACAACAGCAACGACCGCCACGGCCGCGACATCCTCGACTTCTAGCTCCGACTCCGATGACTCGACCAGCGCATCAGTGACTAGTGCCACGAGCACTTCTTCGTCAACTGCTTCGCAGACATCCGTTCCGGCAAATGGTGGTGTTCGGTTTATTGGATCAAAAAGCTTAGCACTAGGATTGGTTGGATTCTTCTTAGCTGAAGGTATCGTTGATGCTCTTTGATTAGGCTAAGAATAAATCTGGATATTCCGTGAAATCTACGACACAGTATAGCCGACTTGTCATACTGTAGCTTCCATTTCACACAGGGCTAGCCTGAAGAGGTGTAATCCTTAACTTCATTTTCTCTCATCTCGAAGTGAACATCCCCAAGAGAACGAACGGTAGTCGCTAGAGATGGGCCTTTGTAAAACGCCTTAGCGCTATAGGCGGTAGGCAGATGGCGATCGATACTGAAATGGAGCTTTCATGTGATCTCAAATATATTGATATTTTGTGGATTGCCATCGTGCTGAAGACCGAATTACGTCTTCATAGGTTTTCTTTTGGTTCGATATCACCTTATAAACAGCTAGATGCTAGTCTCGGCCCTTTACAGTCATTAAAGAGTAGGGACACGCGGTGCGCCTTTGCTCTCTGACCTCCTATCTAGTAGATCGGCTCCACATTGTCCACGAGATGGAGGCTTTAGAGGCAACACCTCACTCCGGCGCACATCAGAGAGGCTTCTGGACTGCGGCTTATACACCTCATTTCGATAGTCTTTCGTCAAAATCCAAGAGGCATTACAATAGAGCGGAGTTCGTCGGAGTCTTGCATGAAACAGAGTTGTACTCGGCCGCGCTGAATGACGAGTGACAGTCTTTCTTAAAAAGTCATTGGCTCACAGCCTCCGTTGGTCAAGGATCCACCATGTAAAACAGCCGAGTTTCTCGTGGCTCTGCATCTAAGTTGATGCACCCCTGGGAGATTCGGGGCCTTGGCACGGTATTGACAGCAGCCGCATGGCGTCCTGAGCGCGTGCTACTGTAAGCGATACCAAGTCGGTCCGAGTTGTAGGGCTTTGGGCGGGTTGCCAATTCGGGACTAAGACTCGAATCGACAAAACAGCCGAAGATGTGATGGATCTTGACCCCTACAGGGTTCTCCGCACTGGTCAGAGCTTCCCCACGGGAGCCCCATCAATGCCGTTGACACTCGGTGACCATATCAGAAACTATCTAGAACTTTGATACTGAAGATGGGCACGGATGGAAGCTCCCGTGAGCGCCTCAGAAACCCCCGCATCTTACGGTAGTCATCCAAGGTTGATACACCACTCGGCAGAACTGTCTCGGCGTCAATACAAGGCCGCCGATAATGACGCCGATTATAGTCTGGGAAGGGGTTGTCTGTTGATGTTGAATATTCTGGGATTGGCGATGATGAGAATATAAGAAGGGATATATTGAACGAAAATATTCAATTTCCCAACATCGTCACTCGCATCCTGCTTCAATCTGTCCAAGCCTATCCGTCAAGATGAGACCCTTCAACAGCCTTTCGGCCCTTGCGTTAGCGACCTATGTGTATGGACATGGTTATTTAACCATTCCGTATAGTCGCACGCGTCTAAATTACGAGGTATGTCATCCTCGGTGACAGGGAAATATTCAATCCACTATGATTACGCGCGAAGAAGCAATATCTAATGTCGTGTTTTCCCAGGCTGGAGTCGATACATGTCCCGAATGCACTATTCTTGAGCCGGTCACTGCTTGGCCTAACGTAACCGAAGCCCAGGTTGGAAGAAGCGGACCTTGTGGCTATAATGCACGTGTTAGTGTCGACTACAACCAGCCAGGAGCCAGCTGGGGAACCAATACGGTAGCTACCTACACCGCGGGGCAAGTCGTCGATGTGCAATGGTGCGTCGACCATGACGGAGACCATGGAGGCATGTTCAGCTATCGAATCTGTCAAGATCAGGATCTCGTGAACAAGTTCTTGACTCCAGGCTATTTGCCTACGGATGCAGAGAAGCAAGCAGCTGAGAATTGCTTCGAAGCTGGGACGCTCCCCTGCACCGATGTCTCGGGCCAAACTTGCAACTACAGCCCAGACTGCACTGAAGGCCAGGCATGCTGGCGTAATGATTGGTTTACTTGCAACGCTTTCCAAGCTGATGACAGGCGCGGATGCGAAGGAGTTGACAATGCGGCCCTGGGCTCGTGCGCTACAACCATTTCCGGCGGGTACACGGTGACCAAGAAGATCAAAATTCCAAACTATGTGTCTGGTCATACTCTATTATCATTCCGATGGAATTCTTTCCAGACAGCTCAGGTGTACCTTTCTTGTGCGGATATCGCCATTGTGGGAGGCTCAGGGTCTTCCTCGAGCAGCACGAAGAGCAGCACTCCCACCACACTTTCGACAGCGACAAGCAAGGCTTCGTCCAGCACGAGCACAAGTAAAGCGTCAACGACAACATCTGCATGCACTGCAGCCGCTAGTGTTGATGTGACGTTTAATGAGCTTGTGACCACAGACTATGGCGACACGATCAAGATTGCGGGATCAATCGCCGCGCTTGGAAACTGGGACACCTCCTCCGCTCCCGCGCTGTCCGCATCGCAGTACACCAGCTCTAATCCGTTGTGGACATACACCGTCAAGCTTGCGGCAGGCCAGACATTCCAGTACAAGTTCATCAAGGTCTCCTCGTCTGGAACAGTCACTTGGGAGAGCGACCCCAATCGTTCCTACACAGTTCCTAGCACTTGTGACACAGCTGCAACTGCCGGCACGACTTGGCGTTGATTCAAGAAGAAAGAAATTGATGGATGATGTAACCTGTGTATAAGTGCAGTGTCGAAAAACATGCGGTGAACAGCGGGATCTGATTTATTATCCTTCTTGTACATACTCTTAAAGCATCACCATAGCTGCATCATTGGAAAGCAATGCATGTAAATTAATTTGAAAGCATTTTAACTTCGTTGAACATTGCTGTGCTTGAAACTCGCTGCCGATGCGCTTGTAATGAGCATCACCTGACTCGCTAATGTCACTAAACACCGCGACTTTCTAATCGTCGCCACTGACTTTGATTTCAGTCATAATTCTAAAGACACGACCGACAACCTGCCGTCATATCTAACAGAAGCGGCTACGTCTGGTGCTGGATATCATCTGATGCAGTAACATTGACGCCGCGTTCGATTATTGATGCTTTTGTAGGGTGCGGCGCGGGGTTTTCAACCGCGCCGACTGGAATGCCGGGGTCAATGTCTGCCTCACTCAAGTCGCAGGTCACGAGCATCAGCGGCGAGAACGCCGACAGACCTGCTGCGAAGAGACGAAAGCTACGGAGAGGCACTTCAAGTTGCTGGGAATGCAAGCGCCGGAAAGTCCGGTGTGACTTCGACTCTGATTTCACCGGCGCATGTGTTTGTTGTCGGCGCCGAGGCACCCGATGCGTACTTCAAGATGTTCCGGAAGAGGAATGTTCTTACGATGTCTATCATGATGGCTATCACGAAGTCGAACAGGGTATCGTTCGTGTCGAAACAATGGTGGACCAGTTGATTCATGATCCGAAAGCGCTGTCGATTGCGTCTTCAACATCACCTCAGACTTCTAAGAACTCCTCTGCCGTCAAAAGTCGAAAGGCAGCAATTCATCAGGGAAAAGACAGGAAGGGACAGCCACTATCTCGCAAACTCAGCAGTGAGCCTCCACGCTCAAGAAAGCTGCTGCCTCTGGTTCGGAAAGAGTCAAGTCAAGTCACCAAGTCGGATCGTCTACGGGAGTCGTCCATGTGCAACTCTGTAGGATATGAGCCCGTCCTTGGGTCATCGAGCCCCTTCTCGCTTAGTCGAATTGTCTATTCCTATCTACCACCCACGCATATTGCCGTGCAAATTCTGCGGAGAGGCAGGTTTAAAAGCTTCCCTCTGCAGATGCTCCGCAAACCGCTTATGTCGTTCCTCAAACAGACGGGCGCTGAGGAGCATCCCAGTCTTTCAGAATCGCTCGAGCCAACAGCTCAGCCAATTATTCTCGCTCGAAAGCTTATTCAATTAGCAATATGCCTCCAACAGATGGATCCGGGGTCGGATACATCTCAATTGTGCCTAGATGGCTCGATACGCGATGTTGCTACACGGTTCATGAATGCTGCATCAAGCTATGTGACCTCTCAGGATCCGCTCATTGTCTCACTCGATGGCCTAGAAACCCTTATGCTAGAGGGCCACTTTCACCTCAGCTCAGGCCAATACAAGCTGGCATGGCTTGTCTTTCGTCGAGCCATGGGCGTCGCGCAATTACTTGGCCTTCATGCGTCACAATCGCGATCCCAAACCGAGGCGCCAGACACGGTTAGCGAGACTCCACAGGCAAATTTCATCTGGTTTCGCCTCGTGTACTTGAATCATTTTCTCTCAATGATGCTTTCACTTCCGATCACAAATTTGGACGACGGTTTTGCATTGCCCGAGCGATTATTGAAAGAACAGCCTTTGGAAAAGTTGGAGCGCTTGCATGCCTCCATCATGAGGCGAATAGCTGTCCGTAACGATTGTATGCGTGTGGGAGACGAAATGCGCGAGATATTATATGACCACTATCAGGAAACCCAAAATATTGATTTTGAGCTGAAGCAAGCAGGGAGAATTATGCCGACTAGATGGTGGACGGTTCCAGCCATGCGCGACGCAGCTCCCGACATGGAGACGAAAGAGGACACTGCGAGACTAGTCCTGCAAATCCATCAATACAATCTACTGACCTCCCTACATGCGCCCTACGTTATTCCGGGACCCCGTACACGAGCAGCAAAAGAAGGTTCTACGCCTGATTACTCGTACAGCGTGGTCTCAGCTCTCAGCGCTAGTCGAGAATCTCTCGTCCGATTTCCTATCCTCTCTAGGTCAACGCTCCTTCCATTTTCTGCGCGAGGTATCAACTTCAAAGCCTTCATCTCCGCGACTACGTTACTATTAGCTCACATTGATGGCCATCGTCTCAAACGTGCCAATGTGCTGGAGCACCAACGGCCGGGTGATCTAGGAATGATAGACAATGTAATTGAGATCTTACAGGTTTTTGCCGACCGCAGATCCGATGACATGGACCTATCATGTGTCCGAGTCCTTAGCACACTGCTCGGAATCGAGGCAGACGCAGCCGATGGGACTGAATATGATGTTTGGAGCGAGGCGCCAGCCGTTGGAGAAATCGACTGCATAATGGAACGGAACGAACTCGGAATTGAGCTTATGGTGCCTACAGTTGGCACGATTCACATTGCACGTCAAATAACAAAGAAGCTCCAGTCATCTTGCCAGAACTCGAGCTCAGGCCTTCTCGATAAAGCGGACAACAACACTAAGTTCGGCGGTATTTTAGATCGCAGAGATACCTCAAATTGCCTCGGGACAAGGACCGACAACATAGCGACCGCACAACCACAATTATCTCATCCTTTAGTAGCAGAGGAGTCACAGTGTGAGAACGAGGAAGACATCGACGCCAAGGGCCTACCATCTTTCAGTCCGATGTGTCCATCAGGAGTGGATCCTTCCTGGTTGATCCGCCGTCGGGCAGACCTATGATTGACATTCCATTTCAACATCAGTCTCATTGCTTATATCGAAGTTTCAAGGCCCAATCTTGACAGTTTACAGTCTAACCTGCGAGCAATAGGAGTTGAGTTAACTCCGAGCTAACAAACCTGGCATTGGCTACATCGTACTCTTGGGCAAAGAGGTAGCTCTATCACCGTCACCTAGTGAAGCTTTGAGGCACGCCACATGCTAGAGTTTTTGAAGATAATGAACTGTATTGCATTTTTACCATTAATCTCGCGTTACACTGTTGAGGCCAATTTTATGACGACTCCAACGGAGGTGTATCTGCAAAAGCAATCTCCATGCCGTGTTTTCCGAAGCGTGGGCCTTGAATCTTGCTTGTGATCGTACGGATTTGCTTCTCCTCGTCTGGCGACAAGGTGATCTTGAGACAACCTAGGTTTTCCTCGAGGCGACCGACTTTCGTAGTCCCTGGAATAGTGAAAATATCATCGCCCTGGGCCAAGACCCAAGAAAGAACCAGCTGTGTCAACGTTGCACCCTTAGCCTTGGCAATCTCTGCCAGCTCGTCGACCATTTTCAGGTTGTTTGGGAAATTCTCCTCGTTGAGCCATGGCATGACACGGCGGAAATCACCTTCCTTGGACCAATCCTCTTGCTTACGAAGGTGCCCAGTCAACAGTCCACGACCCAGTGGGCTATAAGTGACGATGGCAACTCCGAGCTCGCGCGCTGTTTCAAGAAGATTGTTCCTCTCAATATCTAGAGTAATCGGACTGTACTCAATCTGTACGGCAGTAACCGGGTGCATGGCATGCGCGCGACGTAGCGTAGTTGAACTACACTCGCTAAGGCCAATATAGCGGATTTTACCTGCATTCTTGAGCTCGATCATCACAGCCATGGTCTTCTCAACAGGAGTGACCCTGTCGAAGCGATGGATGTAATAGAGGTCGACGTATGGAAGGCCAAGGCGCTTCAGTGACTTTTCGATAGCTTCTCGGCAGTAGTCTGGGGTCGAGTCGATGCGTGGCTTCCCATCGACGATACCGCGTTCCGCGAACTTGGTTGCAAGGAAGATGTCTTTGCGTTTGTCAGGGTTGGCAGCGAACCACGTACCCAGGAGATCTTCGGAGTCGCCATACATGTCCGCTATTTTGCAATGAGATACATTTCCTCGAAAATGGTGCTTTTTTAGGGACATCAACTTACCAGTGTCCCAGAAAGTGTCTCCCAACTCATACGCTCTATCAAGAAGAGCCAGGCGATCGGGGGTGGGAGCAGGCAAGCCATAGATGGCACTAACACCCATTAACCCCATGCCAATGCGAGGCACGAGTGGCCCGTTTTTACCCATCGGGCGAGTGGGAATTTTAATAGCTGAAGACATAGTTCTTAAAATATTGCTCATTTGTTTTTTGTTTTCTTTGGAATGGATATCCTTAAATAGATTTGATAGTGAGAAGTCTAGATATTTGTACAAATATGCAGGTGCACCTGCAATCACCAAAGAGCCTTGCCTCGGGAGCATCTCCGTCAAAATCCGGCACCATGAGTTGTCCAGTTCGGCCGGACATCAATGATTGGATGCTACACCACCGAACCTCTTTGCTTCAGCCAATCACGTCTCTTCCGCCGAAGTCCGAAAGCCCCATCTCGACACCACTTGTACAAGCCGTTCATCATCAAATGACAATACTGCATGCACCTAATCAAATTCCGATTTGGCTTAAGAGCCAGTGGTACCGCGTTTTAAATACATGGTAATATATCAAGTTGCATTGGTAGGGATTCAATTGGCCAAGCTATAATCATCATGTAGTCCTTTCATACCTAGCTACCACCATCGAATGAGGTATCACCCCACAGAACCTGTATAGCGAGAAAAATGGTACTTCAAAGCAGACTGAATGTGGCTGATCTTCTTGCTAAGTCAAATTGTACTTGCAGAGGGCCCAAAGCCGAAGAGGTCTTATCTTCCATCGGAGTATGCCACAGGAGAGTGATACAGCTACTGTTAAAGCAACATAATCAATATGATTGTAGCTTACAATGAGGTTTACCTCAGAAAGCTCATGCCTCCGTGAAGATCACGACGATCAACTGTCTCGGGAGTATCACCACCGGTGAGAAGGTTCGTAGCGTTGGCGATCAACTCTGACATTCTGGCAATCTGTTCGAGGGTAACTGGGCTCGCCTTCTTGGTCCAGCCCAGTTCGCTTGGAAGACGCTCATTCTCTGTCAAATACCAACATCAGACCCGAATCAAAGAGAACAATCAATTCAATATCTGTGCTTACCGAAGAAGTACTCCACAAAGCTCCTGCTGACTGTCCCGCTGTCCATGTCGCCGAAGACGATGATTGGTGCCGCTACCTCCCCGAGACTGAATGCCTCTGTCGTCGAGGTGAATGTATAGTTTGGGTTGGCAGATCTTGATTCGATCTGACGAAACAGCTTTCCGTTGGCAAGCATCTTCGCGTCGAGTGTCTCATTAGTCCAGTAGACTGTTGTCGTGTCAAATACCTCTTGGTTGAAAACATGGTTATTCCCAAAGTAAGCATCAAGACGACTGCAAGTTCTCGTTAATATCTCGTTGAGACCAAATCTGAGCTGACTAGCTGATGATGTATGTAGCTCACCTCATGCTAGCATCATGTTCCAAAACATTGTGTCGATTGAGTTGATCGCTGAAACGGTATGAATTAGCCTCGATTCTCCAACGCTTGCGCTCCAACTTCTAGCAGCACATCCGTTCAAGAAATAACCACTGATGCTAGTGACTTACAGAGTGAAATACGTAGCATTTGGCTCTGGGTTGGCTACAAGAGCTTGCTCAAACATCACCGTACCAAGAGACTCATTGAAATTTAGTCCTGCTTTCAGAGCCCCAACCACCACTTCCTTCGTCAAATTTTTGCCATCGTGTGGAAGAAACCCGTGGTTTGCGAGCGTATTCATCATTGGGCAGGGGCCCCGAACTGTCTTGTATTTAGCATTGTGCCTCGAAAGATTGTCCGTATTGATTTCCTACAATCATCGGGACCTGCGGGTGCCCATCCGGAGCCAGAGCTGCGGTGGTAGTGAGGATTAGCAGAAACCAAGCCCGTAGCCATGGTGATGGAAAGTAAGGAGAACTTCATGGTAATTGACATTCTGATACTTGTGACACTTGAGTCTAGTCGATTATCTAAAATCGTGTGTCGATAAACAGGCACTTCGAGGCCCTTATAAAATCAACGGCCCTTCTCCTATTCCCATCCGCTCTCTCGAACAATCCTTTCAAAGCCTTCATCATTAGTAGAGCAGGACGACTGACGTTGCATCGTGGCAGTGTCAACAAGAATGCTCATCTCTCCTCCAATCGAAACAATTGAATTTGCAACCCGGTCAATTGTGTCTCGCTGTCGCTGTCGCTCTCGCTCTCGGCTAGATACATACCGTGATCTTCGTCTCAATTCCCCGCCTGTTTACAGTCCGTGGTCGCTTTCAATGGAGCCCTGCAGTTCGAGCAAGGCATCAAGTATATAGCAAAAGCAACCCAAGATCTCCCCCTAAGCTCCTAGGAATGATTAGTCGCTCCTGTCAAGCCAATCATGTTCCTTGCATTTCCTATCCGTAACATGCGGGGAAATGAAACAGGAATTAGATCTTCGATGATGTGTGAATGCACTGGAGCGCCAAGTATATTGAGGGTCTCCGAGACGGGGTGTAACATTCAAGTGCCGAAGGCGGATGTGCAAAAGAACCAGTCTAATTGGTTGTGGCAGCTTGACATTCCTGAAAGAGCTAGTCTGCCGCCTGGCATGCCGACATAAGTCTCCATTATGAACCCGGGATCATGGCTCTTGGCGGCGGTTTCTATCCGACTGTCCGCCCACATTGTATACTCTAAAAGGGGTAAGAGGGGTGGGAGAAAATGGGAGAAGAAAATGTACAAGGTCAAGGCCATAGTACAGGAAATTAGCACGCACTTGCTACCCATTGTTTTTGTCTTCGTTGGCATAATCACAGATACCTTTTATAATTGGAGCATTATTGATCAGCCCACTACAACAGAGAACTTTTCCACCAAATTTCTAGAAGCCGTCCCAGAAAACGCCGTCCCATAAAACACCGTCCCCAGTCACCTCATTTCCTTATACAACCAGGCCAACAGCATTTTGACCAGTAAGTACAGTGATCTGAAACTCCGAATTAAGGTACTTAAGCACCACCCAGAGCTGCATTGCCCAGAGTTCCAAAGTATCCAACTGTCAATGTCACTTTGTCCTTGAGGTAGGAAAGGTCGACATGTGGAAGCGGGGACTTGTCTTGTGCAAGGAACTTGAAGACGCGCCTTGCCACCCATGTAGGATTCTCGTCGGCTTGAAAGAGTAGTGTAAATAAGAGCTCTTGGATAAAACTTTTGCGTTGAGGTATGGGGACTTACCAATCCAATGCCCTGCTTTCGGGACCACGTCCGTTTCCATATTCTCAGTCACGTTCTGGAAGACTGGCCCGATCGCAGCTCCAAAGCTTGCTTCGCCTCCAAGGGCAAGTACAGGCATTTGGAGGGGATTCCGTCCAAGAGTTCCCTTGAAAAAGTCTGCATCTGCGGTTATTGCCCGGTTATCGAAAGGGCCAAACATGGCGCGCAGAAAGCCCGGCTTTGAGATGGATGTCGCATAGCGGCTCACTACGTCCTCAGAGAAGGCAGTTGGCCCAGAGTAACTACCATGGAAGAAGTACCACTGCAACATCTCGCGCTCACGTCCTCGGATAAAGAACTCGGCCGCATCGGGAATTGCGAAGAATGACAGCTGCCAGTTGGCGTACAAGTCCCAGTATGGTGCGAGAGCGGCAACCTGCTCATAGCCAAATCCAGGTAGCCCATACTCTGAGATGCCCATCATTTTGACTAGGGAAGGATACTTGGCGGCTAGTGCATAAGTCATCCCTACACCTTTGTCATGTGAGAAGACATAGGTCGACGTGATGTTCAAGAAGTCTAGGATGCCCTTAAGGTCTTCCGCAGAGGCTGTGGCGGAGTAGTTGCCATCTGGTGGTAGTGACGAGTCGCCTGCACCACGATTATCTGGGGCAATGACCGTAAAGTTCTCCGCCAGGATGGGACCGATGATACGCCAAGTTAGGCTGAACTGCGGGTTGCCGTGCACAAGCAACAAAGGAGGACCGCTGCCGGCGTATCTGAAGTGAATACTCACATCATTCAGAGCTACTCTTTGATGTTCCCAATCATCGAAGTTCTTCAATGCATTGGTAGGCGCTGCTGTGAGGAATAGGAGGATCAAGTTGATGAAAAAGACGACGTGCTTGAGGATTGCGGTCATTGTGAAGGCAGATTTCTTGGCAACTTTCCAAGGTACGTACAGTCAACAACGTAGTAGTGAAGGTTACTATGTAGAAAAAGGTGTATGCTCAGCTAGATTGAATTCCGACATGGCTCGCAGCTCTTAAATATAGAGAGTTTCAACCACTGTAAGCCATAAGCTCTCACGAGGCTCGTCATCATGGATATGCCTCAATAGCGCTAAATTTTCATGTTGATAATCAACCTACTTAAGTCTGGTTGGACAATTGGACATATTGTACGAATGAAGAAACGCATGTAAGCCAATAACATGCGCGCCTCGATTACTAACGAGCTCGTCTCTTCGTCGCTAACGAGAGCCCGAGATTTCCTAATGGAGACTCCGCGAACTCCGAGGTGAGGCTCTTCTGCCTTTGGTAAGAGCAGTGAAGGTGTTGCAGCAACGGTGTACTTGGCGAAGGAAGAGCATGCGGGTCGCGCTGAATAATACTGGTCATCATTGCTGTAACTAGTCTAGCTGCCGGTGGGATAATTGATGACAGCTTCCCCAGGTGTAAATGCTGTTCGATAGATGAGCCCGCCACTTGTTAGGACATGCAGTGAAACCGCGACTCCCAATTCCTGTCAGAACGAACATGTCGGATTTCTAATACAAACAGAAATGCCATTTCTTGTCTGTCTCGCTACCATGTGTATTAGTATGATGTAAGCTAAATCTGACTGCAAGCGCCCCGGCACCGGATTTAGCCTTATGTCAAGGTCCTGCAATTAGCTGTCGGTACTTTACAGGACTTTTCATCGTTTAGTGATAGCATCTATAGGTGGTACTTGAAGTCCAAAGCCCTGTCACCCGTCTTCACCTTCCTTATATCCTCAATCTCACCCTTAGCCATCTTCGCCTTTTTAGAGTTCTGTCGGCGAATATATAAGAACTTGGCGATGATCAATAGCTGAGCAACACCCAGCGCACCGACCGAAAAGGCATTGCCCAGCACGTATGGACTCTTGCGGTAGATCTGACCTGCCACAATGCCAGCGGTATTTCCGATAGTCTGCTGAAACCCGATAGCAGCAGCGCGTCTGTAATGCGGCGCGACGTTGACATTCAGCCACGTCAGATTGAGACCCGGTCCGTTGTACACTGCAATGGCACAGAGGAAGGTGCCGAAAAACTTGACGCCGTGACTCGTGGGTGTCAAGATTAGGATATAGCCGACGATGCCGAAGATATTTGCGAAGAGGATGAAAGGCGATCGAAGTGTCAAACGATCCGAGATGAAAGCGAATGTGAGAAAGCATGCTCCGCCGAGTATGTATACAGGAATGGTCAAATATTGTGCCTCGAGGCTATTGTAGCCCATCGATGTAATGATAGAAGGTAGGAAGGTACTGAATCCATAGAGAAGGATGTCCTGGCAGAACTGGATGGCACCACTGTACGTCACTGGTTAGCATGTGCTCGAGTGCGAAGGGCTAAGAACTTACCTGAGATAGAGTTTAGGGTCCTTGAGTGTGATCCGGATCTCCTCCCAGCTAAACTCTTCGCTACCCATGTATTGCGCTCTTTGAGCAGCTCGAATCTGCATCATTCTCTTCTCCTTATCATTCAAGAAGTACGCATTAGATGGGTCGTTTGGCAATCCGAACCAGACGGCAACGGCAACGACGATGCTGAATATTCCCTCGATAATATAAACCCATCTCCAGCCAGCATAGCCACCAACGCCGTCCATCTTCAGGATCACATACGCCAACAAACCGCCGAATGCGCCAGATAGTGCGGTGCAAACGAACAAATATGACACTCTCTTGGCTTGCTCCTCGCGCTTGTACACCATGGTCAAGTATAAGTTCAGGCCCGGAAACAAGCCGCCTTCGCAGGCACCCAAGATCAAACGAGCGGCATACAGACCGCCAATGTTCGAGATAAAGCCGGAGAAGATGGTTGTTAGTGACCAGACCACACACAGGGCGGTGATGAGAAATCGTGGTGTCAATTTCTTAAGCAAAATGGCCCAGGGCGCCTCGAACGCTACATAAGTGGCGTAGAATATTGACACAGCGGTGGAGATTTCTTGTGTGCTGGCATGAATATCGGCAGGCATCCCGGCCACCTTGACATTGCCGATGTTGCTTCGGTCGAGGAAACATGACAGATACACGACCATTATGATTGGCACAAAGGCAATATCTAATTTCGCGAGCAACTTTCGCTCATCGACCGGATCGATGGTTTCGGTCGAGAGGTCGCCAGCTGTGGCATCATAGCCGTCAGGCGGGGAGTGCTTGTCAAGGACTTCGTTAGACATATTGTTAATCTCTGTTACAGCGCTCATCGCAGGGAGTTGTGATAAAGAATTCGATAGACTTGTATTGGCTCTTTTGGGCACTCAAGATGATGCGCGTGTCCAGCAATCAAATATAACGATGGCCAAGAATTGATGATGATGCAAGTGATGCAAACAGATCTCGCGGGTTACACAGGCTTTAAATTTCTATCCAGCGATGCGGTATCATCGGGGGGTCACAAAATGTCATCACAATAGATCATCCATTACCCCATTCTACCACTGATAAGCAGCACTTGCAGCAGATCGCGTGGTACCAGGGATAACGGCACACAGTCTGATGTTGCAGTGGAGAGTAGCTCCCCCCTGTCACGGTGTCGCAGTTGCTGACATGCGGGACGGTAGATAGGGGAGACCCGATCGGAGGGGTCGAGCGACCTGTGCTGATCATTTGGGGTTTCGAGGATATTACGCCCGGCTATCGACGATCAGGAAGCTCGGAAGGTTTGTGGCTTGCTCCCTAGACGCAGAATCAATCTTCAATTGACGGGAAGTGCCTCTCGGTCGCGTTTAGACTGCGTCTACCAGCGATCATGCGTCTCCAGCTAGGACTCTTCAAAGGACGGGGGAACGATCGGAATGCCCTCAAAGTCTGCCTAAGCCAGGGTCGAAAGTGACGGCGCAGGTTGAACGCCTGTCAGCCCATCGCTCCCGAAATGACTAGGGAATGCTTGTGTCTCCTGGTCAGGCCAGATAAGCATCACGGCTGAGGACCGGACCTCCTGTGACGTCGGGGAAGCGCTCCACAGGTGCATTTCCAAGTTCAGCGGGTTCCAGGTCTAGTACAGTACTGTACTGTATCAAGCTCTAAGCCTCTCAGAAGAGAATAGTAGCTGGCCACATCTATGAACTGGGTATCGCGGCCCAGAGTTTCCCGCCCGTTTCTGCCGCGAACTTGACCGAGCGGGGCGGACAGGAGCACCGATAACAGCGAAGATGGAGGTCACGTAACGAATGTATGGAATGTACCGTACTCAATTCGTGTAATTCCTTTCCTTCTAGCGCCAGCCCGTCGCAGGAAAAGAACCACAGTGTTATCTCGCGCCAACGGCATTCATTGGCGTCTCTGGATCTTCTCCACCCCCACTACACACATGTGGTTAGGTAGCCAGAGTCAGTTTAGCCAGTGATCACTGACTAGTTTCTGGTCTTGGAGGACGACTCTTGGTGGTTAACCAGGCCTTGATCGGCCGGCCGGCTTTAGCTTGGGTGGTACATGGACAGTTCAGCACAGTCCTGCACAGGACCCCTCTTCACTGTTCGGCCACACACGGCGAACAGCAGCCGGTTCAGCCTCAGCTACAGCATCACTATCACACTTGGCTGGGCTGCATACACTCAGCCCTCAGCTCGTGCAAGAGCCGCATCCAGGCTGCCGTCATAGCACATAGGAGGCCATAGAGGGGACCAAATTTGATTAAAGGCTGGCGAGGCGACTCCATCGAGTGTGGGCCGGTCTCCAATGGAGTCGGTGATTGATACCGACTCAGGGAATGTGGTGCACGAGACTGCGACTCAGTGATTGAGATCTCGCTGCATATGGCTTCAAACGCTTCTACTTCGCCCCCGGCTGGCGGCGAAAACGCTCTCAGACCTGTCGCGTGAGTTTCTTCTTTCAAAGATGCTTATTCTACAAGATACTTACCTCCTGTACTTCAGATGTTCGAGGTGTCGGCGGCGGCGGTCTTACTGCTCAAAAGACCGGCCGAAGTGCACGAGGTGCAATGCCGGTGGATATGAGTGTGTCTATGAGGAGGCGAGAAAAATTACAGTCAATGAAGCGTAAGAATGAAGTTTACATCGTTATAGAGCACTTTATTAACACAACTCAGCTACCTTCGAGAGTTGGAGGCGAGAGTGAAGTCTTATGAAGGTGAGTGATCCCGCATTCGGCCGCTGAGCAAGTCGCACTGACCACTGCCCCTTGCCAGACTCACATCCTCGTTCACGAACCGGTACAGTGACTATACCGGCCAGGATCAGGCCTGGTACCATTGATGAAGATGACGAGTTTGACGATGAATTACGTCTTGGGGATGCATTTACGCAGCTGAGCGTAGACTCGCCTGGCAACCCTTCGTCAAGTACGGATCTCTTTCCCTATAACGGCTTTCGTCCGCTGACCATTGCACAGGCTTCAAGGGTCCTGCACACCCTGATCATTTCCTTCGAAGCTTTCGCAAGGTCTCTGGTCTTCACATCGACGATGGGAGCCTCGATCTGGTCGAAGACTTCTATAACCGAGCAGCGCTTCCTACACGACGTCAATCGGTTCGCAACACTGTTCGGTTGCCTCCCATCGACATTGCTCGCCAATTGTTCGCTGCTCAGTACACATATATCGGCACCATCTTCTCCTTCACTGATCCGGCGTCTTTTGATCAATTACTCTTCGAGGCATACCAAGGCCCGCCTGATCTAGCTGACCAAGATGCATGTCTTGCTTACGCCAAAGTCCTGGTCATCCTCGCTTTCGGGAAGCTGTACTCAATCAATCAATGGATTGACTACAACGGTCCTCCCGGTTTCGAGTACTTTACGCATGCTTTGCAACTACTACCCGATGCCCATGAAGAGGGTTCTATCCTCTTTGTCGAGACACTTGCACTGGTCGGCTACTTCATGCAAAACATGAACCGACGAGACGCCGCGTTCTTGTATATCGGTATGGCTCTACGCATGGCTATTTCGCTTGGTCTACACCAAGAGGTTTCATCACCGGGTCTTGATGATGCAACGAAGGAGCATAGACGGCGCGTGTGGTGGAGCATATATAGCATGGACCGGATCCTGTGCGTCAAGTCCGGCAATCCGGTCACTATCCAGGATGACGATGTCGGTGTTGCTCTACCATCCAAGCTGCCCGGTGAACCAGAATATTGCCCGGCTGTAGTACTTCGACATTACACGAAGCTGTCCCAAATCTGTGGCGCTATTACTACCAACATCTATCGCCGAGCACCAAAGTCTGGTACCCGATTGATGGCATCGGTACAAAACATCATCCTGTCGTTGTCAAAGTGGCACCGTGAGATGCCGGACGAGCTCCGCTTTGACCCGGCGAGACTAAGCAACAGTCGAGAGTCTGTATCAACGCTCCTACATTACTACCAATGTATCAACATGACAGCTCGGCCACTTCTTTTCCACGTGGTGCAGAAGAGGCTCAAGTCTGGACCAGCAGAGAAGGAGCGCGACTGGAAGGCTGGGCTCACACAGACAACGATCAAGGTCATCGAAATGTGTGTAAGTGCTGCTCAAGATACGATCAATATGATGACAATTGCAGCACAGAAGAACTTAGTTGGTATGTGGTAGTCTTTTACTGATTCGGGCGGGACAAAATACTAACGAACAATAGCTACATATGGCTATATGGATAGTGAACATGCCTTCTCTGCCGTCATAGTGCTAGTGATGGTCTGCGTTGCCTTCCCTACAAACTCTCAAGTCACATACTCTATGAACGCCGGCCTCGAACTCTTACGAGGCATGTCACAACGAGGGAACAGCCACATGGCCTCTCGCTACGAACTTCTTGCTCGCCTTCGGGCAACATTCATGCCCGATGCTGTTCCTCCATCAACTGTGGACACTGCTACGCAGCTTTCCAACATGTTCCCCCAAACACCATCCTCCCTGGGCAACTTCGCTCCCATGCCGCGCCCGCGGAGTCTATCGGGCAGCTCAAATCCCAGCAACGAGCTCTTCATGCCGGGAGCACCCATGCTCAGCATCAACGGCTTACACATGAGCACCAGCAGTGCTCTGAGCGGTGCTGGCAGACTGAATCTTGTTGAGCCACAGAACCTACCAGACTTTCAGCTACTCAACAATCCTTCACTAGGCGAGAATATCTTCCATGATGTCGATGTTGAAGATGTCGATATGAGTTTGCTCACAGGCAATAATGACTTCTGGGAGGAGGCGTTTGCCAATCCTGCTGGAGATGCAGGATTCAACCTCGCACAGTGGACTCAGGCTGCTCATCAGATGGCTGTCCACCAAGCAGGTGGACCTACCGGTGGGAACAGGCTTACTGGGATGTCTTCTGGTACTGGTCATAGTCAGGGACCAAGTGATCTGGGAATGGATGGAATGGGGCTTTAAGGATAGGGGATAGGACCTACTTTATTGTGACTAGCGTAGAGCAACATATCTATTTGATCGATTTGATGTTCAGCTTCATCCGAATGCTGCGCAGGAGCTTCTTCAATAAGGACTAGTAGGGCAATATTCCCAGTACATATATCTATCTCTTTGTAGCATATTACGAAGACCTTTACACTTTGTAATACCTTTCCGATGTTTAAGAATTCAAGAAACGACGTAAAACTAACAAATCTGGACTATTTAGTTTCTGATAGATGATGATATGACAACATCAACAATCCAGGAGAGCGGTGCCCTGCTTGTATTTACCTGAATCTCCACTTGATTTCCCCTGGTTTGATATGCCCTTGCTCTGTCTCCGACAAGGCCAGGTCTGGGACCTACAAAATTTCCCTGGAGGCTTGAAGGTCCGAATCTTGGAGATCATGCCAGAGGGTCACCTCGACGGCGCCTAAGAGCGCCGTGATCTTAAGAAGGAATGAGCCACCTAGTGCGTTTACAAAGCATATGAAAATACTGTTGCCCGATCTTGGGAAAGTCGTGTAGTGCAAGAGCGAGTGCCGGCCAGGGACATCGTTCAAGGTGTCTAGCAGACCTGCTTTAAACCAGGCTCGAAAGAAGCCTGAAGTCTCTGCATGGCGGTAGTTCACAGTGATGATATCGTCCATGCCCAATTGTCTAGTCCAAGACCGTTGGAGTTCGAGCTGGTGGTGTTCCAGGGTGATTGTTCGCAATCTAGCGCTGTTGGCAACTGTTCTATCTAACCACCTGAAACTTCTAGCTCTTCGAGTATATAGCCCGTGACACCTGTGAATTAGAGGTATCGCAACAATGATCCCAGTATAGATCTCTGTTACTGCTGCAACCCCACTAGCTTTAATTAATAGCGGAGCATTGTCATCGCCGTCTTCCTTCGCATAGCCAGCCACTTCTGACTCAAGCAGCGCCAAGGTAAGCTCAATTCCTCTGCTTGTTATCGAGGCACCCTTGACCATAGTGGAGTATTCAAAAGCTTCGAAAGATGCTGTGAGAGAATGGATAGATTCAATATGTCCAGATATCCGGAATGATTCTGGGCTGTCTGCGAGAACGCTTTTTGCTGAATCAGGAATATATTGTATAATCGCAAAGATGGACTGATCATCAGAACGTCGAAGCAGTTCCTCTTGAAGCCGACGGAAGGCCGCATTCCCTTCACCGTGGAGAAGTGGCATATTAATCCCAAAAATACCCAGCAAGTAGTACGCTTCATCTTCTATACGTGTTGTTTCACGTCGAGATGCCCAAGACATTCTTTGGGCGATACTATATTTCGTCAAGTCACCCGTCATGAAGTAGTCCAAGTGAGTATATGTGATCTCAGCGACGATTAATTTCAACGAGTCCCGTCAGCCGATTTCCTCCCAGTCCCGGTCATAGAAGTAAACAACTGGAGGAGCAAGGAGTTCTTGCAAGGTCCACCCCCGAGTAAACCAGGTCGACTTCCTGAAGCTGCTGTCTGTGTCCCCGGAGTCGTCGTGATGTTTGACATCAACAAGGTATGCATAACAAAGATGCGCGTTCTGGTACCATCGAAACATTGAGTTGATAGCCTCAGAAAGCTCCGCGGAGCTTGATTTGTCAATGCAACATGTGTCAATCCACTAGATGGAGGGTCAGTGAAATGGTCCTTCTTCCATTAACGTAAACACTAAGACAGCTCACACAGTAGTCATAACCATCATGCGCTGCTTGCTTGCAGAAGTCTAGCAACTTCAGGCATTTAGGTACTTGCGGCTGGATGCCACTCAAGATTTCCTGGTACGACACTTCATCCTTCTCCCATCTATGCGACAAGATTGCATATGGTTGAACATCATTCTCATGAACTTCCTCAAGCTCGAAGGTCGAAGTATGGAGAAGCCTCATTCTATGGTAGCTTAAAGTCAGCGAGAGTGCGCGCCGTGTTTGTAAAGCTCCAAAAAGGTCAAAATAGGAGTCTCTAGCACATCAAGTTGGTAATTTGTAACCGCAACAATAATGTAGAGTTCAAAGCAATACTGTGTGACTTGAAGCGCGGGGAAGACATGTGGGCTGGAGCCTTCCATGCTGACTTCCCCGCCACAAGATTTCATTTGAGTGATGAACCGAATCAGGATATACGAAAACTGCCTCGAATTTCTATGAAGAACATCTACCATCGTAAATCGAGTAAGTCTTTGGATCATTGAATTGATAACAGTGCGAAACATTTGGATTCAAGTGATACATGTCAACAAATAAGCACCAGCTCGTTTACTGGCATGCGATATATATAGAAATTTAGACAGGCATATGATGCAACATGAATTTTCAACCATGTTGCTCGCCTCATTCTGGGTCTGTCCCCTTACCTTTTCCCACATTTTTCGGCTTCTGTCCCGTCCAGAAGAAATAATTCTCGTAGGCATGGATGTTTGGATTGCTCAAATCCTCCCTAGCTTTCTTCAGGAACAGCTCAATCTCTACGGGATCCATCACTTTGCGGAGGGGCTTAGCTGCCATGGCGCCAAACATGTCATTTACTGCAGTCCTGAGATACATGCCAATCAAGCGCAGCTTTGGGTCCTGCCCAAGAACACGTGTTAGCGAGCCTTACAAGGGGGGTATAGACCTCCACGCAGGATTTTATACCTTTGCCCAAGTGCCGATGGGGACCTTTAGCTTGACACAACCGACGTTGACAAAGCCAGCTTCTTTTATCATGTCTCCGAGGTTCTCGCCCGCGCGAAAGTTCATGTTGAAGGACTTGACGGCTTCGGATGCGGTGTCAAAGAACCTTTTCAATGGCGCGTCCTCCGGTAGAGATCCATCGTCGCAATTAGCTCTCGAATCGAACTCTTGGATTTCGACCCAGGCACCGGGCTTCATGTGTCTATTCAAGAATGAGTTCTTGACCAAAGTTGGCCCACGAAGCAGACTCACTCATATGCCATCCGGAGGACCTTGGGTTGGTCTTTCAGCCACGGGCTAATGCAGCGCAAATGTACTAGGTCCCAGTCGTCGCCATGCATCCACTCATCCTCGATATCGTCGACGATAAACTTCAAGTTTGGCGGAACCCACAACGGTTGAATCGGACTGAGGTCGACGCCGAGCACTTGTGCGCTGGGGTATTTGTCGGCGACTTGAGAAAGCCATGATGTCAGCCCTAAGCCTAGCACGTACCTATACGATGAGCGACGTAGAGGCATACATACCATCAACAGCCCATATTCCCGTGCCAGTCCCCAGATCAATAATCTTCTGCGGATTCTCGCCGACTGGGGCGTAGAAGAGCTTGCCGCTGCAAATCGGTCAGATCTGCCAAGCTGAAAAAGCGGGATGCCGGGATGCGAAAGCTGCGCTGTAAATGCCCCGCGCCACGGACTGTACTTACTCTGTCAACTCCATCATCATGGCATGCTTCATGTCGTCACGGTTCTGCTCTGCATCGTCGTTCGGAATCGGATAGGTTCCATGGCGGTATTGGTGATACTGGCGCGAGTTGCGAGTTAGCTGGTGTTAGCTCGGCCAGCGCGGTCTGCAATTGAAGCTGTCGCGAGGTTTCGTAGCACATTGAGCACCACTCACCCGTCTGCCATTTTCGAATTGATGCGCATATACGCTCGAGGTCAAACTCGCCGACGAGCTCGACACAGAAGAGGCATCGTAATCTGAAGTCGCAAACTCATGCTCTTCATCGAATTCGTGAACTTGAGCAGCCTCAATGGGCTCACTGCTTCGCTGTTGTGGTGGGGCAGCACTGGGCTCTGCCATCGCGGGTTTTAGTGCACACGGACGGGTCAACCGGCAAGTGGGAATTGCTATGTACAAGGCGCGGGATCGTCTGGGATTTTCACAGGGAAAGCTGAAATGTGGGCGGGCAGCTCACATAGCTATAGATACCTGCTCCAATGCTACACGAGCGTAGCACTGTAACCTTAGATCACGAATGCAAACAGCAAGACTGAGAGGGGTTTCGACATTGAGACTCGTATCTCCGACCAATGGTGCCATAGACGAACACGATATCATGGTATGGGTAGCGCCAGGATGCCCGACTTGCATGTATTATCAAGGGTGCTCCCGCGTGTTCGTGGTGGGCGTCGACGCACATGGCAACGAATTGGCCATATAGCGGCCGTGTAGACCGCCATCGTGAAGAAGCCTCGGCGCGGGGGGGCTGGAAGCTAATAGGCGGAACCTTCTTGTTGCGTCCGGGCGAATAGGGTTGATGACCGGATTGCGCCAGATGGACCCTTGACTAGAGGAATGACAAGCAGTCATTGGAAGCATCTGTCATGATCTTAATTGATAATGGTACGTAATGCTAAAGAGGGCAGGTGGTGAGCTTTGGGCAGGTCAGGATACGTTAGTTTGTCAATGATAATATATCTAACATGCTCTGAGAAATGTACGTCAGAGAATCTACTGCACTAGAGTCGAGCATTCCTTGGTTACGCCGTCTCAATAGCAGTAGGGAAGACCTCATATTCCTGGACATCTAGAACAATCATGTGGCCTGGAGCGTGTGCCATGACTGTGCCTTGCAGGTTGGCCATCGCGACCGCATTCTGCGGTGTAACACCGCATCCCCAAAAGACGGGCACGTAATCCTCCTCGCTCTGATCAAAAGCCCCTGTTCCATCCAGACGAAGGGACTGCTGTCCCCATGTCGGCTTCGTGATGTCTTTAATACCTAGCTTCTCTAAAGAGTCCCAGCCCCAGGCGACCGGCTCACCGTGAGTAGCCACAAAACGCCGTGTAATGTCCCTAACTTTCTCTACGTCTGCCTTTCTATATGGCCTCATAGACACAACGTAGGTGCCGCCGACAAAAACGCCGGCAGGGCACAGAGGGATTGTGGTCCTGTACATCGGCACATTCCTGCCTTGGGCTTGCTGTCTTGGGGCCAGCCCAGCCTGAGCCAATGCGGACTCAAAGCTGAACGAGCAGCCGATCAGGAAGCCAACATGGTCCTCCGACCACTCTGCCGCGATATCTTCAGCCTCATGCGCCAACTTGCCATCCTTATAGACCATGTATCTTGAGAAGTCGTGACGGAGGTCGATATCCTTGGCAACATCGAGCGGTCTGTCCTCAGTGTGCAAGGTGCCATTCGCTTGACCGTTCGTCGCAGACTTGGCTGCCGGGGCTTTGAGATGGGACTTGAGCTGTGTCGCATCGCCTGGGGCGGCGGACTCGGCAACGAGAGGACATGGAACGGGGTTTCGGGCACATAGGAGACGGAAGTCGTCGGCGTAACGGCGCGGGAGAACTAGTAAGTTGGCTTGGAGATAGGACGGCGCGATACCGGAGGTCTGATCTTTGAAGCTCTTGTCACGGGCTGCGAGGCGCGCCTCGCGGCCTGTTGTAAATGCGTGTTTCGCCATGTTGCGATATCGTATGCTAGATGCAGGTCAAGAGGTCAAGAGGCGAAGCAGTACGCCTGAGTACTTAAAGATTGGACCCAACCTCAACTTTGAGGTTCAGAAAAAACGATATTCCAGAGATGACAAATGGAGTAGCGGCAGGGCATCTCCGTCAGCATAGCATCTTGAAGGCGTGCTCAAGACTATCTGCATCTGGGCTGATACGCCTATCATGCTGTCTATCGTGGTGATGATGTTTCGGCAACGCACATAGTACGGCCCTCCCCGCTGATCGGGATGGAGCCAGCCTACAGGGACCGCGGAAACTAGGGATGGCTATGATCACGGCAGGTGTGTCTTCAATATCGTCGGGGACCCACCCCGATCTCTTGTTTGTCCCTCGCGCAGGCTTTCCGGGGCGTTGGAGCTCCTCTCTCTTCACTTCGTTCCTCGACACGCGTGGTGTTAGCCCATCTCCTGCACCTGCAATTGCCGATCGAGGCTTCGGGAATTGCAGAGACACAGTGGGAAATGGGGAATTACTTGGTGTAATAGCGATCATGATTGACGAAAGCATGCATTCTTCCGGGCGCCTTTCAGCATTGAGAGTGGGCATTTGTCGATTGTGAAGGGCGCTGAATCGTGGCCGAAAACCCACCAACAACAACCCCGGGCCGTCGAGCAAAACAGTGTCTTCTAATTCACCGATTTTAGGTCAATTGGAACGGCACCGACTACAGCCAAGTTTGCCGGTGTCGGCAAAGGCTCTCTGGTCAAGCTATTCGCTTGTTAGTAACGATATAGTGAGTAATGGCAGAGCTATGGAGCGCGCAGGCGGAATTCCGTAATCCGTCAGCGGATCGGTCGCCATAGGCGTTTTCTGGCGGCAGTCTTGGAGCTCTCTGCCGGAGACCCTCAACGACAGTCTACTAGAATGGGACCCTTCCGCTAAGTGGCGACATAGCGTGCGGTCCGTTCGACAATGATCAAATATAAGGAAACGGTATCCGCTCTGTCAGACGGTAGGTCCATCGTTGCTATCCTTCTTTGCTGAGACGCCATTCCCTTCTTGTCTTGTGTGTTTGGCGCGTTTCATTTTGCTTTAGATCCATCACAATGACTGTCAAGTCGCTCCGCATCCGTATCTCCATTGATCGTGGAGGTACATTCACAGATGTGCACGCTTCCATACCTGGCAGGGAGGACATCATCTTGAAGCTGCTCTCAGTAGATCCCGCAAATTATCAAGATGCGCCAACCGAAGGCATTCGGCGTATTCTCGAGCTGGCCACTGGTCGGCCGCATCCCAGGGGCGAGCTCCTGGACCTCTTTCACATTGAGTCAATCCGAATGGGAACGACCGTCGCAACAAATGCGCTTTTAGAAAGGAAAGGAGCGCGTTCGGCGCTTCTGATCACAAAGGGTTTCAAGGATCTCCTTCTAATCGGCAACCAGTCAAGGCCGAATATTTTCGACCTGTCTGTGGCTAGGCCCGAGGTGCTGTACGAGCAGGTGGTCGAAGTTGAGGAGCGCATTACGATGGAGGACTACACCGAAGATCCTGTTTCTGTCAAAACTGTCGCCAATGGCGAAGACGCGGAGCTAGTGACCGCTGTGACCGGAGAAACCATTCGCATTCTCCAAAGACCAGATCTCGTTGCCATTCGGCAGTCACTGCAGAACCTCTGGGATCAGGGCTTCCGCTCGATCGCCATTGTGTTCGTCCATTCGTATGCATATCCCGATCATGAGAACCTTGTCGGCAGCATGGCAGTTGAAATGGGATTCTCAGTCACTCTGTCCTCGGCTGTCCAGCCCATGATCAACGTCGTCCCTCGTGGCATGTCTGCGATGGCCGATGCTTATTTAACACCCGTCATCAAGCAGTATATTCAGTCCATCGAGGCCAACTTCAGAGGTGGCTTCTCATCCCCGAACACGAGGATCGAGTTCATGCAGTCAGACGGTGGACTTGTCGATTACCGAAAGTTCAGTGGATTGAAGGCGATTCTATCAGGTCCCGCCGGTGGTGTGGTAGGATATGCGCAGACTTCTTGGGACGAACAGGAACGACGACCAATCATCGGCTTCGATATGGGCGGTACTTCGACTGATGTCTCGAGATATGCAGGAGTGTACGACCACGTATTCGAGACCACCACTGCAGGGATTGCCATCCAGTCCCCTCAACTAGATATTCATACTGTGGCTGCTGGAGGTGGCTCGATTTTGACGTGGAAGAACGGTCTGTTCAATGTTGGCCCCGAGTCAGCTTCAGCACATCCTGGGCCAGCCTGTTACAGGAAAGGTGGTCCACTTACAGTGACAGACGCCAATCTTTTTCTAGGAAGACTTCTACCTGAGTACTTCCCAAAGGTATTCGGACCCAAGGAGAATGAGCCGCTAAACCGCGAGATCACTGCATCCAAGTTTGTCACCCTTACGGAGGAGATCAACGATGAGAGGCGGCGCGCTGGTATGACTCCTTTTACGGCCGAAGAGGTGGCGATGGGCTTCCTCGAGGTCGCCAACGAGGGCATGGCTAGGCCGATCCGGGCGCTCACCGAGGCGCGTGGATATGAGACCTCAACACACCACCTGGCATGCTTCGGTGGTGCTGGAGGACAGCACGCTTGCTCAGTAGCTGCTGTCCTCGGTATCTCTCGTGTCATCATCCACAAGTATTCCTCCATTTTATCTGCATATGGCATGTCATTGGCGGATGTCGTCCATGAGATCCAAAAGCCAGCTGCCATGACCTATGGTAGCGAGACGCAGCCTGCCATCCAGCAGCAGCTGACACAGCTCGCTGCTCAGGCAGCTCTCGAGCTCGTACAACAAGGCTTTGGCCAGGAGCAGATATCATATGACTGTTACCTCAACATGAGGTATTCTGGATCCAGCAGTTCCCTCATGATTCTGAAAGGCGCCGATTGGGACTTTCAGACAGAGTTTGAGGCTGCGCACAAGCGAGAGTTCGGCTTCCACTTCCCTGAGAAGGCTATCATCGTTGACGATATCCGTGTGCGTGCCATCGGTTCAGCACATTCGAGGGTGGAGAAGAGCCCATTCGCACAGCTCCAAGCCGTGAAGAGTCTCACTGTCGGCGAGTTCGCAGCCAATGGGGCCAGTAAGGTGTTCTTCGCCGAGGGAGGATGGCGAGATACTCCGACCTTTGAACTGCAGAGTATCCCCGTCGGAGCGAAGATTGAGGGACCAGCCCTGATCATCGACAAGACACAGACTATCGTGGTTACTCCTGCCTCGCTCGCGACCGTCTTAGACAGCTATGTTGTAATCGACCGGCAATCTGCTCCATCAACATCTAACGCCGACGAGGGTTTCAGTCCCATCCAGTTGTCCATATTCGGCCATCGCTTCATGTCGATTGCTGAGCAAATGGGCCGTACGCTCCAAAAGACCGCAGTGTCTACTAATATCAAGGAGCGTCTCGACTTCTCTTGTGCCATCTTTAGCCCCGATGGCGGACTTGTCGCCAACGCACCTCATGTGCCGGTTCATCTGGGCTCCATGCAATTCGCCGTCCGTTACCAGCACAAGCTGTGGGAAGGCAAACTAAAGGATGGGGATGTCCTGGTGTCGAACCACCCTTCGTGCGGTGGAACCCATCTCCCGGATATCACCGTCATTACACCAGTGTTCGACGGCCAAGAGCTTGCCTTCTATGTCGCTTCGAGAGGTCATCACGCCGATATTGGTGGTATTCTACCCGGTTCGGTTCCGCCTAACTCCACTGCCCTCTGGCAGGAGGGTGCGTCGATCGAGTCTACCAAGCTAGTTAGTGAAGGTGTCTTCAACGAGGAGGAGATCACTCGCCTTCTGCTCGTCGAACCCGCAAAGCATCCCGGCTGCTCTGGTACGCGCAAGCTGTATGATAACATATCAGACTTGAAAGCCCAGATTGCTGCCAACATGAAGGGCATCTCGCTCATCAGAGCGCTCATTGCCGAGTTCGGCCTATCCACCGTCCACAGATACATGTACGCCATCCAGACGACAGCCGAGATTGCCGTGCGTGAGTTGATGAAGGCCACGCTGGCCAAGTACAAGGGCCGGCCCCTTGAGGCGGTCGATTACATGGATGACGGTACCCCTATCAAGCTCAAGATCAGCATCAACGAGGACGGCTCAGCGACATTTGACTTCACCGGCACTGGGCCACAGGTGCTGGGAAACACGAACGCGCCGATTGCGATCACTCACTCTGCCATCATCTACTGCCTACGCTGTCTTGTTAACTCTGCTATTCCTTTAAATCAGGGCTGCCTCAACCCTATCGACATCGTTGTACCAGAGTCGAGCATCCTATCACCTGCCAAGGGCTTGGCTGTTGTCGGTGGAAACGTATTAACTTCTCAGCGTGTGACGGATGTCGTTCTTAAGGCGTTCAACGCGTGTGCTGCCAGCCAAGGATGCTGCAACAACCTCACATTTGGTACCGGCGGCAAAGATCCGGTTACCGGTGAGCACAAGGACGGTTTCGGCTATTATGAGACGATCGCCGGCGGCTCAGGTGCTGGACCAACGTGGAAGGGTCAGAGCGGAGTCCATACACACATGACCAACACTCGGATCACCGATCCCGAGGTCTTTGAGAAGCGCTATCCCTGTATACTGAGACGGTTCGAGCTTCGAGCTGGCTCTGGGGGATCTGGCCTGTTCCACGGCGGCGACGGGACGGTTCGTGAAATCGAATTTCGAGTTCCAGTACAGTGCTCGATCCTCAGTGAGAGGAGATGCAGGAGTCCATACGGCTTGGAGGGCGGCGGTGATGGTCAGCCAGGTGTCAACCTGATAGTGAGAAAAGATGAACAGGGACAAGAGAGCATAGTAAACCTGGGTGGCAAGGCAACAACGGCATTAAATGCGAGCGAGAGAGTCATCATTATGTCACCAGGAGCCGGTGGCTGGGGCAAAGAGGAGAAGGTGAATGGGTTTCATTGAGTGTTTCTAGAGTATCATCATCGTCAGACTGGTGGCGATGCAATCCCAAGCGTAGTCTATGACCATGTTCCGATTGGATCTGGTCTTTTGCCAAAGATATTTCGAGCAGCTTGTCAACCCTCGAGCAACATTCTGTGATCATATCTCGGTGATTGCCCTTCCATTCAAAGGGCCTGCCCGTCCACAACTTCCATAATCCAGCAACTTTGCAGCCCAGTGTGAAAGATGAAAGAAGCCAGTCTCCCTGGGACCTCCAGATTCACGGCCCTTCCAGCCAATGAGAAGTTCCGCGAGGGATCACCCCCCGATCACCCATAAGAATGCGCGTCCATGCAATCAGTTCCTCCTGTGTGTCAATGTGGTATCGACCTAGATCCTCTAGCAAAATGTCGAAACAGGTCTTGCCCTGGAACAAGAGGTGGGGATCGGCTTCCCGACTGATGAGGAACCGCAAGAGGCCATTCGTTGAATGTGGGCGCAGTCCTCTGCCCGGCACAGGTGTGTTGAGTTCTGCGCATATCATTTGGAGGATAGTCTTCCCACCAGGAGCTTCCATTCCAAGCGCTCCGAATCTTGCATTGATGTTGGCACCAGCTGCTAGCATGAAACCGATGACCGCCTCGTTGAGTCTTATGACTCTTCTGTTCTCCAACCACAGTTCGTTGATATAGCCACATAAAACCTTATTGAGCTGGTCAGGCGGAAGATTTGTGATGAATGTCTCTGCCAGCTTCGCCAGACCCTCCCACACCTGCTCTCTATCAAGTCTCTTAGAGCCGAGAAAAGGCCACGGGGAACGGAGCGAGTATCGGACTAGAAACCACGTCGTGTCCTCAGCCGCGCCATGATTGATCAGTGTTGCAATCACTTCGAGTCCACGAGGAAGACGCAGTATTCTGACGTACCATTTATTCAAAAGCATCTCGAGAAGCTTGACGGGTTGGAGGAATTGTGGGTATATTGGGCCTTCATAGTAATGGGGGAAGCCCACCGCCGGAGTGGCGGTGGAAGCTTTCTGTTCATGCAAGAAATCCAATGCTTCGATAAGATCAGGCACACTATCCTCGGACCATGAAGTGATAGAGTCCAGGAATACCCAGATAGGTGTTCCGAGGTAAGACTGTGGGTACCTGTCGCAGTTCCATCGGCTGTGTTCGTACACAATTCCAGAAGGCAGCCCAACAAGGAGTACGGTCTGGTTGATATCGGCTCCATTATCGAGACACAGACGCATCATCTCAATGCCGTGCTCAGATGTCGCTATCATGTGAGCAGCAGCAAACACAGGTACGTGGAGACACCCGAAGGTCGGCTTTGACAATGGAGTACCGTGTATATTCGCGCCCCGTGAGATCAGTAGTCGGAAGACATCTGCAGAGTTGGCAAAGATGGCAGCAGAAAGAGGAGATAGAAACGTGATGTGCTTATATGAGTCGAGCCTGTTTACGTCGGCTCCGCGATCAAGGAGCAGGCGCACCACGTCAACAGACACCCCAGATGCGATGAGCTTGACTAGAGGCCAGTAGACATCCGGGCCGTGACCGCATCTCTTAACCTGCCAGTCAAGGGCCCAATCGTAGAAGATCCGAACAACATCCCTCTCTGATTGATTGTTGGAAGCGGCGCACTTGCAGACGTGTGTGACCAAATGTGAGGCTTGCTGGGCACGGATATCAGGAGGGAGGTCGACATCGTGAAACCAAGATCCGAGCCTGAGAAGGCACTCGAAAGCATCTGCGCGGCGATGCTTGGCTGCTAAAGACAGCGTGAGAATCTTGGCTCCGGTGAGATTCTCATCGCCAACGATATTCACGTCGGCGCCGTACTTTACGGTAAGGCGAATGGTGTCGACGCTACCCGTTCTGCAACCCCAGCGCATTGCACGGTTAAGACGTGATGGGGTCCCGTAGAGCTTAGGCTCGATATATCTCTGGAGGCTGCGAGAACATCGCAGAAGTCGTGCGATATGAGGACGTGCCGATTGGTGTCGCCCGGCTTCGTCGATAATCTGATCGAATAGCTCCACCGCGAGCAATTCCAACGGAGACGCCATATCGACAGCCAGTTCTTCTCAGGGAAACGTCAGAAGGAGAGGAGTTTGCAGCGGAAGTAAGAGGAAGGCTTTGTGATGATGAAGTTCAGAATGAAGCAGCTGTTCGCCCCAAGTCTCACTGTAAAACCGTCTGCTGAGGATGTGCTTGCTGGAATGGTTGGCGAAGGGGACAAGTGGGGTGTGACCTTTGCCCAGCAAAAAGGGTACAATGGGTTCAGAGATGCTTTTGTGGAAAAACAAAGAGTGAGCTGAAGGGGTTTCTCCAATGATGTCGTTATGATGTCGTTTTATTTTGGTTTGGTGCAGTGAAGGTTGGTCGAGATCCAGTCACATCGGACAGGAGTGGTCTTGGGTGTGTTTTGCAGCACGAGGTGATGCTCTTCACAATTGGGGCTCGAATCTCGACATATTCCATTAATGATCCACAACAAACAGGGAAACTCAAACAGGCCTGTACATGTTTAGGACAGCCATGGATTTTCTCGAGAAGGTCACAAAGCCACTCAGACCTTAGGCATGAGCTTGGTCAAGGAAGCCCCGAAGCACCTATACTGTGAGTCTGAACTTGAACAAATCTCGAGACAGAACGTCATCTTTCTTGGCCTCCAGCTCTGACATGTCCCAGTTTACTGAGACAAATCTCCCATTCAGCCACCCTCGTCTCGTTTTACACAGCCAGACTACTGTGTCAGCAGGCAAAGCGCCGGAGTCTTTGAAAATGTAGTCGTACTCGCTGGAGACCAGGTTTTCGAGGTTAGTTCTGATGGTACCAGGATGGACAGAAATGGCTATGAACCCGTCTTTGCCATAGTGTGCAGCCAGGAACTCGGTCAGTCGAATGACGGCCGTTTTCGCGGTCTGGTAACTCATGAAAAGAAGCATATGGGCTCCCGAGCTAGAGTTGTTGATCATGGTTTTCGTCTCTGATTTGAGCAGCAGAGGCATCATGGCTCTCGACATGAGATATATACTCTTGACGTTGACCTCCCACGTCTGCCACCACTCCGCCGGGTCACCCTCTTCCAGCGGCACCATTGCCTCGAGCACGCCAGCATTATTGAACAAGACATCGAGACAGCCAAATGCGCGAGAGACCTCGTCTGCTGCAGCTGCTACCGACGACTCCGACTTGACGTCCAGCTTCAGGCAGAGGATCTCAGGGATAGCAATATTGCAGGCTTGAGCTACCGACTTGATCTCATCTTCCAAAGAGATCAGATCAGATCGAGCTGCAATGGCGATTTTTGAGCAACCAGCTCTGGCAAAGCTCAAGGCGGTCACTCGGCCGATGCCCTTAGACGCTCCTGTGATGAGAACCGACTTCCCACTGAAGTCTGAGCTAGCGATTGAAATGAAAGGGTAAGAGTCAGTGTGAAGGGTTTCCGTGAAATGTTCAATCTCTGGACAGTTTGTCATGAAGAGATCATTGCCATCGTCCATCGTTACGACCTTTCTCAACCCCGACTTAGGCTGACTTAAATTGAAGAGAATGGAGCTTTCGATGACAGAATCGACGGCTAGAGTGGCTGAACAAAGCCAAACGCTGAATGTATAACATCCAGCACGAAAAAATGTCGAAGAAAGACCGACCGATCTCTGCGGGTTATTGGAACAAGAGGGGTGGTTAATGGCTGCTAAGGTCGCGGAAATATATTCCCTGCGTGGAGTCAGAGGTCTATCTTAGCTCAAGCCGCATGAACCACGGCAATCTTTAGCGACACTAGGCATTTGGATGACTGGAGTAGCTCTCAGCCGTGTTCTTGGAAGTTTCGACTGATATCTTCTGTGAGCCTCTCAAAACATCAAGCCACACCATATTCCCCCGGAAATGCCGGGTCTGCGGGTGATCGGTTTTAGATGACAAATTGGACTTTGGATCCGTCGACATTGGAACCGGGACACGACTGATGCTAAATATATTATTACTACTAGTCGGTAGCACGCTTCTTGTATACGGGCAAGGAACAGTTGTTGGACTTCTATTGACTTCCTGCCGTCCGTGGACAGTCGCGGTCAGACCGAAACGCTAAAAAGTTGCCAATCTTGCTCATCAGTTGGCTATAACGAACAGTCGTGACGAATGAATACAAATATCACATAGATCCGTTTTCTATAGACCGGAGGTATTGATCATCATCACCTTCGCAGGTTCGATCACAGTTCCGTTGACAGGCGCACCTTGGGCACCTCCAGTTGTGATGAAGAGTGTTGGCGTTGTCTTGCCAGCCAAGCGACCAAACACAGCAGCTGTGCAGGTGGCAAGCGTCAACTGGCCAACAGCGCCGGCCAAAACCACGGGTGCCTCATACGTTAGCCCTATGCGCTTAATGAAGAGCAACACGTTTCCAGTACTACCGGTAAGGAAGATGCTCCCATCCGACGAGCGTACATCAAAATCATCCAGCCAAGGGACGCTTGGAATCCGAGCGATTGTCTCGACGAAACCAGATGAGGTTCCGTTGCTGCCGTTTGAGTTGGCTGGGAATCCATCCGGCGTGATCGCAGTGCGATACATGGTTCGGGAAGCTGCGTTTGAGAAATAGAGAAAGCCGTCACCAGGGACTTTCATGCCGTTTATACCAAGAGCGTCGTCTGAGCTGTTGGAGTTTGGCACGGGCGCCATTTCTTGAAGTTGGAATGCCTTGGTGTACTGTCCAGTAGCGGTGTTGAGACGGAAAACCACTCCCAGCTGCGAGTCTCCAAGAAGCACAGCGGTGGTGTTTGGGATAGCGGCCGCACCATTTAGTCTAGGTGCATCTGGGATATCGGCGACTTTCCGGGCAATCACTGCTGGTGGGCTCTCGGTGTCCGTCAGAGCTACTTCCCAAACTTGGTTTGTTCCCTGCACGCCATTGGCAGGATTGCCGCTCTGGCTGATATTCTCGGCGATGACAATAAACGTGTCTGGTCGCGTCTCAATGATGCCATTTGTTGAGTTGGTTGGAAAGGCAAACATAGGAACTATGCTAGGCTGCTGAGACATTGGTTCTTGTATGAGAAAGAGGTTTCCAGATGGCAATGCGGTGGTAACGAGCAGGTCACCGTTTTGGCGAACTGCGATGTTCTCAATCCAGGTACCATTGACATCGAATTGAAACACATGCTGAGGAGTCAGAGGTGGCTTCCTGGTGCTATTTTGGCCGGCGACATCATTAGCGAGCACCAGGACCCCAAGGCACATCAAGAGCTTTTGGAGTCCCATGATAGAAGGCCTTAATGACACTTCAAAATGCCAAAGACGTTCCTTGAAGAAGGTCACTTAATTGGTAGTCAATGTTGTTAGTGGAAAGTTTGGGAAAGAGATCTGTTTATGAGAAATTTTATTGTTTGAATGGTGTTTGATCTTCATCCCAATTCACAGTGTTGTGTCAAGTGCCTTTCCCGCGCAGATCTCCTACTAACCCTAGTCTAGCAATTTATCGGAAATTTTCAGCTTTCTAATGACTCCTAACTCACATATTGAAATTTTACTTGAAGGGTAGTTTATCTTAAGTAGCTATAAATGTTATCGAGAATGCAATCATGTATCTTCCTCCAATCGACTTGCTTAGCATAAGCGGCTCTCCTCAGGCCGTGGCAAAATTGAGAGGTCCAGCCCAAACTCTCATTGCTTTGCCTTTCCACATCAAGATGAGGACAATGATAAACGCTGCGCCACAGACAGCGCCTTGAATGCCGAAGCTAGTCCTCGTTCCTTGGCTCTGCGCCCAAGAGACCTGGAAGTAACTGATGATGAAGCCCCCGAGAGTCCGAGAAAAGTTTAGCCACGCACTTACTTCGCCACTTGCCTCAGGATAGCTGTCTAGGCAATAGCTGCTTAACGCGACAGTTGTCACCATGACACCAAATACGTAAAGGCCCCAGCATACAGACGTCGCCATGTAATGCCATCCTTGTCCAAGACATTGTCCTATCAACACTAACCCCACCAGCATGAACGGCAGACTGATGCAAATCGCTCTTAGACGCACTTCCGGTTCGAAATGGCCATGGTGTCGTCTAATATACTGCTTCGCAAGGATGTCGTGAAGCCAATGACCCACGACCTCGCCAAGAATCACGGCTATGACCGGAGTGAAATAAAAGTAGCCGATTTGCAATGGACCAAAGTTGTACAAGGGAGTCAAAAAGAGTGAAAGTGTGGTATTTATCCCGACAACCCAAGCAAATGTCTAAGGAAGATTAGCTTGTCAGTGCCGGACACTTTGTAACCATCATTGTGAGGTAGCTCATGAAGGGACACGTACCAGAACGTAGTATAAACAAGCCAAAAACACAGTTGGCTTAAGCAGGACACTAACACATCTCCAAATGGCTTGAGCGAAGGAGTTACGAAAGCGTCGAGACTTGAATTGTGCAATGCCCAGAAGCCGCGTAATGTGATTCCCTCGGGGCGGTTGTTCAGATGCGGGGATTCTTCGATCATAGTATGTCTCGTCCACAAATATAACGGTCAGTATTAGACATAATCCTGTCTCTGCTGTATATACCCAAAATGGATCCGGCCACGGCTTGAATGCTGTGATGAAAGCGGCGAGGAGAGGTCCCATATAGGGGCTGATGACAAAGAATGATCTGGTTCGACATATGACAATTAGTATACATTGATCAACAAGCTCACTTTCGGAGGCATGAGCTAGGCATGGAGCAACTTACGCCCAGATATTGATCTTTCGAGCCCGCTCGTGAAAGAAGAACATGTCTTGAATGAACATCAAGCCACCAACCTGTGAGACCGTTGAGAAGAACCCATTGAGGATACGTGCCGCCATGAAGGACTCGAAGCTTGTTGCTCCGGCACACCACGCAGCAGTTGCAAGGGCTATCACAAGGAAATAGAACAAGACCGGAAGGCGGCCGAAGTAAGCAGAGAAAATGACAACTGTGACGTAGATTAGTGAATCACTTGCCATCTGATAATAGTATTTCGAGGAGGCATACTGAAGATTCCACCTGCTCCGAGCATGAATACATTTCCAGCTTGACTGTGATTAACCTCATCTGGTGTCATGTGCCACTCTCTGAAGAAGTAAGAGCTTTAGTAATATCCCTTAGGTATTCGTTGTATGACTCACTCGGCTTGCGGAATGAGAGTCACCGCACCAGTAGCGCTTCCATAGTCAGGGAGGAAAGCCGCAAATGCAACAATGAAAAGAATACAATGTTTCTTGACCCAACTCCAATTCAGAGGGTCGTGCGGGTCATCACTCGGCTGGGGGATGAGGCGAGTCCGTCCATCCTTTGCTAGCTTGAGCCCAGTTGCACCAGTCTCTTCAGTGTCGATAATGTATCCTTCGCTCTCTTGGTATTCGTGAATTCCATCTGCCCGCTTTTCCAGATGCTGAGTTGTGTCAGGCTCTTGCTCTGAGATAGACAACGGCTTAGTGTCTGCCATCTTGATTTAGAAGGCTCGCCGAGCACTGGGACTTCCATGGACAAAGAGGCAGGATAAAATTCTTTGGGGAACCCTGGTTTTAATATTCCCTTACCTGCTCTGTGCGCACCATTTTACAAAATTGCTGAAACCGAGGCTCCCTACATACAGTAAATAGCACGCTAGCGAAATTATCTATGCTGCAACGCTTACAATTCTCTTATTCATGGTGCCGTTGAAGCGCAAAGACCTTTTTCTCAACTGCCGACACGGCTAATTCGTGGTAGGATCCTAGACTTTTGGGGTCATGCGCGGAGGCGTACTCAAGCATTGCCCAGCGATCTCACCCGTGTCAATCACCGATCTTATTGGTAAAATCTGCAAGAATCTCCAACTTTACTTGTATGGGCTCGTGATGCGGGGAAAGGCTTTTACGGTGATTCGCTGACTTTCGGCACTTCGGAGAATCATTCAAGGGGTGGGATGTAGTGAGTTTGACCTGAAGTCACGAATGCTGAGATCCGCTCCCCGTAATCGGGTGTCTACAATTACACCTAGTAGAATACATTGCACCATATAAGCTTCTACAAGCTAGCTCCAGATGCGACTCACACGCTACCCATTGTCTTGGATTATGACATTCTCTGCCCGGCTGTCGATGATTTGTCGCCGAAAATTCGTCATAAATTGGAGCCTCCACCCAAAACATCTTTGAAAGTGCACTTGATTGCTACGCAATCGTGATGATTGTAGAACACACCTGCACATTATAGATAGAAGGCACTTCTATTAGTCAGGTGTCCCGGATTATAACTATAAAGACGTCGACGAAGCAAGCTAGCCTTTCAAAGGGGGTACATGAACTGCTCGAAGAGAGCTCTTCCGGTGAAAGTCTCTTGGTCTACTAACCCACCAGAGACAGTGCCAACATATCTGCCGTATGTGCCTCTAGACATGGCAGCTACTACAGCCTCTATTGTGGCGTTGACTTGCAATGTTCCCTCATCTCCTAGGTCGAACTGGATAGTGTATCCATCGGGGTTACCATCTTCCGGTGTAGGTGGGTATTCGTCATTCGTTCCGTAAGGCCGTACAAGAACTGATCCAGGTTTGCAAGTCGAGCTCAAGACTTTTCCATCTTTGGCAACATATGCAGAGAAATACTCAAATGTATCCGTACCGCGAGTGTCGAACCAAACGATCGAATAAGGTCCGAAGTGACCGTGACCCCAATACCACGACTGAACGTGATCTGCGAAAGGAGTCACCCCCCAGTTCTTATCATGGTAACCGGTACCAGTGAATTTTATTGGCTCTCCTCCGACGGTGAAGTCCGCGATGGCGTATGCGTCCGGGACCGCATTACTCCAGCCAACACCCGGGCAGACTTCCTCATTCTGGCCAGGTTCATTAAGCCCACAAGGGTAGTGGGCCGGGGATCTCTGTAATTTCTCAGTTAATTCTATCGTCTCAAAAAACATGGCGGCCAGCGTTGAAGGAGCTTTGCAGCTTACCGATTTGAGACTTAGAGTTCCATGCGCACCGATCGCATCATTGTCCACCGTGACAGTGTAAAGCGCATGACTCCCTCCCTCAATACTTGAACCTTCGAACTTTGCACCTGTTGATTTCCAATCGCCACGTACACCTGCCGATCCGACTTCGATGTGTACAGCTGATTCGAGCGACGGATCAGCTGGGACGGGGAGCTGAACTGAGGTACCGTTGTCAAAACTCGCCCAAACGATGATTGCTGCAGCACCGAGCTGTTCGGCTCCAGTATAACCCAGAGATTCCGGTCCAAACTCATAGAACACAATTTCAATAGACATATTGCCCGAAGAAACTGCGTCAAAATAGAACCTATTTGTTCGGTAAGCTCATACCGAACGAACACCACAATACACCTGATCTCACCAGTCATAGGCCGTCCTATTAGGGCCGGGATAGATTTTCTGTCCATCTAGGTTTCCAGGCACCGACACAAACTCAGCTGTTATGGATCCATTTTGCCAGACATTCGGCACATCGTACGTCTTCATGCAACTTGGAATCGCGGCAGTGAGACGAAGCAACAGTACTAGCACTGCTGAAAGAATTCGCGGAAGGCCCATGTTTGCCGAGCCCATTGTGCCGCGTCTCACGGATCTCGTTGCCAGATCGCAAAGTTTATGCTGTCATATTATGAAAGAAGAGTCAGGCTAGGCTATATATAGTTCCTCATTTCGAGGGCTGCTCAATAGCCTTTCTCCTGCAGCCCGTGCCGCAAGAGGTGGATGTCACTAATCATTGGCCCCTTTTCGGATGGAATCCTACCCTGTCAGTTCCCCGTAAATGCTGACATCTATTAACACTTTTGCAGCATTCACTCATAATTATATGTTATTGATTGATAATAATTTTCTTGACACCTGTCGGCGCCATTTCTAACTGTACGGGGAAATTGGACAGTGAAGGACATACGTCATGGGACGGTTGAACAGCAACTGTCACATCGCATTCACGTCTGCCAGCTGTCTGATTTTGGCACACTGTCGATCCTTCCGATAAAGCTTCCCTACAGTGATTCACTTCAACTTCTAATTTCTATAATACTGGTGTCATTGACATTCGGATCATATTGGGTTTTTCGCAGGAAGTAGAAGAAGCCGATCTACGCCGGATACCCCATCGAGGTAGGCTACCGGCTCGTTCGGTAACTGGGATATACCGTACTTGTATTATGTCTAAACATCTGACTCAGCTTACCGTCCACGATTGTCGAAGCTGCATCATGTACACCTTGCGTCATTGTCTTATACAAAAATCTACCCTGAAATCAAAAACGGGGTAGAATGATACATCGTACATGTCAGCTCCTGCAAATAACAATACAAGCGGGTTCTCTAAATTCGGCCTACTTGATATCTGCCCCAGTCTTCCTAGAATGAATGTCCTAGCCAGTATATCTCCACAAAGCTGAATCGTCACTGCTCTTTGTAACTGTCAGACTTTCATCTGATATGGCCAGCCCAATCGGCCTGCAATGAGTGTGTAACATTCACTCTTAGCGGAAGAATAGTCCCGTGAATATGGCAAATCTGGCGGCCTCTTTTTGCGCGTGATGCCGATCATTTCAATGTTCCAATCACGACCGTGGCCGAGCTTACCGGAGACTACCCCCGTTCTCTCGGCCGAGACCTTGTGGTGAAATAAGAGAGCTCCGAGCCCGACATCTACAGAAGCAAAGCGAGAATCTCATTTGCATTCACTTGCAACCCCGCCTAGACGATCTTTGCCAAGACTCAAAGCTCCAACGGTGTGGGGTTGATTTGCGGAGAAGACCTCCTAGAGCAGCTTTTGCTTGGTGCTCGCCATAGCATGACGTGCTTCCATTGGACTTGTTAGATACTTTAATCCAATATCTTATTGGCTCCATCGTGGGATATCAAAAACCTTTCCTAGGCACGGCCATACCTCGGCGACGAGGCCTTGGATAGTGGCTTTGCATTCATCTTCCCCGCAAACTCATGAAATCTTCACCGCTTGGAACTATTTGAGATCGACGTGGCAACATAGCGTGCCAGTAAGCGGTCAAGATATCATTGGGCTTTCTTGACAACTAGAGCTATGCACCTAAGTTCATGATGTTCGTCGCGATGGAAATGTTCAGTCACTGGGCAAGTGGTGGCAGCATACATCCGCCAATAATGGAGGAGTATATAAATTGAGCAGGGAAAAGATAATGGCCTTCAAGATCGTCAGCTGCAAGATTACTGCTTTGCCTCAAGCCAAATGATGATGAAATTTCTCCTTTCTTATATGCTCGGGGTCGGTGCAGCGGCAACAAGCATCGGTTTTACGCACCAAGCGCGCTCTGACTCGTCTCTAAGCAGCGACCAACCAACAGTCGAGCTCCAAAATGGAACATATTATGGATTGTACAATCCTACCTATAATCAGGACATATTTCTTGGCATGCGTTATGCGCAACCACCCGTTGGTGATCTGCGATACATGCCCCCTCAGCCCCTAAATACCACGTGGGATGGCTTTCGTAATGCAACCGAGTACTCTCCTCAATGTTTCGGTTACGGCAGCGACACTTGGGTTCTTGGGAATTATGTATCTGAAGACTGTCTGACGATCAATGTGGTACGGCCTCATGGAACGGCCCCTGATGCAAAGCTTCCTGTTGGTCTTTGGATCCATGGTGGCGGTCTCACGAATGGTGGAAGCTCAGACCCTCGTTACAACATGTCCTTTATAGTTGAACAGTCTGTCAAGATGCGGACCCCCTTTATCTCGGTCAGCATAAATTACCGTCTACACGCTTGGGGATTTCTATGGAGCTCAGAAGTCAATTCGGCTGGCGCTGGTAATCTGGGATTTCGCGATCAGCGTCTAGCGATTGAATGGGTGCACGAGAACATAGCTGCATTTGGTGGTGATCCAGAGCAGGTGACTCTCTGGGGTGAAAGTGCTGGAGCACGCAGCGTTGCGACTCATTTAGTAGCCTACGGAGGTCGCGATGATGGACTATTCCGGTCTGCGATAATGGAGAGTGGGACAGGGTTAGACACCGATTTCAACGAGGTTGAAGCGAGTGGTATTGAGTGGCAGGGGTATTATGACTCCCTTGTGAACCAAACAGGGTGTGCTTCCGCCAACGACACACTGCAATGCCTTCGTCAAGTCCCTGCTTGGACTCTCAGCGACATTATCAACAGTACCGAAAGTCCCTCTTTTGGCGGAGTGACAGACGGTGATTTTCTTACGGCACCGAGAGCAGAGCTATTTGGATCTGGCAAATTTGTCCATGTACCTATCATCTCAGGCACCAACTTTGATGAGGGAACACAGTCTGGCAAACAGGGCATCAATACTACGGACGAATGGAACGCGTATCTGCGTTCTGCCGGTGCGGGCAATACCACCATTGAGATCCTGTCTGCTTTGTACCCTGACATTCCAAAGATCGGACTACCGACCACACTGGATGGTCGTCCGGAAGGGGACTTAGCTTTCTATGGTGCTCAGTGGAAGCGAGTGGTGGCATACTCCGGCGACAGAGGCCAGCACGCAGCACGGCGATGGCTTTCGCGCCAATGGGCGACAGCAAATCTGACTGCTTATACATACCATTTCAACGTGCTGGTAAACGGCCTGACGCCGGCTGATGGTTCCAAACATTTTCAAGAAGTCGTCTTTGTCTTTGACAATACCCAAGGGCTGGGATACGAGACAGCAGTAGCTGAAAATCCATTTGACGGTGAACCAGAAACATTCAAACGACTAGCAAACATAATGTCACGAATGTGGGTCAGCTTCATTACCACGCAGGACCCCAATTACAACGCAGGTGGGTCTACATCTAGATTCCTCATGGGCGTGAGACATCTAACAAGAGACAGCAACATGCACATATTGGCCAAAGTATTCTATCGAGAACCCTCAGAATGTAGCTTTCGATGTTAATGTATCGTCCATTGCTTACGTTGAAGCTGATACATACAGAACAGAGCAGATAGAATATCTCATTGGCAAGTTTTGGGGTGGGGAGCTCGGACCGGACGCTACATAAAGCTCAGACGGATGGCACCCTATTTTGCGCTTACTAGTTAGGTTTCAACTCCTGTCTTATTCCTTCTTCATTAGTAAGCATCTGAGTTAGAAACATCGTAGATCTTTCAATTCTCCGAATGCTGTTTCTTAGAACTCCAGGCAAGTTCTGCAAGACTATAAAAGGACTGTGGCCTGACACGATTCGGGAGCCGTGTGTAAGATGAAGGCATGCGATGGTATCATGGACTTGCACCGATTACCGATTGCGTTGCTAGACGTAATTTGCTGGTGTGTGGCCATTTGCAGGAAAGTAATACGATTGATGGCAGGAGAAGCCATGTAAGAGCTTTTGGTAGAGTAACGAAGTAGGGGCTAGCATAGTCTTATGTATGTCAGCCATCCTCACAATAGTTTGTAGAATGATTATTCTACGCCGCAGAGTAGCGTGACTTGCGACGCGCTCTACCCATGCAAGAAGCAAAAGCCCCTTGAAGTAGCCGTGAGGTGGGCTCATTTTGGACATACAAGAGGATGCTAAAAGTCCTGCTTTTGTGTGGCCCACTGGGCTGACAGCTCCTCAACTACAATTGCGCCACGCCTCCCCATTAACCTGCGCACATCGTTTGTGGATAGATCGGCTTCAGCCCAGACATATATCTCTTATCGCAACAGCATTTCTCGGTGATCAGCTTTTTGAGAAACAGATCGCTTTGCATTTCCCGCATCTATCATGGCGTGATTACCATTGGAGATATTCGCCAAGGGGATGAGCGATTACTTCCATAGAGTTTTCCGTCGCGTGTACGGAACAAAGTGGGTCGGCTTTGCTTGACCCTTGACTGCCATCTGGTCGCTTCATGGGTACTACAAAATTTGCTAGCTAAGTGAGCGCTAGGTATAAATGCAAGTGAATGAAACCAGTTGGCGCTTTGAATAACCATCTCAACATTGCTGTCCGTACACGCAATCAGTGGGGCGAGGATTCAGGGGGCGGCTCAGCGGGCTGCCCAGGGCAGGTTGCTTGTGTGAGCACAATGTGTGTATATATATATACGTCTATTCACGTCGATATTTTGACGCAAGAGTGTATTGCCAACCCATAGTCAAGGGATATACAAGGTCCTGGTCAATTGGGCCATCCAGTCTTTACCATTTGCGTCATCTTCAATATTTCCCACCATGGTCACTCGTTTCTATTATACAGCCATTTTGCTGGCTGCCTTCTCTACAGCTACCGACGTCGTATCGCAGTCCACGGTTCTCTTGAAAGCCTCCATCATCTCGGTTCCCAAGCCAGAAAGCACCGTCACTCCACTAACAAGGATCAACGCAGTTCCCTCAGTGACAACTCTCGCTGTGTCTGAGTCGAGTTCGGTGCACAATGTTATCATCTCATCTACCGCCGCTGCCCAGGCACTACCGAGTGTTGTCTCTACCAAATCAAAGAAAGGGGGCTTCCAAGGAAAACTGAAAAAGAAGACTACTGCGGTCCTACCGAGCACCAATGAAACCACAGAGGGGAGCCTTCGGCGCCGTGACGACTTTACGGCCGAAATCGTGAACCACTGGCTTGTCGTCTTTGATGTTGGCACACCACCTCAACTCCTCGAGTTATCATTGGATCTTGGATCCGACGGATTTGTGGTTGAATCGACGTTGGTGGAAGAAGATTTGCGGACTACCTCGTACCCTATCTACAGTCCGGACAACTCGACCAGTTCCCAATTGATAAACGGTTATACCTGGGAGGTCTACTACGGAGGATTCGCCCTGAATGGTATCATTTACACTGATACCATCACACTCGGCGATAACTCCTGGCATAATATGACGATGGAGGTCGTCACCGGCATGCCATATGGAAGTGCTATTGAGTAAGAAACCCGGTGTGCCCCACGATATTTCTTGACGGAGATGGATGTCACGAGCCTTCTAACTTTCTGCTCTCAAGAACTGCCAGCGGAATTCTCGGACTAGCCGCCCATCTAACAACTGGCGCGAGTCCCTCTTATGTATCGTCATTTTTAGGTGCTATCGAAGACCAACTCGCCGACGTTGTTTTCACCATCTCAATGAACCCTGTGACGTTGGACGGAACCATCGACTTTGGCTTTATCGATGAGACCAAGTATACTGGAGATATTGCGTATGCACCTTTGTATAATGCCGGAGATGTATGCTATTCTGGCGAAGTTGAATGTTCCCTCTGCAAGCTTGTGTTGACGTTGTGGTAGACTACATTCTGGTCACTAAATGTGTCTGGTATCGGAGCTGCCGATCCAAAGAGTATGTCTTGATAAGTCGAGTTTGATGGCTTGAAGATGCAGACTGACGGACTGAACAGCTGGGGAGCTCATATATTCGAACATGACTCAGTTCACGGCAATTTTGGACACGGGTGCGGAAACGTCAGAACTACCGCTAGCAGCCATGTGGGGATGGTATGGCGGCATCCCAGGCTCTATATTTGACGAGGGCGGTTACTGCTGGGACTACGTCTGCTCAGTTAATACGTCACTACCGGATTTGGTCTTGTTGTAAGTGAAACAAATTCCTATCGAACATCTTGCTTCAGAGAGCAGTCACAACTTGGGTACTGGAGTTAAGCTCATTGGCCTGCGATTGGGAACTGCTTTTCACAGGCTGAATGCCCGCTATCTTATCAATTTGAAATAGAGCCGGATGCTTGTTCTAACTCGAAAATAGCATTGACGATAGGCCTATCGTCGTACCACGTCCTTCCTACGGATACTGGCAGACGATGAATCCCTCGAATGGTGACGACGGTGTGGAGTACTGCACGGCACATATGAGGCCTAGCGACTACTTCAATGGAGGTGTCAACATGATAGGACAGGACATCATCGAAGGCCTCTTTCTTGTGCTAGACTGGCAAAATCAGCGCATAGGTTTTGGTAACTCGACAGCCATGAGCACCGATTCCAGCTTTGTCGTGCCGGGCTCATCATCTACACCCCCATCCACTACACCGCCATCTGATGAGACATGTAGCTACACAACGGCCAACGTAACAGTCGACCCTTTCATCACTGGCTGTACCGAACATAATCTCGACGGCACGTGCTACCACATCGAGGTCAACTACCTAGGGTGCACTGCGTTGGATACGTAAGTTTGGCGTCGTTCCTTCGTCTTCGCATCCTCATTCAATGTGACTAATATGATTGGCCGATATAGGAGCTTGGGTCTAGTTTCTGTGCAACCGGTTGAAGACTCTAACCTGAGATGCACTTTCTATTCCGACAACGGGTGTGCCAACCCGCTAGCAGGTGCCACAAACGTGACTTATGCGGGCGGCGCGAATTCATTGAGTAATACCGCGGAAAGTGTCTTCTGCGCAAGTGTAGGAGTGGAGCCCCAGGGTGTAGATGGAGCTCTAATGGTATACTGTGGCGAGGGTTACGAGAATACAAGCGGATGCTATCTGACCGAGCAAGACCCCTGGTCGTGTGCGATTAACTACAGCCCATCGTGAGTCTTTTTCCCCTGGAATCCCCTATATCGTTTCTGCTGTATGCTGACCAAAATTTTCTCTCGCTAGTGAGGAGTTCAAGTTTAATGTCACGTCTATCTATAGCTGGCACAGCGGTACCGTCGGCACATGCTATTTCTATGAGGATACTTCTTGCAGCACGCTCATCACTTCGACGAGCGGGGTCGATATGTGTAGATGTGATTTATACGATGAGACCCTATCCGTTACCTTTGATTCCTGGCTCGGGTCCATCATGTGTATATAAGACACAGGCTGTGAAGGCATATCGGATGGGGATGCTCATTTTTCGGGCTAGTCATAAAAAAGCACCGCAGCGAACCATCTAATTATTGGCATCCTGTCTTACAATTGATAACCCTTAAGAGTAGGCGATACCGCCAAAGTCGACGCGAGTTTCACTGAGTTCACCCTGATGGTTTGAGTGCAGTGACCTGAAGTAAGCCTGTCTGCAAAAATGTTCGGTTGGCACCTTGATCTTAGCTTCTAGCAGCCTCATTAAACTAGTCTTAAGATAGCATGGTGTACTATAGCGGTTCGATATGCCCATACTCGGCGAGGAATTCAGCATTATATTTTTAGATGGTTGCTCGACGGACCGCTATTCATCGTCTATGATATATAGTCTCACTCTGCTTTGTTACGGTCGATGGCCTCAAGCCCTATCCAACTAAAGGAAGCACCCTTATCTTCGGCGTTTGCCAGATATCCCAATCAGCAGCAATTTCAGGCTGACCAAATGGCATAAGAGTTGCAATGCGGAAACTATTTCAGACGAAAGTCAGTTAGCGATGAGAGTTTTTATATTTTGTTGTTGAAAGAGGGGGGATGTAGTTACATGTAGTCTCCGGGCTGGATATGAGATCCATTGGCGAATCTCCCAAGCCAATAATATATCCCTCGAAGATTGCGTGGCTGGTTGTAGAGGGGAAAAGAGAATATATCGTCTTCACTGTCTTGGCCAGGCACAAACCAGTTTGACTGCGATGTGCCGTTCCAGCTTGTAGCAGAGCCTACATATCCTCGGTCACCAATTACAGGAGGATACGACCAGTCAGATTCCGTATAATTCGCACGAAAAATCTATTTGAGACCACATGTTAATCGATGGTCGATATTGCCACAACGAGCTTCTTTAGCAAGTCAACTTACATCCCAACGGAATTCTTTTGTCCCCCATGCAAGTTGCGAGTTCAGCTTTGGGAAGTCCTGTGAATCTCTCGTGAGGTTGAATGTGAAACTAGTACACCATAAGTATCATTACCTTCCACAAGCTGATAACAACCTACTTCGCCTTCTGCGCCAGTCTGATGTCTTGGGCGGTGGAAACGAGATAAGGGAAATTTCCACCGTAATCCCAAATGTTCGATATATCATGCCGAATATCAGATCCCACGCCTAGATTTTGTTTAGTGACAGAGAAGACAGGCCTTCAATTGACTTACCAAAGTATGGGATGCCTAGCTCTTCTCCGTTGGTACCGCTGATAAGAATTTTACCAGTATATACTGGAAGAGTGCTCGCGTTCAACCCAGGCGGGAGTGCAAAGGTAAAACTAACACAGAGATCAATTCGTTGCTTTCAGAAAAATGCAAAGTCGTGACACGGGAACGTACTTGGCTGTTTTGGTCTCGCCTGGGCTGACAATGAAATCCCCTTGCGGCATTGCAACTTCGGGGACCATTTTAACGGGCTTGACGTCGCCGTAAAGTTTGATTTCCGGAACGAAGGTTTGGGGATGATCTGGCACCGCCGGTATATAGGACTCATAACCACCAGCATCTTGCAACGAAAATGTGTATGTAACAGCCTCGCCAGCCTGGTTTGTAATTTCCACAGATTGCGTTCTGACAAAGTTGGCGGTGTCATTGAGCTCGAATTTCCTGCCGACGAAACTGATTTCAGTGTCATATGTTAAAGCCTTTTCCGCGTCCACGAGTCCGGCACCGACTTGAGTTGTGGGTGCCCAAAATCCATAATCTGTGGCCGAGGTTGCCCAGTCAGCCCATGGGACGGCTTTTGCCGTAGATATTATACGTGCAGTCAATCGCTGAGCCCATTCTGGGTCATTTTTGTGTGCTGCTCGACCCCCAAATTTGCCTACCCAGAGTGCCGCAATTCCTGATATGTATGGAGTAGCCATGCTGGACCCACTCAAGACGGTGTATGCATCGGTCGGGTACGTACTCAAGATTTTCGTACCAGGTGCAGCAATATCAGGCTTCAGCGCCAGGTCATAAGTGCCTCCCCAAGAGGTGTATAGGGCCGGTCGACCACCACCAGCGTTGTAGAGGCCGACATAATGATCCGCGTTTGCCTTGAATGTTGCAGTGACATTGCCTCCTGCAAGGTACGTGTTGACGATTGCCTCGCCAGCTCGCGCCTCGATTGCTCCAACGACTCCAGACCTGGCAGAGGTCACTGGATTTTGAAATGGACCATCATCATTGTAGAAAAGTATGTAACTCGCATTGAAAGGTACGAGATTGCCCTGCTTGACTGACATGCTGCATCCTCCCATTCTGACCAGAACGATCACATTCGACAAGTCGGAAGTGGCCGCTGGCAGGGCACCACAAGCATCGCCTTGAACAGATGAGTTCATGGTCAGAGGGTAAATGGGCCAGTCAACAATGGTTGTTGGGAAAGGGCTAGAGCCTGAGATATAGGCAATATCAGTCTTGTTCGAGAGCCCATCCAAGATGAAGTCTGCTGCGAATGTCTGAGCAGGAAACTCGCCAGGCTCAGCAGCTGCAACTGTAATCACACTCTTGCCGGAAGCTCCGTTGCTAGCCATGAATGGACCGTCTTGACCAGAGTTGCCAGCTGCAATAACAACTACCACTCCCTGATCAACCATTCTTGAAGCTACTACAGCGAGAGCATTGGTAGTGAACCCGCTCCCCTCACCAAGGCTAGCACTAATGATATCCGCCTACGTTATTAGAGCGTCAGCAACATTTTAAAGGTGAAACGGTTCCATCAACTGGAATATGAGCTTACCCCAGAATCAAATGCCATCAGGAAGCCCTGGATGACAGTCTCTTCATTAGAATAACCGCTATCACCGAAGACTTTGAAAGATAGTAACTTGGCCGCAGGGGATACCCCAATAAATCTGGTACAGTTAGCGTTTGTCTAATGAAATACCAAATAAAGCCGCGATTTACTGATCACTGTTCCCTGCAATGATTCCGGCAACATGAGTGCCGTGTCCATACTCGTCCATTGGGTCATTGTCTGGCTGAGCCGGAACATCGGGCCAGTCTAAAGGTGAGAATACAATTAGTAAAGAGCGAAGTCTTGCTCGACTTATTGTGCATACCTTTGCCAACAAGATCATAACCACCAACGACCGTAAAGTTTGGTCCAATGCCACCGCCAAGCTATAACGCCAACAGTGAGCAAGTCCTTCAAGATTTTGATCGAATCAAGGAAGCGAGCCTACCGCAGGATGAGTGTATTGGACGCCACTGTCAACGATTGCAACTGTTGCCCCGTCGCCAAAGACGCCAGCTTGATGTAACTTTTCTACACCAGTCATGCCGTGGACTGAGTAGTTTGCAGCAGCAGCATCGTCACTGAAGGACTCGCCCCGGACAGTCGGCAAAAGCTGCATGACGGTGGACTGGTATACCGAAGCAACAACGGGACCATCATCGCTGTCATCAAGAACTGCCCTCAATGAGGCGTCTGAGCAGCTGTGTTCACACTCCACAGCCACGCCTGGAAAGATGTCAGAGTCAAACTGCTTCACGACACGTAATCCAGGTAAGTTGGCAATTTTTTCAACGATGGTAGACTCTTGAGAGCGAGAATTTAGCTCAATGATGAACCGTCGAGGCGCGGCATGAGCTGGTGCTGCTGTCGCAGGATCTTTGAATGAGCGACGCAAAGGAAAGTGATTGGCCAATGCATCGCTTAAAATGCTAAGCAGCACAATGGCTGCTGCAGTGTATCGCATCTTCGTAGCTAGGATGCGTCAGCAAAACGAATGAATGGGCATAGAGTCAACGGACTATATCATCTGAGAGATTCGTTGTCGTCAAATACCTCCATCCCTTGTCGCGGCTACTGATCACGACTTCGTGTTCAAAGTCGAGAGAAATATGCGAATGCTACATAGATCATAATTACAGGGTACCTGCCCGATCAGGGGTGGCATGCCGAGCCGATGGCCTTGTCTTGTCCGAGAAAGGGTTGCACAATGCTATTAATTTGAACCGTATTTCTACCTCTCTAGTGTCTAACGGACGGAAGCAACAGCGTGTCTCATATCCCTGCTATTCAGGATCCTTCAATTGAGTTGCTCTATTGGGCGGCATCAATCTACAGTGCCGAGGGGCATTTTCTCGTATTTGTGCACTAGCCTTACGAAAACTCCACAGTGTTGACTTCGCTTCTGCCCTTGCAGGGATATTCCGGCACTGGGCGGCTGTCTCGCTTCAGCCAACCATTAACAAAAGATCATGGTTAGGAAATCGCATGATCTCTCTGCGTAAAGGTACTGAAATAATGGGACAATTTTTTATAGAAAGTGTTATCGAAAAACTGACCAGCTACCCCGTGAGGAAACAGAAGATATCATCAAAGTCGCAACAGCCAAGCGGTCATGCAGACACGCCAAGAGATCAAGGCAGGGAGCAGAGAGAGGATCGACATTAAGCATATCAGTCCCACAGGTACCATTAGGCTTAGCGTTGCAATGAATCTTGGCCACTTGAATATCGTATCCATCAAGCATATCATGTTCAAAGGCATCGTCAAACTGGTTCAACTTCAAAAAGTTGAATTGAGATGATAAATTCAAGTCTTGCTGAAAGTCACTGGTACGAGTCGGAATTCGGATCATAAGACTTGTGACAAAAAAGCAATGACTCTAGAAATACCTTTCATAACGAATATGAACCTTCGCTAGCGCTAACACAAGTCACTTAGACCCAGACCAGCCTCTAACGGTCTCGATGAAAATCCCCTCTCATACGCCAACACAGACATACGTGTCTAGCCACAAGCTCTTGCAGTCGCGCTGAATATGTCTATCAGTTTGGCTGTAAAAATAAATTCATCATCTAAACTTACACCGACAGATGGGTTCCAAGTGTAACTGTAAACTCGTCAGCATCCCTAAGCTCACTAGTCTGGAAAGTCAACTTACAATTGGTCCAGCGTAAAGGTTCCAAATTTGTCGACAATTTTCTGACAATAATCCCCGTCTACAACCTTGTACCAGCGCTGACCTTTGGGTAGGCGGTGTCAGTACAAATCTAAGCCCCTTAATAAACAATTCTTACAATTCGTGACAACACCTGGCTGAACCGGAGATGGCCTTGGGCCACTGACATACGTGCAAACACCATTTGACGAGAATGTTACTGTTTGAGTAGCAGTGATCACTGATGTTGAGAAGATTACGCTAGTCGACTTTTGAACTTCCGTACTCCGGATTGTGGAATATATTACGCTGACAGAGGTCTGCGTGCTGGTCACCTTCTCAATCTCCTTCACCGTTCTTGTTTTGGTCGTAGTAACTCGTTCCACTTTCGTTTCCTGCTTTGTTGACGTGACGGGCACAGTAACTGTGGCCGTTTCTTGCTTTGTCGACGTGATTGATAAGACAAGTGTGCTTGTGACCAATATTGTTACAGGAATCTCTGATGTTTGTGGAACTATAGTAAGTACTGTCGCAATCGAGGTGCTCACTTGCGTTTGCTCTACCAATCGAGTAGATGTCTGCCACTCAGTCGCCGTTTCGAATGTGGTCACTAGACTATACAGAATAGACAGTACAGTGCTTGTCAAGGTTTGAATTGAGGATTGAGTCGGCGCCGGGACTGGAGTTGCGGAAGTGGGCTCTGGTTCAGCGTTGCTTGTCGAAGCTACTGGAGCACCACATCTCCCAAAGCCAGGATTACATCCCGCATCACAATGATCCGCAGTGCTCCCACACCAGCCATATTTCGAACAGCAGTCGCCATATCTAGAACCGAGACACGTGAAACCGTTGCCACAACTTCCATCAACACTTATCTCCAACTGTCCTGGTAGTATGGTGACTTGCGGAGAAACGAATGCATCTGAAGTGGATGTTGGATCTTCCACGAAGGCGATCGAGGCAACATCGCGTCCTCCAAGATCCAAATCAATGGCTTCGTTGCAGTTAACAAGGCCTATAAAGCCCAGGACACATGAGAAGATTACGAGAGAAAGAGATACACTTGGAGGGATGATTCTGGAGCTGTGATTGCTCATTATGGGATGCTGAGTCGTGTCAAAGCGAAGGCGATGTTGGGTTCGAAATCAGAGTGTCCAAGAGAGTGAGATGAATAGTGTCTTGACATGTGTAGTTGTTCTATCACCATGGTCTAGTACAATATGGTCTGTTCCCGGTTCGAGTAAGCACATGAATTAGCAAACACACGAATTAACCGGGGCGCGCAAGGATCGATGCTTCGCCTAATAACCCGATTAGATTGCCCGCCCTATCGCATTCGATTGTTCCACCAAGAAGCTCGTGATCTCCTCAGATGAGCCGTCAGATTTAACTTAAATGGACCCTGACTACTTTAATGACATGGACTTACCATTGGGCAATTGACAAGGATCCAGCTTGGCGGTGCTGCCAACAAACAATAATCTTTTCCAATTTGTACTCCATACCGGCTTGCAAAGTGGGAAGTATTGCACATTTAGTTGCCGTGTCTCCATTTGCAGTGCCGACAAACCTTGAAAGGAATACAAGCTTGCGGCGATAATTTACTCTCAGAAGCCACTGGTTACACATAGCCCAATATACCGTAAAGTCGTAACTACTGCCTTGGAAAACCACCATCTCAAGATGGAATCATTGTTTTCAGGTTGTCAGGTGAAAGGAATTTACCGGAAATTCAAGAAGGTAAGATGCAAAAATCTTATCCAAGAAATAGGTCTTTTTAAGCCGGCTTACAAAAACTGGCCTTCGTAGCACGGCACACAGGATTCGAGGCTGAATTGAGAGCCATGCAATTTCATTGAGGGTCATAGTGGGAACTGAGGGAGGTATCTAGAGGGAGACATGACGAATAGTGTGTTGATGAAGCTTGAGACGCATCGGTTGTATACTACACTTTCGCAACATATCCGACCCTTGGATAGCGTCACAGTTTCCGTCATTATAACCTGTGTTTTCCACAGAGGACACGCATCTTAGTGATACATAAGTATGATTCCATGACGTTACAACGTTGGAAATGGGTACGTACGTCCATGGTGGACCAAGTCTTCGCCGTTAACCCAATAAGTACAGTCAACACCGCGGAGGATAGTATTGATGTTCATCCGGGTGCAAGCCTCTTCCACCACCGCTACAGGCAGTTAGTGTGAGATGACTTGTCATGGCTTTGGAGAGATCACTTGTTGCCTGCGATGCTATACTGGTTGGAATTTGCAACGCATGTCCCGTCCGCAGCTTTAGTCCAGGCGTGAGCGGTGCCTGTCAAGGAGAGGGCAGCAGCAACAATGGTCGAGGGGATAGGCATCTTGAGGAGAATGTTGAAGGTGATTACCGGATATGTATGAACTTGGTGGGATATCAAATATCCTTAACGAGTTAACGAGAGTACTTATCGTCTGTAGAACAATCGGAGACAAAAGTTGCCGAAGAGCAGTCTAAAATAGGAGATGATCCAAGGGAGCATGTCGCAGTAGAACTATCCGATGCTGACAGGCGATCGAGGTACATGAATTTAGTGGGGATAGGGTTATGGAGCTGGCGGATTACAGTGGGCTTGTGCCGCAACTCGAACTATTCCAGCGGAGATTTTAGGGTAGGCAGCATAGATGATTGAGGATCACCGCTAGAAAGCTTCGCCCAAGTCACCTGCCATGGCTGAGTCGCTTCACGTACCTTGGGCAGCCGATTCCAGCATTATGACCAAGCAAATTCCACATGATTTCTTATGGGGATATTGGGACTTGCTCAAGATAGCAATTCTCGACTGCCTGTCGTGCGCTCTTAGTAGCAGAAGGACTTGGCCCGACAAATGCAGGCCTCTCCTCGCAGAGACAGCCGAGGGACCATGAATCATCCAACATCCTACTTAGCTGGCCAGCGCTTCAATTGATCGTGCCTGACCTATTAGCACGCCTAGACAGCCCAGCCGGCTTCCAATACACGACTTCTTAAAATATGCATGTCTTACTGAGGTTAACACCTTCGAGCCATCATGGTCAATCTAATTAAAGCCGATTGTCATACAGGCAACGAGCTATCAGTGTTGATCCCGGCGGTTGGGGCATATATTTTGTGGACTTGCTGGACTCTGGGACAGGATCATAAAAATTTGGATGTGTCACATTAGATCTTCTAGCAGATTCTATTTACTTGAACTTCAGACCGTCTTACGGTGTAGTGCCGAGCCGAAGGGGGTGCCTCTCTTTTTTATCTAACTGAGGAAGAATCCACCATGAATACCACCTTTTTTGCTCATTGCTCGGTGTCTCACATATAGGAAGTTATTCATCAAGGCACCTCGCTGAAACAAGAGTTACGCCGCTTCAAATGTCAAGCTCTCCAAGTAGATCCTATCTGATAAACTCTCAGATCGAGTGTGGATCGACTGTACTTGGAAGAAACGTGCAATATTGGCTAAACCGCGACCAAAGCTCGTTCGGCGCGCAGCAAAAAGGGGTTGCAGATAGGACCGAAGATTGGTACATGACCGCTCCTGTGATATTGAAAACCCGAAATACTAACCTCTTCCACTCACAGTAGTCATTCACACACGTCAAAATCAAACCCCTTTCGGACTTTCCATAGGCGCCCCGTTTGCCAACTCCATCTCCTCGACTATCTGGTCTTGAACTGCCGAACTGGAATCTCCCACGCTGTCATCGTCTTCAGCCCCCTCACCCTCATCGTCCTCGCTGGAGCTGCTTGAGTCATCCGCATAATAGTGATTGGACTCCTCACGAAATGGGGAGTGCATCATACGTTGGCGGCGAGTTTCAATCATGTCTTCCAGTTCGGCAATCGCAGTCTCCCACATGCCTGATTTGAGCTGTAAGAGAATGTTTGTCCTCAGAGCGCTGCAGCCTCTGTAGATGTGGTGTCCGGCTTCGTTGTTCTGGGCCGGCTCTAGCAGCTCCCTCGCCGATATGTAGTCTTCATCCTTCGCCGCCTGCAGAACCAAGTTACACAGTTCAATGTCGGCTTGGAAGGTCCGGTCTCTGACGCCTTGCAAGAGAGCCTCGAACGCGTGGTCGTCTTCGACAGTAGGACGAGTCGTTCCAGCAAAAAGATGATTACTGTCTGCGTACTTGCGCCATCGCCAGCAATTTAGCGGGGTATCGCCATCTTCATCCACCGCATCGACATCAAGGCCGCGAATATTTGCATCAGCGAGAATGTTGAGGGTGTCTTGGCCGGCGAACAGCGCTGCAAGGTGAAGGACATTCCTTCCGGAAAGGGCAGGCGGGGGGTCTACCTTGGCACCGGCCTGTAGCAGCAACTGCACAACCATGGCATTGTCCTCGTACACTGCTACCTTTAGTGGGGTCACCCCACCATGGTGCCGTGCCTCAAGAGAAGCTCCTGCCTGTAACAGTAGGCCTAGCAGCTGTTCGGCCAGGTCGGCTGGCCCAAAGACGTTACTAGAGAGCCAGTGCAATGATGTCCAGCCGTCAATATCTTGTGCGGCCGCCAATGTGGGATATTGTGTAATTAGTTGCTTTAGCAGCTCAAATGTCAGCGTGAGATCGCGTTTCATTGCGTAGTAGAGAACAGTTTGTCCTTTCATGTCGGCCACATCAGGCCTACAACCAGCACCTAGGAGAAGCTCTGCACAATCGTAATTGCAGCATCTAAGCGCATCCACCAGTGGAGTCTTCCCGCGGCAGTCACAGGCATCCAGCGGGGCATCCCGCTCTATCAGTAGCTCTACAGCATCTGGCCGGCCCATCAGACACGCCAGATGCAGCGCCGTGACACCACAGTCGTCAGTATCGTGGACTGCTGAGGGATCCCGATCGAGGAGCTCCTGCAGCACAATGGTCCCCTGTGACATCGCCTGCGGGCCATTCAACACCAGCACTGATTCATCCTGGTACGTATATGCGTCTTCAAGTGCTGCTAAAGTCTTCAGCACTCGCTTGTGTCCGCTGTTGTAGCTCTCGGAATTAACGAGGAGCTCTTCTCGAGCCCAAATCATCGCATTTCTAACAACCAGTCAGTCCTAATATCGGAACCCCCCAGAATACACATGAGCAAGCCCACCGGTCCGTGAAGTGTCTCCTATTCCCTAGGTTCCAAGCATTGACAAGGAATTCAACAATGTGTGGTTGTTCCCAGTAGATTGCATACTATACCGCCAGATTCATGAGCAAATACAAATTCTCTCGACATAGCCGGGACGCAGCCGAGGACGGTCTTCTTACCGCTATAAGCGACTCTCCGGAAATGTCATAGTCTTCGGGCCGGTATAGGCTTTTCATCAATCGATACTGGAACTGCGTCGTTTTGCCAAATCGAATTGAATTCCATATACCAACATTTGAATCAATAATTCGCGGTACTGCCAAGTAAGCTCCAATGCCAACAAAGCTCTCCGTGGATGCCGATATGAGCAGTGCTCGACGAAGCAACCAACCAGGGAAGTGATACTGGAAGCGGACCGCCGAGCTCGAGTTCCGACATTTAGATAGATCGCATTGCAGCCCTGTCGTCGAGAACACCGGTAGGCTGTCATAGTGAAGGAAGATGCTTCCCAATAAAGGCTTCAGCCAACCGGGGCTCTGGTAGTCCGTGCTTTTGGTATGGCACCGACACCTACATCTCGAAGGACAACGATAAGGGCCCAATATGGATGTCTCGATACGAACAGCTTTCTGGTCAGCGAAGCCACTGTCCAATCCTGTCTGGCTCCAGTTCCGCGTATGGTAGACGGAGATTATCTCGGATGACTGCTCTTTGAGACTGAGGTGATCTTCAAACCTCCTATCGTCGTTCACTAGGTGATTAGGATTAACTACCAAGGCATTAATCGTTTTCTTTGTGGCTGATTGACTATCTGAGCCTCGTTGAGGCTGTGACGGGTCATCTTTCTCATGGCTTGTGACATTCAGGTGCATTATTTGTGTCACTGTTGAGATTTGCAGAAGCACACGTTTCTGCGTTCTGGTGCGTTCAAGATCAGCCGTCATATGTTTTGAAGCATGATTGTCATATGATACGTACAGCAGGAGCATTTCGCTGAGACCCAGGTGTAACTGCTGTCGACAACGTTCCAGTTTGGCTTGCAATTTCTTGATGTCTCTTGACTTCCACGTATACATGATCCGCCGAACTTTGATAAGAGTATCATTTTCGGTCTTTATTGCGCACTTATCGATCAAGCTCTGAAGATCTCTGCATACAGATTCGATCTCTGTTCGAGCAGAATGGATTGAATGCGGCTCGGGCACAGCGAGATGTGCTTGGATTTCGGCTGTGGAGAAAGAACCAACGGTGCACTCGACTGACTTAACATGTGTTTGGATCGTCGCCAACTACAAGAGATCTCAGCCAACCCTCTTGACTAGCAAAATCCACTTGGATGGAATGCTCACCTCGTTCTGCAGCTCAAAGAGATCGCTCTTGATGTTCGCGAATGTCCTGATCGTGTCGATGAGTTTCGGAATGGCCGCGGCGGCCTGACCTATGGCCATTATGCTGCCGGCAACTTCCATCGTTGTCTTGAGATTAGACGGTGGCGCGCACTCCTATGTGATGTCAAAACGAAGTTTCCATGAGAGAATAGACTCGGTGAGGTCTGGTAAAGCGACGAGGCTCTTGCTTAGCGGGGCACGGCGTCTGGTGTCACGTTGGACGCAGTAAGGCAGACTCACTCAGCCACATCTGAAGCGCTGGGGTATGCATCGTGGACCAATGAAACGCCGGGTCGATCTGAGTGGCAGGGAGAAACAGTGTGGTACGCATATTGTATGTGCATGTGCAAGCATGGCTGAAGTGCATACTCAGAAGAAGCTCCAGCCGAACTGGATCACGGCGTTTGCCAGGACTGATGGGGCAATCAATTGTGTTTTTCATGGCGTGGTATGGATGGATGTGGAAGTCGCACCTTGCACAAAACAGGGTTTTTGCATCAAAGGTGAAGAGACTGTGCCAGATACCTTACTGGAGGTGCAACCTGCTTGCCAGCCAGGCTCAGCTGGCCGCAGCTGGTGCAACCTCCATACCTCGTCATGTGAGCGAATGAACAAAGAACCTCACATCGTCGCCAAGGAAGATCTAACATTGTACAGTGAGGACAGGTGACCGCAATCCGAGGGTTTACCAGAGACGAGTGGACGGAATGGGGCGAGTGGGACTGTACCTCGACCATGAGGAGGCTCGCGGTCACACAAGTTGACCGTTGCAGCCCGATCACCTTCATGTCCGTGCCAAACCGGCCACCATTCGAACAAAACAACTGAATCATCATCAGCACCGCAACACCAGCATTCGTCTCAACCCACAGCCTTGATGCAGTGTAAGAGCGGCATTGCCGATCGGCCACTTAAAGCTTGACATGAGCTTGTCCACTGTACGATGTCGTGATATCTAGAACAGCTGTGATTACGCCCCAATGTATGTAACCGACTTTCAAAGCTCGGACTTATCAAAGGTCATGATATCTGGGCCCGATCTAATAGTTTCAAAATGTGTTAAGTGATTCTGTCTCACATGATCGTAGATTCTTAATTCTGTTCTCGTTCGTGAAAAGCCTTGATGTGTCTCGAAGCTCGGCTTTGCGGCTCTGGATGTCTCTCTTTTACCTATAAATCTGACGCAAACGCTGGCTTCGTTAGTCTTTATTTGGACGTAACCTCAGCATATCGTTTAATGTCGATCTTGTACGCTAGCTGAAAGTTTCTTGAGTATTTTTGACAACATCAGACATCTATCGTCACTAGGCTTGCAAAATGTCGCCTTGGCGGTTCCAAGTTACCATTGACATTATCACTCTTCACCTGCTTATCATCATTATTGGCTTGTTCATATGGATTCAGACAAAGGGACCCCGTCTCACACACTCGGGCCCGCTGGCAGAGGATAAGCAGAGATACCTAGTCATTGGTGCTCCAATCGCCGCGACTTTGGTAACTAGACTCGTTAGCGATCGCATACAAGCCGGATTCCTGAGGAGCTTTAAGAGTCGTTTGCGACGAGTAGATATTGCACCTACTACTGAATCACAGGAGCTCCAAGATATTCGTCCAGATGCCAAGATTCAGGTTCTCGATCGACAGTGGAGAGGCGCTCTAGGCATCGATGACTGGTCGGAGAAATGGAAGAATTGGATGCCGTTGCTCACATTCCTGCTCTGCGGCCTGATCACAACCACCGTCGTCACCATCTTTACTCCAACTACAACCAGCATCACTATACCGTATCACCCGATTATCCCTGATACGAGTTTTGGGGAAATATTCACTGGTTACGACACCGGCCCTTGCGTTGGGATCGCCGATGAGAGTCGAATACCCGAGAACTGGTTCAACTGGACACTGTACAACGGAAGTGCCTACTATTGCGCCACCAATGGAAGCTGTCCTCCCAATCAGATGCTGGCTGCTGCACCGAGCATCAACTCGGAAAATCCAGACGACTACATATATGTTGATTCCGGGGTTGCAGTGGAGCGCTCGGCTCTAGGTGCTTCGACCTTCCTATACAAAAGCCCAGCCCTGAACAATCTCACAAAGGAACATGGGTTCAACCTTGTCAATACCACCCAGTGTGTGCCGGTCATGACTTCTAACCCCGTTCACTGTAAGACTGGTGGTAAAGTAAAAGTTATGTCAGATCACGAACTCCACCTTGAGGCTATGACGGACTATGGCTTTGTCGAGAGTCGTCGATCTTATCAACTCGTGGCTTTCCGCGAGACAGCGGCATGATCAATGGCATGTCAATGGTATACCCGTTAGGCGATGCAATAACAGGTGATGAAGGTCTCGGAGTTGGAGTTTCCGTAGTATGGTTCGGCGCCTACACAGACGCGAAGGGCATCATCCCTTTTGCAAACCTCCTTGCCAGGGCCGTAAATGACCCAAACAATATTGCCGGCCTCGCACCGAACGCGACATACGTGGTTAGCTGTACCATCGACGCGCGACACTCGTTTGAGTACCGTATTGTCACCCTCGATCTGCAGGCTATCGGGAAGAGCATTACATCCAACTTCGCCTACCGCCTGACGGATGGCGCGTCCTGTAAACCGACACACCCTACCATCAGCAATCTCATGTTCATTGCGGCGTCGATTGCCAACTATTTCCTCATCACGGAGCATGCGGGAGTTGATGGTCTCATCTCAACGCTAATTGGCATCGCCGGCCGTAACCGCGAGCCTCCGTATGCATTAAACAACAGTAAGAACGGGTTTGAGGACGCGCTGAGTATCATTGCCGCCCTAGGCGTGTCTCGCCTGAAAAACTTGGAAGTAGGCAGTGGGGTGCCGGCTGACGGCCGGCCTGATCAAGGGGGCAATGCCACAGCATGTGTACAGATTGCACGACTGGGCAGCGAGAGTCGGGAGTCGTTGGCTCTCCTCGTTCCTCCCATCGTAAGCCTTCTGATATTGGCGTATCTTTTTGGAATGAGCTTTCGTGAAGATTGGAAGGTTGGGGGTGGCGTGAATAAAGAGGCGAAGAGGTGTCCGGGACTGGACAAATATGCAGCCGAGAGCCTCGTTGAGCTGATGCGCCTGGGTCAAGATCGGGGCGCTTCCTGCATGTCTGAGCGCACCGTTGATAAGCCAGTTGTGAGTATCTCATCAACGGATCAGGCGCCTTGAGTGTGTGTATTTTTCCAAGGGGGGGATGCGGAGGGCGTTGAAGTAGGATCTTGTTGGTCAGGCATTATTGAAGGATCGTTTGGAGTTGAGAACGTGGACTTTCTATTTACGGCATGGTCGGGCACCGATGTCGCATCTTCTGTAGAGCGGAAGAGTGATGTTGAATGGCGATTTGTTGTGGAAGGCACCTAGTTATGTACGTTTATGAATAGCTACCTTATTTCTTCAAGTCAATGCGCGCACGGCAATCACATTGATACCCTCCAAGGCTCCGTCTGCAGAGTACTCCTTTCCCTTGCTGTCTGGGGGCGTGAATGTGAATGCGCCTTCCCTAGGTGGCCTTGTGCGGTGCTTTCCACAATGAAGGAAGCTGCGATCAATGCCGACAACGAAGTGAGCCGTAGCTTCCGAGTCTGCTGTACAAGTACGCACTTGCTTTGCAATGAGGTGTATTACTAAGGCGGTCTTCTAATCCTTCTCTGGGTATATACGACTCTTCACATTTACAGATCTACAAATCCACCACCACCAACACACGGACATCACAACACTCCGTCACATCTCACTACCGTCCTCTCGACGACCAGGGGGATTCACACCCATGCCTCTCTGGCGTTAGGGCTGCGGCAAGCCCCTCACTAACGCCAAGACCTGGGGTTTTAGCGCTCCACCGAGGCCCAAAGCCCTGGGCGTGGAGTCCATTCAGTCGAATTGGCGCTTGGGTGTGGGCTCTGAGATTCGCGTCTTACCACCGCATCGCCCAGTCATTCGCTCCACACGCGAGGAAGAGGGTGGTGACGTGCCAGACAGACAAGAGCCGGCAGTCAATTGAAGCTCATCTGGCTAGCGAGGCGCCACGCTGCGTAACCTCTTGGGGGCTGTGGTTTTCCGGCTTGACGGAGGAGTCGAACAGCATACGAGCGGCGACATTCTCCTTCCGCCCTCAAGCCGCCCGGGAAAACGAATTTACCCGCTTTCAGAGAGGCACACGCCCCATAAACTCTGGTTCCGGGCACGTGGCCAGACTCCTCAGAGCCTGCGCGCGCGCGCGCCCATCTGATCTGCCTACTACTAAGTAGCGGCCTGCCACCACTCCACGACTACCTACCCCCTTCCAGGTTTCCCCATGTCCACCTCCGCAATTCGTCGGCTGACCGGTCAATCGAGGGGCCTGCTGAATTGGTGGTGATTATTTGTAGGTAGGAACAAGAGGCCCAGGCCCTGGGCCGTTACTCCTCACCCCCATTCTCCAATTGAACGCGCTGGAATTGCGAGCGAGCGAACGAGGACGCAGACGTAGACGGAGCTCCCGTCTTCCTCCGCATCCGAACTGTCACTTGAGCTAGGTTGGACTGGGGCCCTTCTCGCATACCTCGCCTTTCCTCATATTCGTGTACTCACTCAAACTTCCTTCCTCAAACAGCCACTCTCACGATGATGATACGTGTCGTTGAAACAATACAGTCACTGTCCATGTCCATTGTCGTCGTTCCTCCCTGATGGAGCCCCCGGATTCAAAGCTGGACAGCTCGCCCAATGGCAACGGCGTGCTGCATGACCCCACCGCGGACGACAACCGCACCTCCAAGGTCGCTGCATGTCTGAATTGCCGGCGCAGCAAAGTCAAATGCGAACGGGGCGGCGACACCGACCGCTGCCGGAGATGTCTCCAGACCGGATCAGACTGCGTACGGCCGACCTTTAATGTAGGCCGGAGGAAGGGTGTCAAGAAGTAAGTACGGCGCAAGATATGATTTATGTTCACGGGCTTCAGAAGAAGAGCCGGTGTTGACACCCCGCGGTGCCCATTCGCATCTGTTCACTCTTACTGACTGCCTTCCCTTCTTAGTAAGCGCAAGGGGTTGGAGAAGGCACTGTATCAGGTCGAAGAGGCCCTTAAGAAGGCCAGTGGTGGTGCCCAGAACGTTGATGCCGGCAAGGCAATCCTCGAACTAAAGACCTTGTTGCAGGCGAGCCAGGATGGCCGTCTCCAAGGCATCGGTGCGGCCAATGGCTCCAAGCGGGCTCGCATCGCCAGCTCCAATGGGGACCTGCAGGACTCGTCATCTGACGAAGACGACGATGAGGAGCAACACCACCAGCTAGTGCATAGGCGGAGTAGCCAACCGCGTCGCGAGTCGACGGCGTCCAATCTGCACGCCGCGGTGGAAGAGCGCCTCGCGGTAGACGATGCGGAGAATCCCCTGCAGCTGCTAGCTCGAGCATCCAATCTGCATCTCTCGCCAAAGTCCAGCAGTCACGATCAGTCGCCAAGGGTCGCTGTGTCGTTGCATCCGCCAAGCACGTTTGACGAGCAAGATGAGGAGTATGCTGATGTTCAAACCTTCTTCGCATTTAGCAGTTCCAACTTGGACGTTGGGAAGGACTACGATCCGGTTGATCTCGGCCTTGTGAGTGAGGAGGAGGCAGAGACATTATTCACATTGTTCGTAACGTGACTACTTCTCTTTGAGACGAGATCTTTCTTCTAACAATGCCCACACAGCTTCCACCAGAATCTTGCACACACAAGATGGGGCTTGGATCCCGTCCTATACACGGTCCCCTTCACCCGCGCCAGGTCATGTTTCTTATTCACTTCTATCATGGCAGCGTCGGCACTGTTCATGCCCAATGCGGCTGCCTTATCAAAAAGACTATCTAACCATTGCAAGGAGCTTGCACTACGATGCGTGGCGAGAAGGCATCGATCAGTCGAGGTCGTCCTCGCCTTCATGATCAATGTCCCATGGATGGTTCCAGGTGAGCACAGCACTGATGACGACACATGCTGGTATGTCTCCATGGCGGCCACCATCGCCATAGATGTACAATTGCACAAGATCCACATGCCGCTAGAAGCCTTCCGGGATGGCAGCTCCGGCAATCTGTCTCGTGCCGACTGTATCGATCCTAAAGGTGCTCTGATACTCGGAGGTTTCCCTGACGTGGACCCACTCTCCGAGCTAGGCAAGCGGCTCATCCGTCGAAGAGAAAGGTGTTGGATTGCCCTGTTTGTTCTTGAGCGAGGGATGTGCTTGGCCAGAGGTCGCAGCTATACGGTCCCTATCACGCCTCTCGTCAGCAATTGTGACCGATGGCATATTTCCGATGTTGCTGATGGCATGGATGGCCATCTTGTGTCTATGGCAGTACTGAGACGAGATTTGGTATGTGACCCTGGTTCTTTGCTTTCTTGCCGTTTGCTGACTATCCTTTAGGATGGGCTGTTCGCTACTATTAGATCATTATGTGACGGCTCAAGAGAAGGCTTAACAGACGGGTCTCTGATAGCCCAGTCGTAAGTGCCCCGCGAGGACGGTCGAAGATTCATCACTAACAACGATTTAGAATACAAAGCACTGTTGAGAAGTTCTTCGAGCAATGGCATCTAGAATGGGGCATGTCAATTGGGTCGGGGCCTCGTAAGCCTTCACATGGTATCTCTGATTACGGCGTCGGCTGACATTTTGTCCCAGATAATCGTCTTCCACCATACGTAGAAATTCTCGTCACTCACACTCGACTGTCTATCTACAGTAGCGTCATCAATCACCCAACTGCACCTACAGAAGTCCGTCAGTTCTTCCGCACAGCAGGTCTCTCGTCTTCACTAAACGTCATGCGAGCCGCCATCCAAGGCGAATCACAGCTCATATCCATGCCGAACAATACCGCCATTATGATCTCATTCGCAGCCTGCTTCGCACTTCGCCTCAGCGCTCAGGTATCGGGGAACTCCAACCTTGCTCCAAGCGTTCGCACACTTATCGAGGAAACTGCCGATGTGCTTGAGCGGATTGGTCACGCTACTCAACATCGCAACGGCATGCCCGCTCTCTATGGCAAGTACTTACGGTTCCTCGTGCGAAAGGCAGCGTCTGCCTCAGACCCGGACCATGTCAGCGCATCGATACACCAGCGTCCTACCATCGCAGAGCTCAGACAGGAGCTTGCAGAAACCTCACCGTTCCACCCATCGGCCCATTCCATCAGCCAAGTCGGGTTCGGAGTGTCAGATCCCATGGTCAGCCAGGGCGGCTTCATGGAATCTGGACCATGGGCGGCTGAGTCACTTCAATTCTCATCGATGTCAGACGACCAGATCGTCGAGGCATTGAATCGGGCCGGCAACGAGTTCGACACCGGCTTTGGCCAGCTGGGGTGGGAGGATCCGACGTCGCTGGAATGGATGAACTGGTCGAACCTTCCGGAGTTTGGGTTCTGAAACACTTTTGAGAGGATGACGGAGTTCAAATGCTTTTTGTACTTGTGAATAAGATCCAAGACCCCGAGATGATGATAGCAATGACTTGTTTAATGTATGTAGCATCAGGCAACAACGGGAAATGGGGGTATCTGTATTTAGAGGGAATAGATACTGTATCGCTGTAATTCAGGGGCGCGGTGGACGTTGTGCCGGCTATGCCTTGAGTTCGACTACTTTGGTCGGGAGGGCTCGCATGTTGACCAATGTCTCAAGCTTCTCCATGAATACGAAGGTGAGGATGGTATGTGGACTGTTGCATCGCGCATAAGCATTACACACGTTTTGGCGAGTGAACTGGGAGAAACTCACGTCAACCGCAACCAAGCGGGCGTCCAGCCCTTCATTAAAAACCGAGGGCCCTCTTCTCTCAGACCTGCTCGTATTATCTGAAGCAATCCCTGTCAACAAAGGCATTAGCTGTCGCCCGTTCATATCTAGGCATTGGGAGGGTGTACTGACGTTTTGGCTACCGGCACTTGAGGCAGACTGGATCCTGCTCTTCAGGACGTCAGCCGGGGCGCACGCTGTTGTGGCGGCTGTCCCGGCGAGCAAAGAAGCAATCATGTGTGTCCGGACGTCGTCTTCTAGCGAGGTGTATGCGAGTATGTTTCGCTTGGCGACTGAGTATCTGCGATGGAAGGGTTCACAGTCAGTATTGGCGTCACGGATTGACGGGGCACAATGATTTACTTACGTTGCTATTTGTGAGACATCTTGACGAGGATAGTATCAGCGACTTGTCTTATGTTCCTCTCGAAGTTGGGCTTACTCATAAGGACACTTCTGACGACTGTCGGCATCAATCCCCGACCAAAGACGCGGATCCCTTCGTCCTTTGCGATACGGTAGAGGCCAGCTATGGCGTTGGGGTACAGAACTCTCTCGGCAACAGGCTTTGCTCCGTCTGCACACATTCGGACGAGCACAACCTGTTTATCAAGACAACGTCAGCATTTTGATTAGCACATGTTAGAACTGGGTGTTCTTATTACCTCTGCCGGGTTCCCAATTACGCCTGCCAGACCACCAGCCAAGCCAGCACAAGCTATGGTAGCTGAATTTGATAGCTTGCTGGTCCCCGAGCTCTTCTTCCACTCTCTGGCAAACCAATTATATAGACCAAATCGAGCAGTTGAATATGTAGCTTGGCGTAATATTGAGGCTGATAGACCATTCCACAGTGAAGGTATCCCTGGCCATGTTAATTAGAGCAACAGCTTGATACCTATACTCTATAACACGTACCATCTCGTGCAGCGAAGCTGTATAGTGTCTTGAGCATAGGGGCTCTTGTGTGCAGAACCTGCATTCGACTAACATCAGGTCTTATTAATACTGTACTCCTTACTACATTCTGATTGTCTTGTCTTGGTAGCGTAACGCACTATTTGGTCTGGTCCAAGGGGTGTGCTGACAACAGCATCGGTCAGTCGGTGGCATGCTCTAAGCTCACTGTGGCTGAGGTACGCTCTCCCTCACTCAGGGGCACGGGGCACGGGACTCACTAAAACACACTGCCATGGCGGCTGCAGCTCCCCTGTAGGTGGCCCAAATTAGCAGTCTGCCCTCTCTTTTCAGCGGGTTAGGTAAGCCCACCCAAGCCAGAACGGCTGCTCTCTCTTCCCCTTTGCACTACCCATTTTTGGTGGTGGTGGTAATTCCCTCAATTACTCTGAGCAATTGCTGGTTCTATGTATGTATGTATGTAATGTACAGCTTCCTCTACTATCTTCTACCATAATAAACAGCCTACCTGTTTTGTATAGTATAGGCAAAGTGGCATCTCACACAGCACATGTGAGCTCACTTACACGGCGTCTAGAAGAACGACCGCCGGGGTGGGCCGTTCGGTGGACCTCGGTGAGGCGACTAGCGCCATTCAAGAGCGACACTCAAGATACAGCGTCGGGGGTTATTCTACACGCCGAAAAAGAACTCCCCGCCCTCCGATCGCGAGCCGAATGCCATTCTCGCATGATGAGGTGATCCGATTCGACTGAGGCCCCGTTCCGGTCCGGTGCAATCAGGTTGCGGCTGGAGTAAATAATGTCCATTCCGAAGAGGAAGAAGAAGAATCACAAGGAAAAGACATTGCTCATTGCAGACAAGACCGGCCGAAGCGGCAATCCCACTTCCAATTCGTCAGACAGAGCCGCCATCAACCAACACCACCACCACAAATACACGAAACAAGATCAAGGCGCTGGCGACCGGCATAGCGACAACAATAACAACGCCAAAGACGACATGTCGAAGCTCGCGCCCGCTCTCAAGGAGCTCATCAACGCCCCCTTCAGCAGACCCGGCCCGGCCAAGGCCCCGGCGAAGATCCGCGATGTCTACCTGCGCATAGCAAACGAGGCCTCACAGAAGAATGTCGGCAACAGGCCGTGGCTAGCTCTATCCGTACGATCTTCCTCTCCCTCTCCCTCTCTAATTGCTCTACCTGATTCAAATGTCGTCGTCTTTGACTAACTCAATGGCTCTCAAACAGGCCGCCGCCTCATTCACCCTCAACTCTCCCGAATCCCTCGCCCAACTCTTCCACACCGCAACCTCCTCATCCGCTCCGAAACCAGAACCCCCCGTCGCTGCCGCCGAGCTCATCCGCGAGGTCGGCCTCAAGTGCATCTCCTTCAACGGCATCCCCCGCTCCATCAACTGCCTCGGCGCCTTCCGCGCCGCCCTGCCCGCCGACGTCGTGTCGCAGCTCGAGACGGCGCCCACGCGCGGCGTCAGCCCCGCCAACATCGCCGCCGTGAGCGAGCGCGGCCTGCGCCTGTGGAAGAGCGTCTACGACCCGTTCGACGCCAAGCTGGTGGCCCGCCTCGCCGACAGCCACCCCGACCTGCCCGTGCACATCCTCTCCAGCCACTACGGGCCCCTGCTGTCCGACCCGGACCCGGCCCAGCGGGGCGGCCTCGCGCGGGTGGGCCGCGTGCTGACGTCCGTCGTGGCGATTGCGTGTCTGCGCGCGCAGACGGGCGTCGGGCCGCAGGTGCTGAGCCATGTGTTTGGGCTGCGCAAGGCGGTGGAGCAGGGGATCCACCGGCGGGAGGCGGAGGACGGGGGCGACGATGTCGCGAGTGTGGAGTGGTTGGCCAGCGACGAGGGCTGCGAGTGGATATTGAGGAGCGTGGATGGCATTGCCGAGGCGATTGGCAGTAATTTCGCGGCGGGGAGGGAGTCGAAGCTGTGAGCGTGATGGGAGTGGTGATGCTGGCATATAGATCTGGTTTTGTATGTATGTAGAAAAGATCATAAAGCTTGTATATAACAGGAAAAGGGCGATCTAGATAGGGTTGCATATATTAATGTTTGTAGTGCGTATTTTGTACATGTAAGCTATAAATATATACGGATGCCTGTGATGTATGTACATCTATGACCTGCCCATCGAAACAAATGCCTCTTCCCTATCCAATGATGCAAGAACCGCCTGAGAAATGCGAACCTTTGAAAGAGATGTACATGCAATTCAATACAATCTATGGCTTCGACTCTCTACTCCATCTCCTTCAGGTCCTCTGCCACGGTGAACTTGGCATCGGTCTTGCTCTTGATCTCTTCGACATCAACACCTGGTGCCACCTCGGTCAGGGTCAGCGTCCCGGCTTGTCGGTCAACCTCAAATACGCACTATGAACAAATTAGCATAATGTTTTCCTAATTATGTGAGGGGAAGCTGGCTTACCAGATCCGTGATGATAGTGCTCACGACCTTGGCACCAGTCAACGGCAAGCTGCAGTCCTGGACGATCTTGGAGGAGCCGTCCTTTGCAACGTGCTCGGTAGCCACGACAATCTTGGTCTGGTCCGGATTCGAGACAAGATCCATGGCGCCTCCCATGCCCTTGAACACCTTGCCGGGGATCATGTAGTTGGCCAGGTCGCCACTCGCGCTGACTTGTAGCGCCCCCAGAATCGACACATCAACATGTCCTCCGCGGATCATCGAGAAGGACTCGGAGCTGTCGAAGGTCGCAGCACCAGGGACGAGGGTGACTGTCTCTTTGCCGGCGTTGACGATATCACTGGTGACGAATTAGTCCATATTCATTGAGCGTTCACAGAGCGGCATCTCAACTTACGCATCAACCTCGTCGCGCGTGGGATACGGTCCCATGCCCAAGATACCATTCTCCGACTGGATCCAGACCTTACGCTCGGCAGGCAAGAACGAAGGCGCCAGAGTCGGGATACCAACACCCAGGTTCACATAGAAGCCCTCCTTCAGCTCCTTCGCTGACCGTCTCGCAATGCGATTCCGTCGCACCTGCGCATCATTCTTCGGCTTAGCCAAATCCTCGCCCTCGTCCGTCGAGCGGAGCTTCATAATCTCAATCTTCTTCTCCGCCGTCGCAGGCACGATGCGGTCGACAAAGATGCCCGGCAGATCGACATCATTGGGGTCGATTTCTCCCGTCTCGACAATATTCTCCGCCTCGACGATTGTTACTTTGGCCGCCTTGGCCATGATCGGGCCAAACGCCTTGGTCGTGTACCTGAAGACGCAGTTGCCCGCCTTATCGACCTTCCACGCCCGCAAGATCGCCACGTCGCCCTTCAGCGCCGTCTCCATGAGATACGTCTTGCCATCGAAGACGCGCGTCTCCCGCGGGCGGCCCTGCTCGAGCACGCGGCCGTCGGGCGCCAATCGCACGGGAATGGCGCCATCCTGCAGCAGCGAATGCGCGCCGGTTGCCGTGAAGAAGGCCGGGATGCCGCTGCCGCCGCAGCGAATGCGCTCGGCCAGCGTCCCCTGGGGGCACAGCTCGATGCCGATCTCGCCGGACAGGTACTTCTTCTCCAGATCCTTGTTACTGCCGAGGAAGGAGAGGATGAGGTTGCTGATCTGTCGGGACTGCACGAGCGGCGCTAGCCCGCCTTTGCCTTCGACGCCGGCATTGTTGGACACGGCGGTCAGTGAGTGCAGGGACTCGGGCCCGCGGCGGTGGAGGGCGGTGATGATTGTTTCTGTTGAGACCGGTGTTTAGTAATGGGTTGTTCCGGGATAGAACACGGGATGTTTTGACGGTCTTAACATACCTGCGACACCACAAAGTCCAAATCCAGAGCTGAGAATGACCGAGCCGCTCTTGATATCAGCGACAGCCGCATCGGCAGACTCATACAGCTTCGATTCGCCGCGCTTCACAGCTGGCGCAACATCTGCAAATCTCCTGCGAGGCGATGATGAGAAAGGCCGGCATCGCAAACACGTCGACTGTTGTGCTGAAGCTGTGGAAGCAGCTATTATGGGCAATTGCCGCATCGATGCCCATTGCCGGCTCTCTAGAGATGCAATTGATCTCACAGGCGTTGTAGGCCGTAGCCTCCTTGTTACCGTCGCCATTCTGAGAGTCTCACACCAAGCGATGCAGAATCACGACGACAATGACTTGAGGCTTATTTAAGCATCCAAATCCAGAAATATCTTCGAAGGATTTTTCACATGTGAAGTTTGAAGCTCATCATCGCCAATTCCACACACTGCACTTACAAGATGCCACAGCCCGGGACTTTGTTCTATGCGCCGCCGTTCATCGGCCGCCCTACCGGATTGTCGGCGGCCACAAAAATGACCGAGGGCATCATCGCCCCAGATCTCCTCCACACATTTCCGTAGTAAGGCCGTCGGGAGCGCGATCGGCAGTCCCCCTCCAGCCACTGTACGATGCAAGCCTCGTCGCGGGTAGTAAATGTACCACCGCATGACCCTGACAGAGCTCTCAAGGGCATCGTCTTTTAAGATATAACGTTACGGACTGCCGCATCCGTTATCTTAGCGCTGACTCTCCAGTGTTTGCTGTGGTAATCATACGCTGCAGCCGTCCGTACTGTAGCTGGCAGCCACTCAACCTCCAACATCCAACCAGGCGCCCTGTAATGTGGAGGACAGGGTGCATCCTTGGTCTGCTTGGCCTGCCTGGCCTGCCCAGGATCTGCTAATGCCGGCACCCCAATTGGCGGCAGCCGCTGACGCCTTCCCCGCTTCTACTGGAGAATGCTTGATGGAGGTCAAGCTTCACTGTGGCACTGTGACATTGTGCTTGACTGTCTGCTCAAGCTCCTCCTGCTAGCTCTGGGGAAGCGTGCGCGGGCGGTGCGGGGTGGCTTGCCAGTTGTCATGGGGGTGTGGCCCTTGGCGTATGTATTGGTTTGTGTGTTTGCTGCCGCAATGTGCGGTCTCTTAAGAAACCTGGTTGACGGGACGTTTCTGTTCTTGTACATAATTAATTGACCTGGCGGGTTCATCTGTTCTTCCTGTCTTTCTCGAGCAATCAATCAACTGCCGGTAGGTGGCCATACATAGGTTATTGCGCAGTGAAGAACGACAAACCGCGCCAGATCCATCCCATGAATGATTGAGCCGCACTACATCGCTTCGGACTCCATTCCGCTGATATTCTAACCCTCTTTATTGGCTGGGCATGGCTCCCTCACGAGACGTCGACGCCGAGAAGATCGAGGCCGCGGCCGGTGAGATCGAAAATGTCATCCCCGCTGAGGAACACGCCCGCATGACGCGGCGTGTGCTACTCAAGATGGACACCAGGTAAACATTCATCGAGTTCATTGCAATTTGCATGTCGTACTGTCCCAGATAGCCATTTACTTGCCATACGACGTGAAGCCGTGAAAGCCCAGATTGACGGTGATCCAGAATCCTCCCCATCCTCGCACTGCTCTTTCTATGCTCCTTCCTCGACCGTACCAACGTGGGCAATGCCAAGATTATCGGTCTCGAAAAGGATCTCGGTATCACCAACCAGCAGTACAACACCGGCCTGGCTGTTTTCTACGCAACATATATCCTTAGGTGAGTCCTTGCTCATTCATCCTTCCTTTCGTCGTTGACCAACACCCTCGAAGCGAGCTACCGTCGAATCTCGTGATGAAGCATATGACGCCCAAAGTATGGCTGCCGCTGCTGACCGTTGCTTGGGGCATCATCACCATGTGCCTGGGTTTCGTGCGGAATGTGGGAAGCTTCATCGCTGTGAGTCTCCTCGCGATGTCCATGTCAATGTGGTGCGTGACTGAGCAATGAACAGGTTAGAGCTTTGCTGGGTATTGCTGAAGGCGGCCTGCTTCCCGGCATGGTGTTGTACCTCTCCGGAATGTACACTCGAGGGGAGATGGCCTTGCGCATAGGGCTCTTCTACACAGCAGCTTCTTTGTCTGGCGCGTTCGGTGGTCTATTGGCACGTGGACTGTCCGCTATCGGACCTCGCGGCAACCTTGAAGGCTGGAGATGGATCTTCATCATCGAGGGGCTCTTGGTGAGTTTCACTAGGCCCAACCTTTGGGAAGTCAGGACTGATAATAGCCAGACTGTTGTTTGCGGCGTAATTGCATACTTGTTTCTGCCCAGCAATCTCGCCACTGCGTCCTTCATGAAACCGGAGGAGCGAGCATTTGCCATCAATAGGCTCTCCGGGCATGCGCACATGGGCGGACCTGAGGGTGAAAGATTCAAGTGAGTGTTCCTGGTGCTGCATGGGATCATCGTGCTGACCTCGTTCTTTATAGCACGGCTCTCGAACGAGAGGAACGCTTCAAGTGGTCCGAAGTCCGTCGCGGTATCCTCAATCTCCAAGTTTGGTTCACTGCGACGGCTTACTTTGCCATCTTGGCCGGACTGTACTCGTTTGGTCTCTTTGTGAGTATTCTAGATGCCTCGGCCCTGTAGAGGAGCCCAAGGTGCTAACAACACGTTCGCAGTTGCCGACGATTATCAATGACATGAAAATAACAAAGAATGCGAATCAGACTCAGCTGTGGTCCGTCATTCCGTACGCGGTGGCAACTCCAGTGACAGGTAAGAGATACAGGGCGAGATTTCCAACGCCATGTTACAGACACTGATTCCTTCTAGTGCTTGTTGCGTTTATTTCCGATCGCCTTAGACTTCGAGGTGTCGTCATGCTCTTCACTCTGCCCATTTCCATCGCAGGCTACGCCACCATTGCGAATGTCTCGGCTGCCAAGGTGCGCTTTGGCATGACCTGTCTGATGGCCCTGGGCATGTACAGCAGCGTGCCTTGTGTGCTGGGTTGGAATTCGAACAACTCTGCGGGCCATTACAAGAGAGCTACCACCTCTGCTCTTCAGCTGGCTATTGCTAATGCTGGAGGATTCGTTGCTAGTGAGTTCTGAATGAGTTCTGAGTTGAGGACAGTTGTAAAGATGGATCGCTGATGAATGATTTCTAGCATTCGTATATCCCAGCGTTGATGGTCCGCTTTACCACAAGGGCCATACCATCATTCTTGGCTTGTTGGTGTATGCCTGGTTTGCGTGAGTCTTACCTCGGGGTGTTGTTTTGATCTCATGTGACTAATATCAGAATAGCATTCTCGCAAACGTGCTTCACTGCATGAAAATCAACAAGGACAAGAGAAACGGAAAGTACGCTCAGTATGAAGGCAGTGGCGATGACCGAGACCCGAGATTCATCATGATTCTGTGAAGTGGAAAGCGCGAGGCTTGCATTTGCCGCTGCCGAGATTGATAACAATGATAAGACGGTAAGGGGTAACACCGCCTTAGGCAGCACAGTCAGTAACAAAATAAAGTCAGAAGGAAGGAAGGCGGTAGCTTCTGCTGTAGCTCTTTCCTTCCTCTGTTAATGATCCAGCATCACACCTCCTTGACTTGTGACGCTTAAAGATCTCGTCATTGATTGAATAATAATTCGATATTACAGACATCGCCATTATAACCCTAAGAGGTAGAAGACTAATAAACCCCAATCAACATGAAAAGTCTTACCCACCAGTGGCGCGCAAAGGTTAGAAGATCCAGACACGTTGAGTGACGAGGGCGGAGAGCATCGCAGCTGCAGACAGGAGTGTGATGAACAAGAGAGCTAGACGAAGAGACTTCTGGGCTGCTTGCTTGCTCGGCGTGGCGAGAGCAGGTGCTGTGCGTACCACAGCCTCAAGATTATCCGACTTCAGCAGAAGTCCAAGTTGATCAGCCGAGTCACAGGTAAGACCGGATGGGGCCCTCAGAACGTTGATGGAAATAGGATCGGACTGATCGACTTCGCTGTTTGACGGCTTTGCATCCTTATCGATGCCAAAGACCTCGTTAGCGAGGAATGTCTCAACTCCGTCCTCCCAGCCGGTGCCGTCTGCAAAGTGGTTGATCAGCTTTATAGAGGAGTCGATGGCGCTTCGAGGCATCAGCCGTCATTGGCGGCGCTGCTGGCAACGTGATTGGAGGGCTCGCCAGTGCGCAAGTGAGCGGCGCCAAGTACACTATGGAGAACGCTATCATCGATGCTGCGGTAGGCGCCCTGGGCGGGTATGCTGGTGACTTTGTGAAGCCCTCCGCCACTCGTTACGCCGCCGGGTTCAAGTTCCGTGGGAACAACCTCAGCGAGATGGGCCAGAAGGCTCTGGCCGCGGGTATCGGCGGTGCCGTCGACAGCGGCACGCAAGCCATCGCTCGACCCCTGTTCACGGGCGAGCCCATTAACCCTCTGAAAGTGGTTGGTTCCATGGCTGCTGGGTTCGCCGTCGGGTTCGTCCTCAAAACGTACGCCAAGGAGACGGCCAAGGCGCAATATGCGGCGCTCTCGCCTCGTGCCATGGCGGCCGCGCGCCAATTCCTGTCTCGGGTCCGCTCCAGGATGCAGGCCGCCAATCCAGGCGAGATCAAGATGCTGACCGCCGAGTCTATAGAGATGGTGGCCTTTGCGTCTGGTCGCAGTGGTTCTGTCAACGGTAGCATGTCAAACTTAGCTTTCTCCATGGCAGTGTCGCGTGTTGGACTTTGAGTCAATATAGTGCTGCTACTGGTGCAGACCAAGGCGACATCCCTCTTCTAATCACGGAACTCTGAAATGTATTTCAAAGCTCTGAATATGTGGCTTAGTAAAAGAGCAAGAATAGACTCCTGAAATAGAAGAAACCTTGTGTAGTCATAGCTTTGAGAATGTCTTGCGCAATTTGCTCTCGTGCTTTAGGCCCGTCATTGTAAGTGGCGAGGTCCACCGCAATCAGATCAACGAGATCGATTGGTTCTTGCGTCGGCGAGACAGGCTCGAAATGGTCGGCATGGGGAAGTGTTTTGGAGGGCATGATTGTAAAATAAGTCTTCATTTGTTGGATTTTGGAACACAACTCTTTGGACGAGGAAATTTAGCAGATATTTAGCAGGCAAGACTGTGGGTTGTCTAACCATATGTATAAATCTACTGACCACACCCAGCAAATGGGAGTATACGTGACAAGACTTTGCCTCATGTGACTTAGATGAAGAGATAGATTTCTACGTCCGATTCACCGGCGGTCTTGACTAAAACATTAACATAGTCATGTCGGCAGATGATGCGAATGCATCCTTGACATCGTCTCGATTAACCCTGCTTGCCGGCTGTCTTGGCCGATATTGTTTCCCACCATAGGGTGCCGAACGACGAGGCATCAGACTCTAGCTGATGCTTCAATGCTCCGAAGGTCTGATTATGGTTCTTTTGGAACTGTTCAAAGACCGTTGGCCGATACATGCCGATGTCCACTCGGATTGGTCTTGACTTAGGAGTATCTCGGCTATTTTTACTCTTTATTGTAGATTGGAGACCAATATCTGTACATTTCTGATCGACCGTCTAGAGTTTAATATAGGCGTAGACTTCTCAATAATCGTAGATTGAGAGATGTTATGTTGCCCAAGCTAGATTGCAATTAAATTCCTGTGTTATTAGAGTATGTTGATAGTATGGGAATTTAGCTTGAATTAGAGGAGATAATGTTAGAGGATATCTACTGAGAACACGCTGACTCGCGGATTGTCGGCTGGCATGCAGCCTTGGGCCGGCTCCCGTGTGGGCTCATTGTTAGCGCCAACCACAATGTGCTCTCAGTGGCCTTGCCCTGTTCTCTCCTCGCGTGGATGATCCAACGTTCATCAACTGAAGGCCGCAATGGCTGATGCAAGCAGGTATAGGATAGTGAACCTGTCGCGCATGATTAATATCATTAACAGACTGTAGATCACTGGCAGCATGTCTCCGCTGCCGACGACAAAAGCTCAAATGTGGCGGGCCTAGTAAAGTGCCGTGTAGGAGGTGTGAGACGGCCAAGGCCCAATGTGTCTTTGTCCAGCCAAAAGCCGCTCGTTTGACGAATTCTGAGGCCGCAGGGCCGCAAGCAAGGTTGTATGATGCTTGCTTTACACCAAACTATTGGACACTGACTTTTTGCCATCAAGCGACAGGTTTGCCATTCTAGAGCAGCGTCTTGATCTTCTCGAGGCACGGCACAGATCGGAGATACAAGAACTGCAACGCACTGTCGCGTCTTTAAAACCGAAGTCTAGATCTGATTTGGGGCACTCAGATGAGCCCAGCACATCCGATAATGCTCTGATACTTCCTGAAATTAGATCAAATAGCGGATTGCGATTTGGCGGAGGCGCCAGTGCTCATAGCACTACAGAAGAATGGGATCAACTCTCAGACTTGTGAGTCGTATCAGCCTTCTATATCCTGATCATATAACATTTCTAACCAGTTGCAGCTTTTATGAGAATTGCAGAACCACGATTGGTTTTATGGATGACCAAACATATTCAAATACCAACGATATCCGGCAGCATTCATTGATGTCTACAGTTATTTGCGCCATTGCTGCTAGGGCAGTCAAGCCAGAAAAGTACCAGACGTACATCCATGATGCAGATGAGCAGATAAAACAATCCTTTGCAGGTCCAACACCTGATCTTTTAGCTGTTCAAGCCATGATGCTTTTGACCGCTTGGACAGGACGGGGTCGTATATGGGGCTACATCGGCTCCGTAGCCATCGAGCTTGGGCTCAACACTGCAGCTCTTCAGCTTGGTGATGATGAGATCGAGCATACGCACGAAATTGTGGAGCGTGCGCGGACATGGTTCTCAATCTGCTGTTTTGACCTAGTGCAAGTTGAAACATTCCAAATGGCTAAATTGGACTATATGCTGACATTACTGAAGTTCACATCTCAATCGACCGTTTGTGGTGAATCTGATGAGGAAGTACCTTCCATTTGCTAAAAGGCTTCTCACGTCTCCTTATTCTCGACCGGTTGACTTTCGTATATGCGCGTATATCGATGGTTTCACGATAGCAGGTATGTTCCGTCCAAACTCATGCATGACAGGCAACTTACACTCATCCCATAGCCGATGCCAAATCTCAGTTGCCAAAATCACGGCTGCAGATTAATCCCCTGCCCCAGGAAGTAGTTCAACTCTTATCAAGCTGGGATCAACGTGTGGACAGATGGTTCTACGAGATCAATAACAGCATTGAACCTCTTTACCAGACCTTTGCAGACAAGCAGGACAGGAACCGCTTCATGGTTCCATATGCTTTCTTGAAAATGTAAGCCCTGAACAGCACTGGACGGAATATTAAGCTAATTCTTCATTTCCGAAAGCTACATCAACGGCTTTGGTCTTCATGGGATGGTGCCCGACGGCAATGTTCCGGATACCAACAGACTGTCGTTCATACAAAAGGCTCTCGATAGCGCCGTGCTTCTTTTACGGACACAAGCCGAATCAAAAGACTTTCGTCAAAGATTGCGATATACAATCGTGAGTGCTCGAGCAACTAGTACCTACTCCTGGTTGGAAGCTTAAAAGGTTATAGGACTATAGTGGAATTACCACTTATCATTCAGTAAATTTCATACTGAATGCTATTTCCACCTCACACAATTATGTAGACTGCGGAAAAGCCTTCGCTGTATTGCGTCAAGCTGCTCAAATGTTTGAGGAAGCTGGCGCTCTGGAAGCTGCCAATGACCTTCGACGAGAACAGGAAAGAATCGCACTAGCTACGCAAACAATACTCTCACCGCTAGAAGTGGAGGGCAGCATCTTACCAGAAGATGCAGATGACGCAGTTTTATTTGACATACCGAGCTTTTTGGATGCAGCTGTGAGTCTATTGCATATCACTGATGGTCTATTGAGGCCAATTACTCATACCGTTTAGACGTGGGACGAGCCATTCCCGGTACTCAACACCTACACACTGGATTAACCGACATGTATCCACAAATAAACGCTCAATGGCATACACAAACGGCGCGCTCTTCCAAATTGCCATGCAGCTATTTCGATAGTAGATAGCAAATGGACAACATGAGTAAACTTTCGTCTTACTATTCTATCCACCGACCTGCCTCTTTCATCGCATCTATGAATTCTGCCTTCATCTTATCCGCGAACTCATCATTTGTAAGCACATCTAAGGAGATGAGAGCATTTGCTTTTCCTGCTCGCAATGCCTCCGCATGGGCGAACCCACCTTCGGATGCCTCGCGAAATCCAATCGAGTGGGGCAAATCTGTCGCATTGATGCTGAACATAGATTGTATCCCAGGACAGATATACGAGCAACTGCCAAAGTCCCTATGTATGGCGCATTAGCTAGAATAAAGAGGGAAAACATGGTGTGTTCTTACGAGCAACCCGGCTGGTCATGTACTACTCTGGATTCATCTAGTGGGATCATATTTTCCGGCGTGAGCCCCAGATGCTGGAGCATGTATTGTCGATATTGCTCGGCGAGAATCTCATTGGAGACAACATCTTCGTACAGCGCGTACCTGTCGTCTTGTCAGTGATATTCGTCTGATAGACCAGGGCCACATTGCTCACCAGTCCAATTCGACTTTGCATCCAGTCGCAGCCGCAGCCGCTTGGAACACGGGCTCAACTCTTGCCCTCAGCGCCTCAGCCGCCTTCATGGTGGGAGCTCGGACACTAAAAGACCCCTCGGAGAAGTCTGGGATGATATTAGATACCTTGCCGGCTTCCAAGATGACGCCCTGGATGCTCTCTTTTTTGTTCAAGTGTTGTCGTAGTAATGCGATACCATTATACGCATGTACTATAGCATCACAAGCGTTTCGACCTGTCCATGGACCCGTCGCAGCATGTGCTGCCTTGCCCCTATATTTCACCTTCAACTTCCATGATGCCTTTGTCACGCAGAGGGGTGTGCTAAAATTGGCCATGCCGTGTGTCATGACGCACGAATCAAACCCTTTCCAGGCGCCATGTTTCGCCATAATCCACTTGCCACCACTCGACTCCTCGGCTGGCGTACCCATGACTACAAGTGTGCCCGCTAAATTTCTTGACCTCATGACGGTTTCGACACCAATTGCGGAAGCGATAGAGGATGTCGCGATGAGATTGTGTCCACATGCGTGGCCCATTCCGGGTAGAGCATCTGCTTCGGTCAGCAAGGTACTAGCAGGGCAATGTATTCAACTCCACGTACCATACTCGGCGTTAAAGCAAACAATCCTCCCGCCTTCTTTCACGGAGAAGCGCGCCTCGAAAGCAGTATCAATGCCATAAACAGCTCGTTTGACATCATATCCTCGGCTGTCAAACCAATCGGCAAGAAGCTTTGACGCTCGGGTTTCATGAAACGCGGTCTCCGGGTGGTTGAAGATCTGGCGGTGTTACACTGTCAGTCAAGTGATACACGGCAAGCCGATGATACCAACCTCAAGGTTCAAGCGGCGTATCTCTTCATTTGCATTGTCAATAGCTGTGATCACTTCCTCGATAACATCTGCAGATTGAAATCCGCCCTTTGGGTAGACTACAGTCATGTTAAGAGATTGGTGGGTGTGTTCGGGTATGTTCCGGTGTAGGCTTTGGGAAATGCCAAGTAGACGGCACAACGTTTTGTACAAGCTGCACCACAAGGATGAAAGCACTTTCGGATAGATAGCCGAGAGTTAAAGAGCAATGATTTTACTCCTCATCAGCTAGGACAAGCAAACTGCGAATCATATTCATCGACTTTCGAGCAATATCGGTTTCGGTCGGGCCGTATTCGGTCCTGCCGATGGTGCCGAAGACTATTCCACACTATCCTTGCCCGAGATCCACATCTCGAACAACAAGAAGCTAGATTGATAGATAACGATTGCAGATGGCTTGACCTTGGAGCAGGCTGCGAGTTCGGTAACATGATCAACATAGATAACGGATTTCGGAGAGCTTGACCTCGATCCTGGGGAGGGACATAAAACCTTCCAACGTTGTCTCTCTGACCAAGCTGCAAGTCCCCGGCAGCCAGTCACTACGCGCTTCAGTCTGTACACGGATTCAAAGACGAAAATTTAGGAGATCATGTCGGATAAGGAGGTTACCTCCCAGCCCACACAGGAATCAGTCACCATGGACATTGCGGATCACGAACGCGGTGAGAAGCACCTCGAGGGCGAGGATGTGGGCCTGGAGGCTCTTACCGGGACTGTGGCCAACATCCACTTGGATAGTCCCGAGGCAAAAAAGGTGTTGCGCAAAATTGACCTTCACCTGCTACCGCTTCTCTGCTTCACCTATCTGATCCAGGTAAAGCACCACATATAACAGTTGAAGGACACTGAGGCTGATATTAGAGTAACAGTTCTTGGACAAGTCATGTGTCTCTTATGCTGCTCTATGGGTAAACCAGCATTTTCTACCTTTTCACTGCTCTTGGAAAGCAACTACTGACTCCAGATGTCGTAGGGTATGAAGACGGACGCACATCTCGTAGGCGAACAGTATGCTTGGCTCACCACTATCTTCTATATCGGGTACATGGTCAGCGAGTTTCCAACCAATGTCCTCTTCCAACGATTCAACATTGCCCGCACCTGCGGTATCTTCATCATCCTATGGGGGATTGTTCTTCTTTGTATGACTGGTGCCAATAACTTCGCCGGCCTCTTGACCGCGCGCCTGTTTCTCGGCGCGCTAGAAGCTGGTGTCAGCCCGTGCTTTGTTCTTCTTACGTCCATGTTCTACACGAAGTAAGCAGTAAATCTCTTCTGCGTAGGCATTTGCTGATTGTGCATGTAGGAGCGAACAGCCGTTCCGAACTGGCATTTGGTTTTCGATGAATGGCTTGGCGAACATCCTTGGTGGCCTCATCGGATACGGCATTGGATTTATCAATGCTGACATTCCTGCCTGGAAGTTTCCCTTCGTCATCTTTGGATCGATCACCATTGTTTGGGGATTCGTTTTTCTGTACTTTGCACCTTCTAACCCAATTAAAGCTAAATGGTTGACACCGGAGGAGAAGGCAATTGCCGTTCTTCGTCTGGCCGAGAACGAAACCGGTATCGACAATAAGAAGTTCAAGTGGTACCAAGTCAAGGAAGCCTTGGTTGACCCCAGTTTTTGGCTGCTGAACCTGAACACTCTAGCCAATTGCATTCCTAATGTAAGAGCCAGGGTCTCTTGATCATATGGATCTAGGTCAAGCTAACCTCAATATGACAGGGATCTGTCTCTGCATTTGGGCCATTGATCGTAAATGGATTTGGATTCACTAAATTTCAGTCAACATTACTCAATATGCCTAGTGGTGCCGCTCAGATCATGGCACTGTGGACTGCCGGGTATGCTTACTCGAATCTCTTCATGTTTAGCTCGTTTTACTAACAGGAGCTCAAGATTCATCACCATGAAGGTTAAAAACGTCCGACATTTCGTTGCGATAGGAGGTGTACTTGTTGCCATTATTGGTTCTGCTTTGATTTACGCTCTCCCTGATTCCCATCGCGTTGGAAGGCTAATGTAAGTTTGTTGTCTAGTACAAGACAATCTGTTGACAGATAGCTGACCGAACAACAAGTGGTTACTATCTTCTTGTTGGATTCAGCGTTACATTTGTGCAAAGTCTCAGTCTCGTCCAGGCGAACGTTGCTGGAAGAACGAAGCGGACCATGTTCACATCGTCAGTTTTCGTTAGGTAAGGCTCTCATTCCATGACTCGTTACTTTCCTTGTACTAACGGACTCTCTCTCAGTTACTGCGTTGGTAACCTGATCGGGCCGCAGCTTTTCTTCGAGCGTGAGGAGCCTCGTTACCAATCAGGCTTCGCGTCTATGCTTGTCTGTTTTGGTGCCCAAGTCTTCTTCATGGGACTGCTTTACTTCGTCAAGGCGAGAGACAATCGCAAGGTGAGTCAATTCACTCTCACGAAGTGAGCAACACTAAATTTGGGCAGCGTGATCGCTTGGCTGGCGACACCCCCGCAGCTGGAGTGCATGATATCATTGTTCTCGGTCTCTCGGATAAGACTGATGTGAGTTCATTATCTAGTGAACGCGAAATATCCCAATACTAATGTCTATGCTAGAAAGAGAATCTTCACTTCCGATACGAGCTTTAAAAGCTTCCTCGACACGTCTGAATAAACAGGCACCCATGAATCCATTATGTCAAATAGCAGCATTCATAAGCTATAATGATTGGCCAGCTTGGAGACTTGTGTCATGGACCTTGGCTAAGATTTTCCAGACGAAAATCTTTGGGTGGGCCTCCAAGTGGGGAGGAGCCTTTGCAGCTCTTGGAAAGATGAATCGGACTCTGGAAGTATGTCACAGCCGGATGATAAAGTGCCGTTGCCCATTGCATGAGCAGCCATTGTGTGTGGCTTTCAATGAACGATGTAAGGTGACTAGACCAAAGACGAACGAGTGATCAAACCTTTGGATATGCAACGAACGCCGTTGTCAATAGAGGCAAAGGACTGCCTACACGCAACTCACTGTGATGGGAATATGCTTGAGCTTTGCAATCTTCGTAAGGGGAGAATTGGATCGCGCCGAGATGACCCCTAAGAGGTTTATTGGAATTATAAAGCATGTAAATTTATATATCTACTCTTTAGCATAGCTCTAAAGTAGTTTCACTGTGGCCTGGGACAGATATACGTGTTTCTGTCTCCGATTGACAAATCCACCATGCAAGGACATTAGGAAGAGTAGTATCAGAAAACTCTGGCAGCAAACACGAGATTCTGGACTGGGCCTTCTCAAGGGCGAAGTTCTGTACAAACACGACTTGGTACAGAGGAGATTAGCTTCAGCCTCGGACAAGCAAGTCGCAAGCTGGGCTTTTCGCGCCTCCTGGTTTATTTACACGCAATGTATCAATATTACCCTCACTCCACTAAATACTCATTGGCAATCAATTATTGGTTAGAAACTACTGAAGCATTCCCTTTCAGGGACCGCTCCAGCCTTTGTTACAGGGTTGAGACTACGAGTTAGCGCTGTTCCCGAGGACCAGGGCAGCGCTATTCTTGAGAACTTCTGCAACAGCGTAGTAAAGCTGCGGGCCAACACTGATCCTCGCAATGCCCAGCTCCCCCAGTTGCTGACTAGTAAGCGGCGTGCTGGCCATGCCCTCTTTCGGCAACCTCTGACTGATATTCACCTTCCCGTCTAGCGCATCCACCATCTTCTTGACCTCCTCCCGCGTGAACCCCGTCGGCGCTGTGCCGAGGATATACACAGTCGTCGCGCCCGCCTCGAGGTACAGCTTGCCGCGGCGAATCGACTCATCCAAGCTACCGCCCATGAAGTGAGTGTCGGAGCGGGCATTGACCACGAACTCAGGCACGCCGGCGTCAGCGGCCACGGCGAGGACGCGCTTGATACGGTCCACAGCGGTCGCATCGTCGACCATAGCGTGAGTGGTGTGCTCCGAGTCCTCGAGGTTGATGCCCACGACGCCGAGGTCGATGACGGCGCGGACGGCCTCCTCGAGTTGTGCACCGTAGCCGTCTTGTAGATCAACCGTCAAGGGCTTGCCTAGCTCGTGGGCGACCTCTGCGATGTCCTTGAGGGCAGACAAGTGAGTCTTGAGGTCGAGCTTTGAGTCCTCGGTCCCCTGCGCAAGTGCTATGGCGAAGCTGGCTGTTGCGAGGACCTTGCATGCCGGCAGGGCTCCGACGATCCTCGTGGATGTGACATCGTAGATGTTTGGCAGCAGGACTGGCTTTCCAGGAATGTGTAAAGCTTTGAAAGCCTGAGCTTGCTCATTTGTAGCCTTGGGAGACATGTTTGCGATGCTTCGTGCGGTGGTGAGGAAGGGCAGGGAACGATGAATCACACTCGATCGAATGAATGGCGATGCAGCTGGCTTAAACGCGCCGCCGATATGCTGGATGTGCATGTTCAATCCAGCTCAGAACCGGGAAGTCTCGGAGCTTTCCTCAGTGAGTCAGTTGAACTGGATTGGTGAGCACCTCACCGATGACTCCTCATTCAGTTGCTATTACACAACGCGCTCTGTAAAACGCGCCTTTCGATCCTTCGATGGTGGAGGCGGGGTGACGCCGCGGAAACGCACCGATTCCAGCTGGTTGGTGGGGCATTTGGATGCGCCGAGTCCGCTGCGGCGAAGGTGTAAGCTCGGAGCTCGGACCCGGCGAGAGCATGATGCCGGAGGAAGGCATGCAGCGGCGCCACTGAGTAATCACAAACACTTACATATTTAATACAAGAACAAAAAAAGGTGAGAGATGGGGTCATGTGTCTGATTGTCTGTCCTAAAGCCTAGGTACATCAAAGTATTGAGAAGCAAGTATTCCAGTAACATGACCTAGCGGGCAGGGAGAATCCAGAAAGGCATGGGAGGAGAACGAGCCTCTTACCCAGGGGCCAATCCAGAATTCCTTCAATCGTATCATGCAATAAACCGTCCAAAGTGTATGGACATCGCGTTGACATAGCAAGCTTTCCTTCATCTGAGACTGTCCTCATAGTTCCGTCCAAGAGCCTCAGCAGCTGCTTCGCATTCCCTCCACATCATCGCCTTCATAGAGCCCAAGTCCCTCTGGAATAGAACCCCAGATGAGAGACATCCTTCCAAAAAGGCAAGAGTTTTCTGAGAGAAGATGCAATCAGTTGGTCTCACCATAGAAGCGGACGGGGCGAGAATAATCTGGTCGCAAATGTGAGAACTCAGCTGCCACGATGACAAGATGCAAATTACTTACCGGTAACTCCGCAGACGTGAGTGCGTCGATCAGACGGGATATAGTACTTCTTGCACTTGTCGCATTGTGTAAGACCTGCAATGCCGAATGCCTCCTCCTGCTAGGTCGGGTTCACGTCGGCGTCACGCGGGTCCAGCACGTCCAAGTTGGTGAAGCGCTTCTCGCCGTTGTCCATGACGTTGGCCTTCTTGTTGGAGCGTCTGCGAGTGTAATGATGTGCAGGGGGAATCGTAGTAAAAGACCAGGTCTCTACTTTCTTGGCGGCACCAGTCGCTGGAGCACCGCCAACGGCCTGAGCCTCAGCCTCAGCCTGAGCCTGAGCTTGAGCACGGTCACGGTCAAGGGCAAGCTGCTTCCAATCGACAAGATGGCCTTTGGGAGTGTAGCCGGTCTGCTTTCTGGCAATTGCGCCCAGATCAGTGGGGAAGGGTGGCGAAAACATGGATCGATAAGGAGGATTGTTAGGCTTGGTAGCCTTAGTAGACTTGATAGCCTCGGAGACTTTGATGGCAGCAGGGGCCGCAGTGACAAGAGCGTCGGCAGATTTGTTGTTCTCAGCAGGCTTGGTGGTCTCAGCAGGCTTGACAGTGTGATCAATCACAGCAGACTCAGGAACAGTCATAGCCGGAGTGACCACAGCCTTCTCATGCTCCTTAGCTCCCTTCGTCTCCTCATTGTACTCGCTACTGTCAGTCTTCTCAGTCGTCTTAGCAAGAGAGTGAGCAACAGCCTTGTAGTGATGATTGTCTGACTTTGGAGTGCAGAGTGTCATTGTCATCTTGTTGGCAACACCTGTCACTGGAGTCGGGACTGGAGTTGAAGGGTTCTCGGGAGTCTTGACAGCTGCCACAGTCTTGTGCACATTAGCTACAGCCCGAGTGTGATTAGCATCTGAGAAAATGCTCTCGTAGCTGGGGATATTGCCAGGATGATCCTGAGAATTCACAGCGTCGAATCGTCCTCCGACTAGGGTTGGAGTTGGGGTAGGAGTCAGAGCCGGAGCCACAAAGCTGTGTGAGTTAGTAGTTGTTTCTTCTCAAGCAAAGTGATGAAATAATGAACAACAAAGCAAAGGCACACAGTTGGGGATTTTTGACTTACTGGTGAGGCTGGGCGTGGTGCTGAATGGAATAAGAAGCTGGCGCCAGAGGCTGACCACCTTGGGTGACGCCCGGTAGACCAGCCATCGGGAGACCAGCCATCACCAGACGATACTGGCCGGAGACAGGATAAGCATAGACCTGCTGACATCCGTAGATTGGGGTGTGGACAGGCTGGATCACCACATGCTGGCCAACTGGATAGCCGTGAGGGAACACCAGCATGGTTGGATGGCCCTGTACAGCCACAGGATCTGTGGGCTGTTGGGGGTACATGTGCACTGGTGGAAGCTGCATCGTGATAGCTGAGAGCTATGTGAGGTTGTTGGTATGAGGGAGATTCTGACTGGGAATTCTGAAAGGGGTAAGTGAACTGTGAAAGGTTGATGAAGGTGTGGACGGAAGGGTGCAGATTTTGGGGATGATCTTCACACTTCCGGGAGATGAAAGATGAAAGAGAAAGGAAGTTGGTGAGAGTGCCGGGGAAAGGAAGAAATGTTTTAAGGGAAGCCTACAGGTCACGGGACTTGGGATGAATGCCGGTGGCTTGTTGACGAAGCTTGACGCGTGAAGTTATCCCAAGGAGAAGCGAGCGGCACCTTCCACTTTCAACCACAACAAAGCCCAACGTAGAAGTCTTTGCGCAACCAAACACGTGACAACTTCCGATCCAACAACAGCCATGCATTGACGCTATGAAAGGTGCAAATAGAAAACTCTCTGTTCACCTGCCGTCAGCTGCAAGGCAGGGAAGGCCACAAGTAGTCTGCAGAGGGGGGGGGGGGGGGGGGGGGGGGGTTCAAGCCTGATGAACAGTCACATGTTGTCTTGTCTTTACAAACTCGGGACATGCCATATTTGCGTACAGTCATATCATTGAGAGTTACCTAAAGTCTATCGTGAAGTCTCAAGTTATGGAGAAGCTACTAAAAGGCGAGTTGTCGGAAAACATAACAAGTCTTCATACCACTGTAACATGAGCTGCTTTAGATAATCACACAGCCGATATCAGAGTGCGACAAATGGGCCATCTAGAGCAACAGAAGAGTCCACAATGATAAGCTTAAATTACATAATACACAGAAACATAGCATGCTAGGTCATTATAGATCACTACCTGTGCAGAGCGACTCCTTATCTGATTTCCTGCTAACTATGTATTCAGACTGTTATGGCTAAGTGCCTGAATGTTGACTGGATTTCTGGCCATGACAAATGGACTGGGGATCACTATGGAGATTGCAAATTCTGAGAACCTCATATCAAGTTCTAGGCTGCCGTTGTAATTTTGCTATCATCACCTAGATGTCGAGGAAGCTAGGAATTATGCGTTACATGCTGCTCTCCAGTCTAGCCAAACATGATATCCCGATTCTGATATCTAATGCAATCTCACATATCGCTGTTCTAAATTTTACTTTGAAGTGGCGACCGACTCGACGGGACGCCAAACTTGGAGATATTTTCTGTTGTCTCTCCGTCTATGGCCAGCTCAGCCATAACACGGCCAATGACGGGTGCGAATTTGAAACCGTGACCGGCTCCTAGCGCAATGAATATCTCGGGATGATTCTCCAGCCGACCGAGCACGAATTGTCGGTCAGGAGTAATAGCATATTGGCAGGTTACTGTGCGAAGAGCTTCAAGCTTCTGGTCTTCTGATATAAAGCCATTCATGAAAGTAGTCAACTCGTGGAGGAGTTCTGGGGAATGGACGTACGTCCGCTCTTCCGGTGACATGAGATTGTCTGACGCGTCACGAGCAGCCTTGATCGTGGGTTCGCCAAAAGAAGGAAATCCGTAGAATGCTCTGCCATCGACAATCCAGATCCAAACTGGAAATTGACCGGGCTCGAAGGATGAGGGGTTGGTTGGCTTAAAGTATGTTACTTGTTCTTGCATGACCGTGAGCGGAATTTGAGCACCCAGAGGGGCAAGCAGTTTGTTGATCCAGGCGTCTGCGGCTAGAACGACCTTGTTTGCGTGGAAATCGCCTTTTGTTGTTTTCACGAGGACTCCTTTAGTGTTTTGGGCCCCTGCAAGAGGCACGACTCTGATGACGGTCGTGTTTTCTTTAAGAACGGCCCCGTGGGCGCGAGCCGCAAATTGCATCGCTGTCACTGACTTGGCGGCGTGGGCCATGCCAGTGTCGGCAGTATACACCGCATCCACGTCTTCTCCAAGGTTGATTTGCGGCCATCGCTTCTTGACCTGTTGGGCATTGAGGAGCTCGTAAGGCACGTTGTTTGCGTCTAAACTCGCCGTATAGTTCGAAGCCTTTGCGCTGGCAGAGCAAGAACGGTCATTTGCGAGGACAACGATACCACCGGTTATCGTCAAAAGTTTCATTCCCACGGCTTTTTCTAGTTCTGTCCAGTCTTTGTAAGCGGACTTGGCAAGCGCGACGTATTCCGGAGCATCATACGATGTCCGAACAATGCGCGACGTGTCGTGAGAAGCGCCATGCACATGTCCAAACTCGAATTGCTCGAATCCCACCACCTTCACCCCTTTTCGGGCCGCTTGCCATACTGTTGCGCTTCCAAATGCACCAAGACCAACGACGGCCACATCAAACCTGTCCATTGCTCTGTCGTTGGATGTAGACTGTGTGATCTAATACCCACGATCAGATATTGGATTTAGAGAGTAAGGTAGCCATGCTATAAGAGCGTGTTCGCGTATGAGTTCACTCAACTACGATATCGGATCCCACCCGACCACGTGAATGATGTGGCGCTCGTGGAATCGGGTATGCCGCCTTTAGAGTGCTGAGCGAGCCGCTCAGGTGACCGTAGCCCGGGGAGCGTACCCGTAATCCGACGGTTAGTGTTAGCAATTAATAACCACCTTCCTAAATTGACCGCTTAGAGTACGAGAATTCGGTGTTTGTGATCACAACTTATAGCAATACATATAGCTGCGCCGGATCACTGCCTGGAGGGGTTTTATGTTGGTTTATCAGCTTGTAACCTTGCAAGTAACGGCTCCATATTGAAACTTGACTTCTCTTCTCCTTTCATGTTGCTATCAACATAACATGTTCAACTTCTTCATTGGAAAAGAATACGGTGAGTCGCCTTCAGCTACTATATTAGGCCTATATACTAGACCCTCGAAAGACAAAACCTCCCTCAACTCAAAATGACGCTCTGGACCGTGGGAAATTCACCCTTTTCAAAGTATTATAGGGTTTATTTTTACCAATAAGCCGAAGTCCCATCAACTCATGGCGAAGCGTAAGTTCAGATTTGCAAAAAGGCCCGTTCGAAGCCATTGTAGTCATGCTGTTATTTAATCTTCCCACTTTGCCTTGTCGACGCGAAGACAAGCATTTGTCTCCCTGTGGCATCCTGCTTCTACATAGCCCGCTTGCCGTAGGGTTCAAAGGGAAACAGAACAGCTACTATGGCCTAAAGTCATTGGTTAGCCGCTGTTCCCGGGAACTTTGCCAGGAGCGTATCTTGCCATAACGATGTAAAGTGCTGCACACACAAAGATTGGCACTGACGTCGCAGTGTTACCGTACGCGGCTACAAATGACGAAACCAGTCCCATGACTCGGTTGCATGCCACAGCTATTCCGTTACCTGTCGCACGATGGGCTGATGGTAGAGTCTGTTACATCGTTAGTCGCTGTTTATGAGACTTCACAGTGCCTGCACGAACCTCTGGAGTATATGCGTAAACTATAGAGATCAGCTGCGAGTAGGGGTGTACACTATTTATGCCCGCGAGGCTTGAAAGACCTAGAACGACTTACGAGTGCCGTAGTAGATGTTCAAAGAGAAAGAAATCGCACAGCTCAAACCGACATTTTGAGCTGGAGTCCGTACAGCGGTATAGGCGAAAAAGAAGGCCATGGTGATGAGAGCACCGATTGCCATTGTGTACTTGCGCCCAAGCAGCTTGACATTACACATAAATCCAGCAGCGACAGGTCCGAAAATCCCAGCGACGCTACTGAGCATGTAATTTCTCCACTGATAATAAGGCCCTGACTCTCCAGTTTGAGCGCCGCGTGTGGCGAGATAATCAGGAAGGAAGACATAGAAGAGCGGATATGCCAGTCCTAGAGACGTCGGTTTAGAAGTGAATTTGTGTTCAGCGCATGGAGAATGCATTCTTACCAATTAGGAGCCATGATAACCAAATCATGAGGGTCGAGATCGCCAGCTTTCTGGTTACAAATAATCCGGAGATATGCGCCCAGAACTCACCGAGGCCGTACCTAGATTTACCATAGGTGGAATGAATGGTTCCAAGAGACTCTAATGCCTCGAGACTCAGACTGCACGGTCGATTATACTTTTTCGCGATGTCCTGAAAGATCATGACGACCGCGGCGTCTTCGCCTTTGGTGAGCAGGTACTTGGGTGTCTCCCTCAGTCGGATTACCGTAACTCGTAAAATGCTGCACACGAACACGAGAGCTCCATTACCATACCATATGTAACGCCATCCCTTGCATTCAGTTTAGTTTCGAAACAGTAGTTACAGAATATTCACATCATTTACCATATTGTTATCTTTAGTGCAAGTGGCAGCATCCGCGCAAGCATATTCTGAATTCGAAAATATTGGCCAGCAGAAAGCAGCAACAATCACATAAGCCAGGCCCCACCAACATGCCATCAGCGTGATCAGCCACTGTTTATTGCCGGGAAGAAATTCAAGGAAGACAGTAGTGTCAAGTACAAGGTTTCCCCCAGCACCGAATCTATGAAAACCCAGTTAGGTTTCAGCCAAGGCTGCAAGGACATGCCATCAAGGGGGTCGTTGAGGAGAGCAAACGACTTACGCGGCGAGACCAACAAAAGTGGCAAGCACGATCCAGTTGGGTGATGCCCCAGCAACGATGGCAAAAATTGAGGAGGAGAAGAGGGAGACATTGAAAGCAAAAAGGCGACCAATGACGTCCGCACCTGAGGAGGAAAAAGGATTCAGTAAAAGCCTCGCTATGGCATGTATGAGTAGGGCCTGTGCTACCTAATCCCCAGAACAACACTCCGAGCAACATGCCGGTGTACACAGCCACATTGAGACCGTATGCGAATGAAGGTTGAAACTCGAGAGCAGCTTGGCTGGCAGTTACAGCCTGAAGGGCGAGAATGAGAGAGTCCGCAGCATATCCAAACCCGTTCAAGAAGAATAGCTTTAGGTGCATGTTGGTCCATCCAATTTCATCCATCGTCTGCGCACAACGTCGTCAGTCTACACCCACTTACATGCATGGGTCGGAACTCGTCAGACCTTGTTAACGAGCCGCATCTTCGCATCGAGAACTGGGTCGATCTCATACATGGAGAATATTTGATCTTCCATTGTCCCCGTGTCGATACTCGAAGACTCAAGACGATCCCCACCGTGTTGTTGCCCGGCATACTGTTCTCGGTCTGAATACTTCTCCGATGGCCGGTTCATATTGGCAGAACGCTCCGAGGTACCATTATCTGTCATACTTACACGTGATCTAGGATAACAAAGAAAGAAATAAGTCTTGTGCTTAAAAACTTTGAGTGTGAAAGCTTCCGGCTGAACTTGGGGCTGGACTCCTTTTTCAAGTTCCCTTTCCCATTTTTTCAAACCTAACCAAGTTGACGATGGGCAACTCCACAAGGAACGGAGTCAGGGCCGCCACCCCATTCCCCGCGAGCGTGGGACCTTTGCGAACCTATGTCCCATGGCCGGGGAGATGCGTAGCACGTTTGGCCATTGATTGGATCTGCGTGGATGTCCAGTAAATGGAGGGAACCCCACATACCCAATCTGCGAATCAGAAAGCGTCTGATTATCTAGATACGGCTCATAGGAGAAGTCGGCTTAGGGGACACAGGCCTCAAGCGGCGATTCAACACACGTGACCGGCGCACTCGGGGGGCCTCCGACCGGGCCTTATGTTCGTGACCGATGACGGTATCGGTTGCGAAAGGGCAGAAGTGCCGGATTCCTTTACTATTTGCTGTCATTCAGACCGGGGATGATTGGCCGTTGCGAAGGTCTAAAATATTGAGGAGAGAAATCGGGTTAGCAGAGCCGTTTGGAGGCGGTTACGGGGAGGCTGGACCGTGTAAACCCCGGGGAGTCACCCAACAATTACCTCGCGCGCAAGTTGTTGGACTTTAGAAGGTTAAAATGGCAGAACAGAGTTCACCCTTCTGTATATTGTCTACATTGAATTGATCTTCTTAGTTGTATTGCAGGAGCTTGTCGTCTCGGACATATAGTTCTTTGCTTAGTCTCTTGTTATTGTATCTGGAAGCTAACTGAATCTTTCATCATCCGAGTACATCATGTTGTCGACACTTGGTTCAATATTCGCAATCTCAGCAAAAAGTAAAAATGCAAGTCCACTGATCAGATCTGAGGAACCCCGAGCGCTCCCAGCAGCATGGTACCGGAAGGATGAGATGTATCAGCTGGAACGACGAGCTATCTTCTCTAAGCGGTGGCTGCTCGTCACACACAAACTTCGCTTTCCCAAGCCGGGGGACTATTTACGCTTCGAACAGGCCGGATATGCTTTTGTATTATGCATGGACAAAGATGGCGAGACTATAAACGGTTTCCATAACATCTGTCGACACAGGGCTTTCCCTGTAGTCACAGAGGATGCGGGAAACGCTAGGATATTTTCGTGTAAATACCATGGTTGGTCGTATGGTTTAAATGGCCAGCTCGCCAAGGCACCTTGCTTCGATGCTGTGCCGACCTTTAACAAAGCAGACCACAGTCTTTTCCGAATTCATGTGCATGTGGATGCATTGGGCTTCATCTGGGTCAATTTGGATGCGTCCCCAAAACCTGAAATAGCATGGGAAAACGACTTTGACGGCGTCGACACACAGGAACGATTCCACGCGTTCGACTTTTCGCAATATCACTTCGATCACGTCTGGGCCATGAAAGGCAACTACAATTGGAAAACGCTTGCCGACAATTACAATGAATGTTACCATTGTCAAGTCGCACATCCGGACGTCAGGAAACTGGCGGATTTGACATTCTACTATACAGTCTCGAAACCCGGCTACATTCAACACTTTTCGCGGCCGAAAAGGGGAAAAGAGGGAGATGATATCAAGAACGTTAGCACCTATTACTTCCCGAATGCCTGCATGACCGTCTCGTAAGTGCAAGATTCTCACACCGCGAGAATTCAGTCTCTAACGCCCTTATATGGTAACAGGCCTCACTTCTTTTATATGATGCGATGCGTCCCCACATCAGTCAATACATGTTCCATGGAGTATGAGGTCTATCGTCATAAAGATGCCACAGATGAGGAGTTTGAGCATATTGACTCTTTCTTTAAACGAGTCCTTGGGGAAGACAAGTACTTGTGCGATGAAGTCCAGAAAAACTTGGATGCGGGCGTCTTTATCAATGGAGAGCTACACCCAGATCTAGAGAGCGCGCCAATCTTCTTCCAAAATACGGTGAGACAGCTCGTGATGGAACATCGTAGGAAAGAGGACGACGAGGGGCAAGAGTTGTGGCCAGCTCGTCGTGTCATGCCTGGTTCAGAGGTCACCAAAGTCGATGACGCTTTCTGTGATGGTTTGGCGTGCAAAGCTTCGCAAGAGGCTGAGATGGAGTGGTGATGTTTTGAGAGTAGTGATTCTTCAAGAGTAGTGAATCTCTTAATGAAAATTGAAGTCCTTCTACCATTACCAATCCCAGGGCCACAAGTGGTGCAAGTGAAAGCCGTTATCTATTAGGGTAGAGACTAACTGGAGTAGAGCGTTTTCGGAGTAGTATGATCCCCGCAATTGATAGCTGATACTACATAAGCAAGAGCTCCTCCTCCTCTGAGAAACCGTCTGTTATCGGTCTTCAAATCGACCAATATCTGATGAGAGATGCCACTTCCAGAGACACAAAGTCGCCCACATAAGCGTCTGCACCAGGCGTGCGAGAATTGTCGGCAGGTTCTAATCTCTGCGCCTGGCGGTGCTCTTGCTGACCGGACGCTGATAGGAGGAAGAAGACACGATGTCCCGGCGAGAGACCGGCATGTTCGACCTGCATCCGGCTTTCACAAAAATGCAAATACCCAGAGGCTCACAAAGAAGCCTCGATCTCAAACACTCTCAACGATGGAACTTCAATGGACACAGTATGATTTGATCCGTTTGAGGCGGCATGAAAGTAGGCAACTCACGATATAATGGTGGGTAGGAGAGACGGTTAGCCCAACTTGAAGCAAGATTGAGCATGGTGGAAAGACGAAAGTACGAACCAAGGATTTATCATGCCCTTATATGTTTCTGGGATCTCAGTCGCTAACGACGCGGCACTGATTGCTTGGCAGCCCGAGTAGCGATACGGCATCTTCAACGAGGAGTACGGCAAACTCACACGTATCCCTAGATCGGCGACTCCAACAATCACCTCCCACCGAGAGGGGTAGTTCTCTAATTTCCAGGAAAGTTTTGGAAATTTGCAATGATGTCCTCGGCTGACAGTTCACAGCCTTATTCCCCCGAGAGACGTCCTCGTGGACGCAATCGATTCTTATTTTCAATATTGTCATATGCAACCTTTATGGCTATTTGACCGACAAGAATTTTCATCGATCCAAGATTGCCGCGAAGAGATATTGTTTTCTCTACTAGCGCTTTCTGTGTGTCACTCGAGACACTCTTTCTTCCACAGTCGAAGGGACGAATTGAGCCAAACGTATGCACATGCTGCAAGAGAGGGCATTATGCGGCGTATTGCAGAGGGCAAAGTCTCCCTCTCGACCATTCAGAGCCTCTGCATGCTAGCACTTGCCAATTTGCAAGGTTAGTGTCAGACTGTACACACTAACCAAGCCGTGTGCTGAAGCAGCTAGATAGCCAACAACCCAATTCTAGTGTGTTTGCATGTAGGCATCGCCACGACACTTGCAAAATGTGCCAATCTCGATTTCGAAACTTGTCACCTTACTGATATGGGCTCGCGTGCAGAGTCGCTAAGAAGAGTGTTTTGGAGCTTATACTTGCTGCAGCAAATGTATGGGCAGCAAGGCTCCGCGACGGACATATTGGAAGACATTTCTAAACCGCAATATGTCGCGATGCATTCAGACCCACGGAAGAAGCTAAATGAATTGCCCCCGTGTATGCCGCGAGAAGAGATGACGACCCAAGGCGGCGGAATGAGTAGTAGTCAAAAGAGTGGTGGCATATGGGCTTACATGATTCAGCTGTCTACTTTGTGGGGAGAGGTTCGGACGTATGTGAAGCAGTGCGCTCAGCAGACCGACTGTGCGCCGCCATGGTCGATTGAGTCCGGGTACGCTGTCATCAGCGCCCATCTCATGAACTTAGAGACTAACTTACCTGCCTGTCATCGCTTCGACCTCGCACGCTTTCCCGACCGGGAGAACCTGCATCTCCAAGACCATCGGGAATACTGGAGCCCCTGGTTATATCTGCAATTCACCTACCACACCATCCACAACATGTTAAATCACCCCTTTTTGTATTCATCACGACCACGACAGTCAGCCCAATTGGCCGTTCCCAACACCTTTTGGAAAACATCATCAGAACTTGCATACATTCACAGCACGTGGGTCGCACGTCTCATCGACATGGTGACAAACAAGGCGTACCACGTCTCCGATCCATTCATCGGCCACTGCACGGCAATCGCAGCGACCATCCATATTTATTTCTGTCGAGCCGCCGACAAGACTACCAGGGAAGCGGCGCTGAGTAGACTTGGAAGGTGCGTCGCTTTTTTGGCAGAGTTGGCAATTCTATGGCCTTCATGTGGATGGCTGGTAAGTCATTACAACATCCCTAGCATAACTTTTCCCACCAGTATACTGAGTCTCAATAGCATGAAAAGCTCCAAGCTTTGGTCCGGTCGGCATTTGCGTCAGACCATCAGCCAGGAAAGGAAGAAGAAAATTCAATGCCTAGAACCATCTCCATCAACACGCGCTTGATGTGGGACATACTCCTCTACAACTTTGCAGCTAACAAGGGGACGACGATTTTGCCCCAATCTGGAGGGCTTTTTGATGAGTCTTCTTTCTCCCAAGAAGACAACATTGATGAAGGTGACGACATCGTCGAAATGGAGATCTCCCATAGTCCTACAGTGGAAGTGGTTCTATCTAACGGACAGGCATTGCCACCACAGTCAGGCCAGCGGAGGTATCCGGCAAATATTGACGGAACCAGAGTAGTTCATGACAACCAAGCTCAACAGGTTATTCAGTCACCAGATCCTGCCGCGCCGGTGCCGGAGCTTGATGTACATTTCACCGAAGCTACCCCTACAGTAACTTGGTCGATCTCCGCCAATAGTTCGACTTTAGATATGACATACGATCCATTTTTTCAATTTCAAGTCCCTGGCAGCCCCTTTTTCGGGACGTGGGAAGTCGGAAATTTGTAGTGTCTCTGCATCTATAATGACGATATGACTAAAGAAATACAAGCACACAAATCAAACCTCATGGCTTACTGTCAATTGTTCGGTTTTCTCGTGGTGGCATTGTGTTGTTCGAACAGGAGCTGCTATTCACGCTGGGCAAGATGGCTATCCACGCTGTCATAGTGCAAAGGATAGTCGGCTAGTCAGGTCTCTCTATCTTACCTGATTGTTACCGAATTTTCTTGATTAAGGGATAGCATGCATCATTCATACACTTTCTAGCCGACTTGTTCGTCGAGAAGCTGGAGAGACGGACGTTGGCAGGGGCATCAGACATGCAATCGATGTTTTTAACTCTGTCAAGAGAAAAGAGACCATCTTAACTGGAGTTATTTGCAACTGCTCTCAGGCCTTGAACTAAATCTGCCAAGAGGTCTTCAGGGCTTTCCACACCGACACTGACGCGCAGGAAGTCCTTGGTCACGGTTGAGTCGGTCATTGTCCGCCATTCGATCAAGCTCTCGACGCCGCCGAGACTGGTTGCGTGGTGGAAGAGGAGCAGCTTAGACGGCAGATCCCTCGCAAAATCGACCTCTCGAAGGGTGAGGGCAAACACGGGCCCGTAGCCTCGTGGCATTTGCTTTCGTAGCCAGCCGTCTTCTGCATCTGCATCGGCCTCGAGACTAGCATGATGAATTTCCTTGACCACCTCCTGGATGATCAAGGCATCTTCATCACTAAGTACCTTCGATGCCGGTGGTTGCGGAACCGCCGTTAGTCCGGAATGCAAGGCGCGCACGATAAACTCAGCTGACTGACTTTGCTTTAAGACTCGCATTTCCAGGGTGCGGATGCTCCTGGTCGCAAGCCAGCTGTCGAAACCTGCCATGGTTGACCCGAGATATAGCCTGTCTCGGTGGAGCTGCTGGAGCCAGTCGTCGCCGCGGACCCCAACACTACCGCTGGTACTCTTGACTGCCAAAACCCCACACAGGAAATCGGAATGACCGCCAAGGTATTTTGTCCCAGAGTGCATCACGATATCCGCGCCATGGAGAAAGGGGTCTTGTAGGGGAGGGGGTGCGAACGTAGAGTCCACACTGAGGTACGCACCTCGAGAATGGGCCCTGTCTGCATAATATTGGATATTTAAAGCTCGTCCTGTTGGATTCACGGGTGTCTCTAGATGTACCAAGTCGCCTGGCCCGAGTTGATTGATGGCACATTGGAGCGGGAGCACGTCGGTGCCGGACGCCCGGGCGTAGAGCTCGAGTGTGCCGTGGCATCCATGATAACCGGCGCCAATAGAGACCCTTTTTGGGTTCAATATGGTTAGTAGAGCGTGGAATGCGGCTAGGCCGCTAGAGTAGGCGATGCACGGGTGTCCTAGAAGTGACGACAAGACCGCTTCCAGACGCGATAATCCTGACGTGGATTGCCTTGAATAGCAGTGCTCCCCGACATCCAAAACTGGGTATGAAGGTCTCTCGTGATGTGGCCGCAGGTGGTGCACAGCTCGGGGATAACGAAACGTTGTGGTGACGTGAATTGGCGGTGCCACATCGTCAACATTGTTGAGAACGTCGTCCGCGTGCACGGCTCTTGTTGACGTTGACAGGTGTGGTAAAGCCGTCGCCAGGCTCGTTCGGAAGTGGTGGTCTGTGTTGTCGTCCATTATCCCGTTGCGGACGCACACTCAGGCGCTGAGGAGGTTTGAGAAACTATTCTCAGCAGATTATTTATTTAAGTCAAGCAATTAGAAATGCTATCTTCTACCAAGGTTTCATATGGAGGCTTGCATCGGAAGAAGTCATCTATGTTATGGATTAGATTGTCTAGAGTTTTGTATATGATTGCCAGTGTTTGCCAGCCCTTGCACGGGCGTTAAGCTATGGTGTTCATGTTGGCGGCACGGTTTAGGTAAGTGTACTTTCGGGGAGAAAGACTGCCAGGGCCGGTCATGTGACCGGGGATATTACATTTCCCTCCTACGTGACCAAAGTTGTTGAAGGGGTGGAAGATCGTCAGGATGTTGTTCATTGGCCATTGATTTGCTGATCTTGAGCTCCTACGGTGCAGTGCAGTACTCCTTGGAATAACAGGCAGAGGTCTGATAACACCCAACACCACTGGCATTACGGTGAATGTTGGCGTACCGTGAACGCGTCTTTAAACATGAAGCAAAGTTGCATGAGGATCATCCAATCAAATCAGACATAATCCTCGTCAACAAAAATGTGGATCTGAACTGACGGTAGAGCCTAAGACTCCTGTACAGAGAGAGATTTCGTCGTTTCTAGGAGACCATCTTAAGGTTGTGGGTGACCCCCACGTCGGGCTCAATTCCTGATGTCACATAATTTTTTTTGTCCTTGTAGATTTGATGTTGAATATTTTTAATCATTCCATAGCACCTCTAGTATACATAGACGTCGCCACGTCAATACTAAACTAGATAAGCCCAAAGAGAAAATATTTTGTTGATGTACTGATAGCTTGACTTTATCATTTTTTCAGTAAATGAGGAGTACACTCAAAAGACTGCTCACTGTATACTAAAGAGCCATGTCTGTATACAGGCAGATTCACACATCATTGCTTGGTCAAATCAAAGAAATATTTTAGGTAGACCAGGTTTTACATTGTGAATTGTCATACTTTCCTCTCGGAAGGGGTAGGGGCTCAAAAAGGCTCCCTTCGTTGTGCTTGAACTTAATTACACACCGCTAATACATGGTGGCTTGGTGCCATGACAAGATGCTTCTCCACAAAGGTCATCTAAAATCACGTATACTCGTGCGAGGGCACAATACCTAGACCATTGTCTTGTAAATGAAAGAAGTAGATTAATGCATGTAGTCGTTCCAATTTGCCACTGACACATAGAGACGCTAGCTGGTTTTCAGGGAGGTGAGCCTGCTAACAATAATTGGCTCTGAAACGGGGCAAGGTGCCCGCTTCATGCAAACACCAAACTGCCATATCGTCATTCTTGGCAGGGGTTTATCCAGGTACGCCAGAAAATTCGCTTTTCAATCTTTTTTTCCATCCAGTGCAGCATGTCGTCGCAATCTCAGGTCCATTTAGGAGTACCTGCTCTACCTCCGCGACCGTCTTCCGCGCCGCCAGGTGATAAAGCCCTCTTATCTCCACAGCCATCGCTACTTCGCGAGCCGTCTCAGACAATGGGCAACATTGACCTGCAGAATGTCTCTTCGAATGCGATCTCCTCGCCCAATCTGAACACAGACCACCTCGCCTACGATGAAAAGACAAGCAGCCGCGCCTCGCGCTTCGTTGGCAACATGCTGGTCTCGCGCATCAGCCGCGCCTCATGGCAGTCGCTTGAGTCCACTGCGCGCCTACCGTTCTACCTCTCGCCATGGGGCGACAACACGCCCTTCACCTTGCCCAACATCCGCAAGCGCGATGTCGCCTTGGCAGGTGTTGCGCACCTCGGGCTGGATGCCCTGGGAGCGAGTGCGGTGACCGTTATGGAGAAGGCAATGGAACACGCCGTCTCAGCGACGGTGGAGCAGTCTGCAGACATGGGCCTAGAGAAAGTCACGGGCCGACTCGGTAAAGGCCGCGTCGTCGAGCGCAAAGTCGGCATGAACAGTCTCACCCTGCAGATCCGGCACAAGCTCATCGGCGAGGCGGCGGAGCTAGGTTTCTTAGGCGTGCATGACTCGGCAGACTGGATGAGTTGTGCGAAGGGCTGGTTCTGCCCTTACCTGTACGCCTCGGCCCGTGAGCCAGAGATTGCTCGTGGGAAGGACTTCACCATGGCTCAATTGTTGCGACCTAGGTTGGCGGCTGATGCGAGTGTGGCGCCGACCTTACTTGAAGGCTTTGATGAGTCGAACACGCCAATTGTATCACCTTTAGGGATACCGTGGGACAGTCGGTCTTTAAATCCAACTATGGCAACGTATCCCGGCTTCAGGAGAATGGCAGTCTTTGTGGCGGGGATATCGCCGTATCGGTGGGTAACCACGCGGTCTGCTTGGTCCCATTCGAGGATACCGAATGAGGCACGGATAAGCTTTCATTCGTTCACACATGTTCCCGCGATTGTGTTGCCGGTAAGAGATTCGTCGCCGATACTAGCTTGGAGCCCACGGACCGTTGCACAGATGCTTGAGAAAAAGACATCTTACAACCTTGATGAGCACTTAGAGGAATTGTGTCTCTTTATCGACACTGTTATAGACGAGGAAGTAATTCAGAACTTACCTACTTGGCGTCAGTATGTACGAGGTAGTTTGAAGTCCATGCTTGGTGCTATCCTTAGTGTACCGGGTGCGGTCAGAGAGACGGCAAAAGAGTGCTGTGAATTGGAAAGGACAGGTCTTGTTACATTTCGATACTAGCGGCGCCAGTGACATATTGGTTAAGCAAAATTGTTATAAGGCTTATAGAATATTGGATGACTTTATCTGATTCTACGTTATGACATCAGGGGCGAGAAGAGGTCACTCGTTCATTGTGAGCCACTTTACCAGCTGGGCTACATGCCTCGCATCTGATCAACAATGGTATGAACATGATGATATGCCCATTATAATATCTTTTCCTTTTTGTCGTTTAACTCGTGGATGGAGTGTTTAGTCGTTGATCTAATTGCCACACAAATCTACATGCCTGATACCGGTTAAAAGGGAGATAAGCCCGCCTCAGGGTCGCTTAGAGCACATTTTCCACGAATGACACTAAAAATTCAGTGATGATTAAGGCTTATCCGTACCGCCCATTCAGGTACTAGACTTCTTTCTCCACGAACACTAGTGTCGAGATCACAAGCTTTTTGGTGGGTTCATGTTTATTCTACGCTTTAAGAGAGGGGCGCTTATAATTCCCTACGGATAAATTAGTAGTGGATCTCACCACTCTAGCTATTATATGGGAAGGATCCCTCTGTTGGCTGACGATGGACTCATTTGCAAAGACATTTCTATAACACTGTTCCTGTTCTGATGCTGCGTGGTATTTTGGTTGCGATTTCCCTCATGACTAGCCTTACGCCTAGGCTTGCAGTGGGGCATCCCAACGAGAGATATACAAACCCAGTCTTTCCGGGCTGGCATTCAGATCCGAGCTGTATCTTCGTACCTGAGTGGGATAATACTTTCTTCTGCACAGCTTCAACTTTCTTGGCCTTCCCCGGCCTGCCTATCTATGCTAGCAAGGACTTGAAAAACTGGAAGCTCGTGAGTCACGTCATTAACCGTCTGGAGCCCATTCGTGATCTTGTTGCAAGCACTATCAATCAACAGCAAGGGATATGGGCCCCGACTCTACGCTTTCATGATGGTCGCTTTCACGTAATAGCTGTGTACAAGACGACTCAGACCTGGAACGGGACGCTGCTAGTGTACACCTCCACCAATCCATATGACAACTCTACTTGGAGCGACCCAGTTAGAGTTGATAATCCAAGAGATGCTATCGATCCTGACATATTCTGGGATGACGATGGAAAGGTCTACATGGCCCTTGCTGGAGACGTAATACTTCAGTCTGAGATTGATCTATCAACAGGCAATGCATCAACGCCTATAGAACTCTGGGGAGGTACCGGTGGACGTAATCCTGAAGGACCACATGTATACAAGCATGGCGATTGGTACTATCTGCTGATATCAGAAGGCGGTACGGAACTCAATCATACTGTGACAATTGCCCGAGCGCAAACCGTGACGGGCCCCTACGAATCTTATGAAGGCAATCCAGTCCTGACAAACAAGGGGACGAGCGAGTATTTTCAGACAGTGGGCCATGCAGACATCTTTCAAGATGGCAAGGGACAATGGTGGGGAGTTGCGCTTGCTACAAGATCAGGGCCCGAATGGGAAATCTACCCCATGGGTAGAGAAGCCGTCTTGTTTCCGGTCAGTTGGGACGGTGAATGGCCTGCCTTTCAGCGTGTACAAGGCCTGATGACAGGGTGGGAGAAACCTCATGATACTCGAGACCTGCCAGGATCTGGCCCTTTCATTGGTGATCCTGAAATTATCTATTTCCCACCAGGGGCCACGCTTCCTCCGCAGTTCATGTCATGGTATAATCTTGGCAAGGAGATGTACCAGATATCTCCCAGAGAAAAGCCTGGAATATTGAAGCTGCTGCCGTCAAAAGCGAACCTCAATGGCGGGGAGGGCTTCAAGCCATTAGATCCACTCACCTTTTTTGCCCGACGCCAAGAGGCAACTCTGTTCGACTTTAGCATTGATCTAGACTTCAAACCCGTGGAAAGAGGAGAAGAAGCAGGTGTAACTCTATTCTTAACTCAGCAACAGCACATAGACTTGGGAGCCGTCCTTTTGCCATCCGACGAGGACCACCTAGTCCGCCATTTGCGTTTCTGCGCAACCACAGTTGGAAAGCCAGATGTCGAACCGCCAAAGACAGTGAAGTTACCAATACCATGTTCATGGGGCACCGGCCCAATAAAGCTAGCTATATCGACAAAAGACGATAGGACATACCAGTTTTTGGCCGAGTCAGGGACTAGTATTGCTGAGAGGATGGTGATTGGGGAAGCAAGTGCCCTGCTGTTAAGTGGCGGCAGTGGTCCTTTTACGGGTACCCTGGTCGGAACATATGCTACTACGAACGGCGGCAACCAAAATGGAACGCCTGCGTATATCCATAGATGGCAATATCAGCCTCGTGCGCAGGAGATAGATTTTAATGTCTTTGTCGATTAGAGACAACGATTCATTTAGTGTAAGAAAAACGTTTAAATTGCCGTGCGCGCCAGTGGCAATCGTGATAAAGGGACGCAAAGCTTGTTCAAAGTTTCTAAGACATTTCTATGTATTCAAGTTTGTGTAGGCCACAGATACCTACCCCTTTAGGTGTATCCAGTTTAAAACGTGTACTTCCAGAGCAGTTCGAAGCTTCGGCAGCTAGCTTAACAGCATAAAAGCCTTTAACTGACAAACAATCTCTCTCCACGAGACATTGGCATCACCGGCGTCACGCCGTTTCCATACCTCTCTCACAACAGATTCTGCAATTTCGCCGTTGCGGAAACCCGCTGCGACCGACTGCCTAATGCCCATTACTGCACGGTGACGCAACTCTGGGCTCAAGGCTTCACACGCGACGATGAAGCTTGGCCAGACAATAGTGCCTATCCGCTTAGTAGGATAGAATCGCGTTTTGAGCGACTTGTGATATTCCAGACAAGCGATTACTTTCCTCACATAATGCTGCAGTATCTTGGGATTGGTATTGCGGACCTCGCGAAAGAAGTACACCAGTAATGCATAGTAAAAGGCGACGTGCATGCAAGTTGCCATCGCAGATGGTACATCACGCCCCGAGCTTTTGGCAAGTAAACTGACTTCATCAAAGGGCAGATCATCACACAGATCTGCAATGTTGAATATATCTGGAAAGGCCTCAAAATTTGTCGCCCAGTCGCATATAGATTGCTCTAACTCGGCAGCCTCATCGAACAACTCCTCAGGAACCACATATCGGGAAGACTTGCTATTTCTGACACTTATGGCCATCTTGTTGACGAGAATGTTGGTCTTTGCAAGCATTTCGAAGAGTTTGCCTGAGGCTCCATAAAGGTTGTTAAAGCCGTCAGCTTCCCGCCGATGCAACGGCATATCAGAACCAGGCACATCGCTTTGCGTGGTGACCAAGCACCCCAGGACAAAGGTATCTTGACCTGTTGTCATCTCCTCAACTAAGCTCATCTCTCCCGCATGGTTAATGTTATTCTTCAAACAATCAACGTGATCTCCTTTTGAGTGGCAAAACGTAGACTGTTCCATGATCATCATGAACGCAAAGATTCTATGGAGTTGTAGTGCCCTTTCAGAGAATTGCCGGTGGCATTCCGTGGCCTTGCGAATAATCTTTTCGCACTGCCGTATGTGTATCCTGGCGTCCGAAGTATCACCGCTGATTACATCCACGCATATGAGACTCATGGCTGCCATCAAGGACTCTTTGTATTTTTGCTTGTGACTTTGTGTCGATTCTAGATGCTTTTGAAATGCCGTACGACCAATAGCTTGGAACTTTTGGGCCTGGGTCCTCCAGTATTCCGTGTTTGAATTTGGGTTGAAACTTGGTTCATTGCTAGAACCCGGTGCCGTCGTTATATCAACTGAGGAGTATAGCGAACTGAGGTGATAGCATGTTAGAGACAGTAGGCTGTATAGCAGTGATACTCTGGCTAGACTGGATTTTCCAAGAACGTCCAACTCTCCATAAGCCCTTAATGCGGACGGTAGATGTAGGTCACGCCAGGGCGCCTTCTCTTGCGGTAAAGGTATAGCAGATAAAGAGTCAATAACTATATCGTCGTAGTGATGCAACAGAAACCGAACATCAGGTGGCAAGTAAGGCGATCCAGTAGAAAGGCTCGGAATTTGGGAGACTGCAGGCAGGGGTATCTGAACCGGTTCATTTGGTAACTGGCCAGCCACAACCCCTGCGCAGGTTTGCAACGTGCTATTTGATAGCATCGACAATTCCGGTAGCTCGAATGATTGAGCATCTGACACCTGGGCATTGATATAACATCCGGTACTGACAACAGCAGAATTCAATCCCTTATTGCTGTCGAAAGTACTATCAATTGGATTGCCAGAATTGGGGCCGCTCATCTCTTGGTCAAGGTCAATACTGGGCTCGTAAGAAAAGCTGGTGAAATCGAATGTAGCACACGATTCTGTATGCTCCTCAGAGCTCGTGCTGTGGCTAGCCATATTGGAAAGTTCAGTTTGCCCCAAGTCTACGTCGGCGCATGCGCAGCCACCTGACGGAAACACTGTGTATGGTCCTACTTCTAGCTGGAAAGTGCTATCGTGGACTAGTTTTTCGCCTTCTTGAAAAGCCTTTTGCTCAAGGTGATCGAGTAAAGAGTCGATATCAGAGCAGGCAGAAGCACTGGTAAGATGCTGCAAGAGCCTTCCCGACTCCACCTGTCTCTCAAGCTCTGGAAATAAGTCAGTTTGTCTTCGTCTGAACCCACGAAAAGCTTAAAGCACAGCTTGCGGGCTGCGTAAAGGCTAAGGATCGAACCTGTAAGCGGTACAGCGCGAGGTATACGATGGCATTGTCGCTCTGTGGCTACACTTTTCCCGGGCCGGTCATCGCGATAAGGGCTCCAAGGCGGCATCCAGGCTAGCACAGCGCCGTAGCCAGGGCATTTGAGGCTTAGGCGTTGGCAATTGGCACAATTCGGTCGACCAAGGTCACATTTGACCTTGCGCGACCGGCAGGCAAGACATCCCGTAAATGTACGTGATCTCGGCTTCGAAGTCCTTGAATCAACATTCGCCATGCCTAGCACTGAGTTTTACGAACCCGTGTACTTCCAAGAAGCAACTGGGATGGCACAATGGAACAAAATAGGTATTTCTCGCCGACACGTCGTGATTTGATCTCCTGAGGGGGAACGACGTAATCTACAATATGGCGTACCCCAGCTTAGAACGCGGGGATCGCCTTATCTCGCGACATCTATCAGCCACCACCCCATTGAGCGAACTAGCAAGGCTGGTTTGACCTTGGCTTGGACTTAGCATAGAGCGCCAAGGAGGGTGCAGGCTTCGGCGATCGGGGAATACTGTAGCTCTCCTTAGCTATCATATGTGGACTAGAAGATAACGAGGCCCACATGGCTGGTCCTCGCCCACACTTGCCCCTTGAACACATCCAAGTGGGGCTTTGCCAAGTTTCGCGGTTGAGCTTATCGCATGTATCGTCCCCAGATCTACCTAATCTGGTCTTGTAGGGGGCGTTTGGGTAAGATCTCTAAACTGCAAAAAATGAGTGAGAAGATGCCCAATTGGACTTCGCGGAAGGAATACTAGAGTATCAGCGAGATATACGGCTTCCAAGTGCGAAGACATACATCCTTTCTTCTAACGCCTCATTACACCTATAATCAGTAGGATTTCGTAATAAACGCAATATTTTTGGAACATGGGAAGTGTTCCTACGTAAGGATGTCGTGTGCGTCGTGTAAGGCCCGATACTGACCAAAACGTTTGACTTGCAGACAACCGCGTGAGATCACGCCTCTGAGCTACAGGCTCTCGATCTTCGACATCAGGTTTGCCCCCGATTGGCTGTTCAATGCGTCCATTACCATCGAGGCACAAGTTTCAGAGCCATCGACCGAAATCGTTTTACATGCCGCCGGGCTCAAGATTGCATGTGTTGAGCTTTCTCAGGGCTCAAAGGAGAGTGCAAGTGCGTATCATAATCATCATGTTGGACTCAAATCAGCTAACCGCGGAAGTAGTATGCAAGCCGATCAAGACATCTAACAGCGATGATGGCACCATATGCCTCTCACTCTCCAAAGCATTGAGGACAGGAATTGTGCACATTAAAATCGAATATGAAGCATCAATTGGAAACTCTATGGTGGGATTTTTTCGCGCCAAATATCGAGCCGCAGATTCGTCAACGAGCACCATACGCGATGACAAATACTCGGTTATACTTGCAACTCACTTCGAACCCTGCCATGCAAGATACGCTTTTCCATGCTTTGACATGCCGCATCTCAAAGCAACATTCGAAGTCGACATTGAGATACCGGAAAAACTTACAGCCCTCGGTAACATGCCGGTGAGAGATACTCGAAAGCTGACAGGCTCAAAAAATGGACTTAAGAGAGTACATTTTGAGAAGACTCCTGTCATGAGTACCTATGTAATCAAAGCCCTGGCACAATCTTAAACACCGCTGATTTGAGTATAGCTACTTGCTTGGGCAGTCGGCGAGTTCGAATACGTGGAGGCATTGACCGAGAAACAGCACGGAGGTGTCCAAATTCCCGTCCGAGTCTATACCCCTCTTGGACTTACTCAATATGCTGAACTAGCTTTAGAGTGTGCCTGGAAAGTATTAGACTTGTTTAAACAGCTTTTTGAGATTGATTACCCAATTCCCAAGTGCGATCATCTCATTGTTCCGGAATTTGTGTCCGGTGCTATGGAGAATTGGGGGCTAATTACATATAAGCCAACTAAGATATTGTTTGATCCTAAAACCTCAAACAACCGGGTCATGTCCAAAGCAGTATATGTTGTTGCCCATGAGCTAGCACACCAATGGTTTGGGAATCTCGTGACAATGCAGAGCTGGTCAGAGTTGTGGTTGAATGAAGGATTTGCAACTTGGGCTGGCTATCTTGCCGTAGACTATCTGTTCCCAGGTCAGCCAAACACAAGCTTTCGTGAAATTTGAGTCACTGCTGATATTTACATCAAGAATGGAACATATGGGGTCAGTACGTGGTAAGGGAGATGATCAATATTTTCATTCATGGGAAGAGAATTACTGAGATACTTCTAGGCTGAAATTATGGATGACGTACTCAAGCTGGACAGCTTGCCCACCACTCATGCCATCGAGACACTGGTACAGGATGAGAATGACGCGCTCCAAATGTTTGACCAAATCAGTTACTTCAAAGCCAGCTCTGTGATCCGTATGCTTGCAACGCAAATTGGACAGGACACGTTTCTCAGAGGTCTTACAAGCTATTTAAGAAAGCACGCGTATCAAAATGCGCGCTCCCAAGACCTATGGGATGCTTTGAGCGACGTTTCAGGGATCAATGTTAGCGAACTAATGGACTCATGGATTCACACATGCGGGTTTCCTGTGCTACAAGTTCCCGATCCCATTGTGCGCGACGCTCTAAAGCAGTCGTCAATTTTCTCAACGGAAATACACGAGACTACTGGATCATGGCATTTGCCCAGGGTCGGCGCTCCAGAGGAAAAGGATCAACTCCTGAGCTGGTATAACAACCCCAGCCAGTCTTCAAAAACGGGATCCTTCGTTCTCAATAGAGCGCACGTCGGGTACTGTTGTGTTGATCATGATCAAAACGCAGCAGAATTAATTGTTCAGTCACTTCCAGTTCTGTCGTCGTCTGATCTGGCAGGCATTATTGTGGACAAGAACATCTTAGCCATTAATAATTTGAAGCCAACAAGTGAGCTGCTAGACTTGATTTGGAACCTCAAGGATACTACCGATTGCTTTGCCTGGCTCTCAATCAGTCGTACTCTGTCATACCTAAGCTCAGTGTTTTCCACTGATGCAACAATCATGGTCGGTCTCAACTCATACATTGACGCATTAATAAGCAGTGCAAAACATAGAGTGAAATGGACCGCAGAGCCAATGACTTACACACAGTCCGAGCTTAACAAGTCAATTATTAGTCTGGCTTTTTCGGCGGGTATGGAAAACAGCGAGTCTCTCATACAAGAAGCACGACGATACTTTGAGCGGTGGGCAACAGGTGTTAACGGGGTTCTTCCTCCGAGCTTAAGGGGTGTAGTTCTTTCCGGTTGCATCAGCATTGGTACTGAGAATGACTTCGAGCTCGTGAAGCAAATGTTTCAAAGCGACAAATCCCTCGACGGTCAAGAAATCATTCTCAACGCCTTAGGATGCGTCAACGACACTGTCCTTGCTGAACAAATCCTCGACTTTGCATTTTCAGGCGATTCCGTGGCACTTCAACACCTCCACCTCTTGGGAGGAGCTCTAGGACAAAATAATGTTTGTCGAATTACACAGTGGGAGTACGCAAAACGCAACTGGTCCAAGGTTTCTCAGAGGTTGGAGGCAAATGCTGTTTGTCGTGACTGGTGGATCGAGGAGAGTCTCCGTCACTTCTCTGACCTTACATTAGAGGAAGACGTAAACACTTTCCTGAGGGAAAATGCAGGCTCGGTAATAAACAAGCCTCTAGAATATGTGAAAGCGAATATCAGGAGAAATGCAACATACAAGGAACGGGCTAGGGAGGATATTTATTGTTGGTTAGTATCGCATTGTTTTATGCCAATTAAGCAATAGATATAAGTCTTTTTCTAGATTAGTACTTGTTGCTAAGAAGTGCCAACTTCTCCATCAATCAGTCGTTGATTCGAAACGCTTCATGAGATTTGTGTGCACTGGTAAGGAAAGAATTAGTGGCAGAGCTACTTAGGCGCCCTTTGTGTCTCCGATCATCCCCTAATCGGCCCCTGGCCCTGCACACTTCTACCCCTGAGGAAACACATCAAGACACCTGACCTCTTTTCAGCAAGATTAGACCACTGTTAGTTTACCTCATGAATATGCTTGTCACGAAGGATGAGAACCGAGTATGTGCGCAGAAATTAACGTGAAATACAAGCAAACTTTGCTTATCTAAAATTGCCTAGACACTCGGATACGTGGCTAACAGGAAGGAGACACAAACCCTCCGCATTACTCGTAATTGTTCTTGCATTGTACAAGACAAAAGCATCAAACCCGCCATTCTAAATCCTCGCAGAAGCAGGACCTTGGGCAAAACTATGAGAAAGAATTGTGGCTCCACTAGATATGGTAGCAATCTATACTGCCCTCCCCCTATTGCATGACTCGTTGTTCTGTAGAAGCTACCCTCCGCCCTTTCTCAGGGTCGGCCCTTTCAGCTTCCGATACCGAGCTCGAGGCTGCAATAACCGGTTCATCGTCCAATGTTGTTTCGTGGCTTGGGTAAGGATGTGGAAACAACAGATGGAATGCGTACGCGAAAACGCAAGCTTCACGACAGTTAAATCAGCTTCAAGGTTATTTGGGAAGGAATCAAGGCATTTGAGGTAGCTCAGAGAGCGAACTTACCGAGTGTGAAACCAAGCAGAAAGCTCACACTAAAAATGCGGCTTGCGGCTTTACCAATTTTTGCATTGGCGTTTACCGAAGCAACAAATCCTGGCATGCTGGGAACTACAGCCAAAACCCAAGCGGCAAAAGTTCGCCAATTTGTGCCCCAACGATACCAATACAGAGATCTAGAAGATCCTTCATAGAGGTCGGGGACCACGAAGATACGTTTCTGAATGACCCAGTAGTGAACACACAACAGGCCAATCATGGGTCCTAGAAACACAGAATAGGCCGAGAGTACTGCGAGGAAGCTGTTATGCGTTAGTGTAGCCATACAGTAAGAATACATTGGAGACTTACGTAGTACCGGATGCGACCTGCTGCCAAGGATTGGGCAATACTGAGAGTGCAGCAAGGATGTATGCTCCTCGTCGCAGATTGATATACTTTGGAAATACGCTGGCCACGTCAAGCCCACCCGCAAGAACATTTCCGATGACATTGATCGAAAGTTGAGAGATGATGAATACAATTCCTAGGAAGAACGCCGCCGCACGACCCCTCGAGCCGTGCATATCCTGTATAGCAACAAACAGCTGGCTAGGATCCCAAAGCGCGGTGCCGTTTCCATACTCTATGAAGTGATCAGTGAGAGTCAACAATACTCAGTAGCTTAGCACGCACGGTTCTGAGTGGCAGCAGTCACCACTACCCCAATTACAGCCACTGTACAGGAGCTAACCATGAAGGACACTGCCTGAGGCCAGATGACATGGCTCGGCTTTTTAGCAAAGCGAGTGAAATCGTTCTGATTGAGAATACCAGACGATATGCTACCAATGACAGACATCATCCCAGCCACCATCTGCCATCCCAACTCAGATGAGGAAATGCTGGATTTGGCTTTAAAGACGTCACCGTAGCCTTCGCTCGTTCCCAGTGCCCATCCAAGCAGAACAAACAAAGTGATAAAAACCAGTAGAGAAGCAAAGTGAAAGTATGGTCGGAGCTGCTGGGGTCGAAACCACATGAAGACGCAGCATAGGAAGTTGAAAAGGACGTAGCCTACGAACTGCGCAGTCGTGATGCCAATACCCTCAGGTAAAGTATTTGGGATTCGGTCGTCCAGGTCAATCCAGATAGAGCGCAAGCAGATGTATATCATTCTACCTCCAATCACAGCTTGCACGCCGAACCAGACAATCGATGTTAAAATGCGGTTCAAGATCGGAAAGTACGCGCCATACATGCCTGCAATATCCCTAGTCAGCAAGAAAAATATAATTTGGGTAGATTCAATTCTTAAAGCCGAGATTCATTGGATCTGTGGATATCTCGATGATTACCTACCCCAGACGCTACGGGAAACAATGGGAAAGCCAAGATGACTCTTTGCCCCTGATACACTGTTGAGGACAGCGAAACCTGTTGCCATTGCATTGCCGAAAACAATCACAATGATAGCCTGCCAGAAGGTCAATCCTGAAGAAAGCAGGGAGGAACCAGTCTGATAGCTGCTCATATTCAGATTGATGCAGAACCACAACTCGACATATTGGATGGGACCTAAATCAAGCGTATCAGCCTTGACTCGGACACGCATGCGCCATGGGCATGTTAGGATCTTTGAGCGCCGTTGTCTTTTGACACGCATTGTTATCTTACCCCAAAGTTGGCGTTCCGGAGGAACGGGGCGAATATCTTCATTGCTCCAACGATCCGTTTCCTCCTCTTCAGAGAGGCTGATCTTGTGAAGTGCTTTCCTGAACAAAGACGCCATGATGAGTTGGAGGCCTTTCGTCAGCTCAACTTGTCAAGCAAATCCGAAGCCTGTGCGCACGCAACCCTTGACAAGTTGGAGGTAGAGATTGCGCGATGGGCTAGAGATATAATCTGATCAATTCTATGCCATTAAGTCTCTGCTACGAAGAGTAAGGCAAGCGACTGATCCATTTCATATCGGAACATATCTTATCATATCACTGTCCTTTGCCATGCATAAAAGGCATGTCTTGCCGACGGGACGATCAGTCTACATCGCTCGCCAAGGAATAGCTAGCTGCGAACTGCTAGTCTGTAGATAAGCCGCCAAACCTCCAAGTGTCGGCTTATCAATTGTGAAGTAATTATCCCCACCCATAGTTTCCTAAGGAAGGTCTGGGCGACCCAATCCCTGCAGGTAGCTCCAGAAGTAATCCACTTTTCGGATCTTTCCATAGCCATGGGTAAATTGGAGTTGATAACAACTCCAAGGCTAAGCTGAATGTACCGAAGATTAGAAACAGGTCTCGAGGTCTGACTTATTGTTAGAAGTATCAAAGCAACCCGCCGTGTCATCTTACACTTGCTAGACTGGTTCACCTATGTTCCTTTCTTACCCTTTGTGTGAAACTTTGGTCGGAATCAATCGCTAATTTATGGTTATCAGTCTGTAAAATGGCTGTCCAAAATGCTTACCGTATTGGTGTGGACGTGGGTAGGTAGCCTCTACAATGCTGCGCTGAATCTGAATGGACATGCGACGTTAACACTGCAACATAGGCGGCACGAACACCGATTGTGTCATTCTTCGTAAGTGATTCCCCATGTGGACCTAATACTGCCATGAGATCGCAAGCTGATTCAACTCAAAGGTGTCGGGGATGCCGATAGTGAGACCAGGGGCATTTGTAGTGCCTTCAAGACACCTACAACACCGGACGTGACCTTAGGAATCGCCACCGCCGTGCAAGGTGCTCTTGCACAATGCAGCGTTCCTATTGGAAGTATCGCAGCGGTGATGATTGGCACAACTGTACGAAGATGATAGTAGATTTTTAACCTCTTGGAATGATTGCTAACTCGTCCAGCATTTTATCAACGCTGTCGTCCAAGCTGATGAAACAAGTTTAAGGCGAGTCGCAGTGATGCGGTTATGCGGCCCTTACAGCAAGGAAAACCCGGCTTTCTCAGACTTTCCACCCATATTGTCTCGCCTAATGAATGGCCATGTATCTTATCTCGACGGCGGTCTCGAATGTATGTGGAACTTTTAATGTTCAACTCTTGTGTTAACGTTGATTTGCTAATTTGACACTCCATCAGTTGACACTCGTGAAATAATGGAACTCGATGAGGATCAGATCAGAACGGAGTGTCAAATCATCAAAGAGAAAGGTATAAGTGACATCGCAATTGTCGGAATATTTTCTCCTTTAGATACCAAGGGTATCCAAGAAGATAGAGTCAAGAAAATTGTGCACACAGAAATACCTGGAGCGGATGTTGTATGCTCAAGAGATAGTAAGACCGCATATCGTATCTCGTTTACCAGAAATGTTATTGACATTGAGTAGTCGGGCAACTTGGTTTTCTTGAGCGAGAGAATGCCACAATACTCAACACCTCAATTCTCAAATTTGCGCGAGCAACTATACGTGGATTCAAATCCGCAATGCGCTCACTCGGACTTTCGTGCCCTCTATTCTTGACGCAAAATGATGGAACGGTCATTGATGCGGACACTGCCATGGGCTGTCCTATCAAAACTTTCTCCAGCGGTCCCACCAACTCTATGACCGGCGCTGCATATCTTGCGGGCCTTGATACCGCGCAGGGGAAAATGCCCAATGCACCGGTCATTGTAGCTGATATTGGTGGCACGACAACGGACGTCTGCGCACTGTGAGTAAAATTGTTGGTTCCCCCGTGCACACTTTATGGCTAAACATGCATCTCCTAAGTTTGCCATCCGGATTCCCCCGACAGGCAGGAACTTGGGTTGAGATTGGTGGTGTTAGAAGCTCATTCTCAATGCCAGACGTTGTTTCCGTAGCTCTCGGAGGCGGCACATTGGTGGAGCAAAAAGAGGATGGAATTGTTGTAGGTCCCGAATCCGTCGGACATCGCTTGACTAGCGAAGCCTTGGTATTTGGTGGAGACACAATGACAACAACAGGTACTATACATGCAATCTTTTTGGCCTTGATATGTACATACTGATAATTTTTCTCAGATATTGTCGTAGCGGCAGGCAAAGCTGCTATAGGAGACGTCAGCAAAGTGCAACACATAACAACAGAGGTTATCAACAAGGCGAGGGCAAATATGAAGAGGATCCTCGAGAATGCAATTGATAGTATGAAGCTAAGCGCTGATCCCGCCGTCGTTATTGTTGTTGGTGGCGGAAGTATTGTCAACATCGACCCCTTGGAAGGTGTTTGCGAGCTCATACGTCCAAAGTAGGTTGCGTATTTACCACTAGTCCACTATGCTGACCCTGAACAGGTTCCATGACTGTGCGAACGCGGTGGGAGCGGCCATTGCCAAGGTTTCTGGATCTATCGATGTAATCAAAGTCATGGAAAATCTCGATGAGGAGGAAGTAGTTAATTCAGTGTGCGAAGAGGCCAAACAGCGCGCCATCGAGGCTGGTGCCGACCCTGCAACGGTCCGCATCATCGAGCTCGATAACATGCCATTGCAGTATGTTCAGATGCGAGCGAGTCGCATTGTAGCAAGAGCGGTACGTTGAAATACGCCCATCTCTGTCGCTGGTCGCTGAATTACATCGTGTTGCAGGCCGGTAATCTCAACAAGGATATGCCATCGAGCCATGTGACAGACTCTCAGGTGCAAGAAGTAGAGGATAATTGGACGAGATCAGCACGAAAGACTGCGAATGCGGATAAAGATCCTAAAGACTTCATTGTCAGTCCTTCTGTGCTAATAGACGTATCTCAATATCGTCCCGAGGTCGACAAGAACGGAACATGGTGGGTCTCGGAGGTCGATTGTGAGTTTCTCGCGACTGGTTGCAGCATACTTGCTTGTGGTGGCGGTGGCCCAGGCTACATGTGCTATATGGCAGCCCGCGCTGCAATCAAGGCCGGCCATCGGCTTGCGGTTGTTGATGTGGATTCTCTACCGGAAGACGAGTATATTATGGGGAGCGTCTCATATGGGTCAGTTGGCAATATCTGTCTGAAATATGCGGACGCATCCTGATAACATGTAGAGCTCCGACTGTCACTCTTGAGAGGATTCCTAGCGGGACGGAAGCAAAAGATGCCACTGATGCGTTGTTGATGAGTTACCCAGGGCTCAAGATGGCAGCTCAAGCTGCAGTAAGCAATCAACTAACGTATACATAATATAATTATCCACTAACTACCATCGTATAGATCGAGATCGGTGGCATGAATGGGATTCGACCATTATTGACCGGACTAGACTATGGAGTTCCTGCCATTGACGGAGATTTTATGGGGCGAGCATATCCCCGACTTTACATTCTCACACCGTTCTGTGAGTGCATTCAAATATTTCAGTCGCCCAAGCCTAGGACAGCTTCTAATTCGATGGCATAGTATATGGCATGAGTGCGACACCTTGTACACAAAGTGACGGCATGGGCAACGTTGTCACGGTTAACAAGTGCGCCGACTTCCGGAAGCTGGAAAAGATTCACCGAAAAGCTGGCCATGAACTAGGTCTCTTCAGCCAAATGGTAATACCACCATTGACAGTTAAGCAGACCAAAGAAGTTGGCACTCTAGGTACCACCTCACTAGCTTGGTATATTGGCCGGGCTGTATACCTCGCCCGTCAGCAGAACACGAGTATCATGAAAGCCATCGTACGAATCATCCATCTAAACGTGTCATGATATAAAGCTTTGGCTGGTATGCTAATGAATAATGATAACTGTAGGTTGAGGCTAACCCTTCTGGCCGGGTCCTCTACGTCGGCAAGATTGTCAACGTCCATCGATACGTGTCAGCAGGCGGCTATACTGAAGGCAGTGTACGACTCAAACCGCTGTCTGAAGATGAACAGGAATATGGTGATGCCGTCGGCACGGAGACACGTGAGATGGTTCTGCCTTTCCAGAACGAGTATCTCTACGCCGAACTGGTTGAACCTGGGCAAGCCTCGAAAGCGGGAAGACCTCGTGGGGAGATACTTTGCACTGTTCCGGACTTGATCTCATTAGTTGGAACCGACGGTTATGCCTTGGGTACACAAGACTTGCGATATGGTGTTAGGGTCAGCGTGGTGGCATTTGTCGCACACCCTCATTGGTAAGGCTTTGCTTGCACTTCTCATGATGTCGCTTAGGTGTGAACTGACTTATTCTCTGCAGGTACACGCCCCAAGGTATCCGTGTTGGTGGCCCAACAGAGTTCGGATACAAAGATCTGGATTTTATTCCTTTAGGGACGCCCTACTATGAACCAAAGCGAGTCACTCAGGAATTCAGACCACAGTAGGTTGAGCATGAAGCAGCTTCAAGTAGATAAAATTGAGCAATAGTCGACTTGCCAGTGGCTTGTCCACTTTCAGGTCATTGCTATGTATTCCATCTCTTTTCCAGTCTGTCCAGGCAATGAACCCATACGGTCCATACCCCTAAATTCTGCCAAATGCCTTCAATTGCGAAACATCAAGTCCTTAGTACACGTAACGGAAGTTGGGGTTCTCCTTGTCTGTCAGATCCTCGAAAGCGTGAACCATGCGGGTGTCTGCAGCCTCTCTCACGCCAGCTGCGGCCAATTCGTCACGGCGCTTGTTCTCCCGGGTGAGATACCAGCGGAAGTAGACGATGATAATGACCAGTAGGGAGTAGCAGCCAAGGTGCGAAGCAAAAGCGGTGTGATAATGCGGTGCCTCTCTAGCCTGTATTTGAGGCATGTTAGTCTATAGCTCTAAGTAATATGTTGGGTGAGGATCACTCACCAAGAAGACTTGGCTTCCAGCAGCGTTTCCGGCACTCCACCAGATGAAGTTGTTGGCAATCACAACAGTCTTCTTTGTCTGACCTGCGACGTTACGGCTCATCATACTAAGACCTAATGTCTGTGCCGACCAGAATGACAGGGTGATGTAATAACAGATGAGTAGACCAACGGCAGTGCTGAAGTTCTTGTTCGGAATTGTCTAGAGAAGTTTAGCACCAGTAATATGTGCCTGCAGCGCATAAGTACCTACCATGATCAGAATGGTGCCAATGAACGAAGGAACGACAAATCCAAGCATGGTGAGCAAATTCTGATTGAATTTCTTGACGAGGAATACCGAACCCAGGAGGACAATGATGATGTAGAAGCCGAGAACCATAGCGAGCAGTTGAGTCTGGAGAGTGTTGAAGCCAAAGGCGCCCTTAATCACCACATTCGCGAAAGCACCTAGACCACTTGTGGGGAAGGTGGTGCATAGCTGAATACCGGCATAGCACCATGTCTGGGGATCCTTGAACGCTTCGATGACCTGCTCTTTCTTGAATGTTCTGTTTTGAATACCAGTCTGATTATCTCGGACTCGCTCAACCATCAGTCTCTTGTCCTCTTCGCTGAAGCACTTGGCTCGCATTGGAGAATCCGGCATCCACCAGCCCACGAATACACCGAAGATGACTGATATGATTGCATATGACAGGAAAAGCCACTGCCAGTTCTTCAAAGGACCTGTCTTGATCAGGGTGAAACAGTACGCAAGAAGACCACCGACTATCTGCTGGGCGCCGTTCATCATGTACCAGTATGTCACACGAGCGGCTTGTTCTTCTCGGCGGTACCACATGCCGGAAAGAACAACAAAGGCAGGTTGACATGCCGACTCGAATATTCCGAGAAGAGTTCGAACAGCAATGAGGCCGGCGAGATTTTTGCAGGCTGCGTGACAGCCGAGGACGATCCCCCATGCGATAATGCTGAAAGATAGATACTTGGCGACAGGTACACGCGCGATGATATAATTCTTCAAAGTCGCATTAGTACGAATAGTGGATGCTGGTTCATGAACTTGTCGCTTACTTGAGGATACTCGACGACCAAGATACCAATGTACACGCAAGTTGTCAACCACGGCCATTTTGCTGATGGAGATCTGCAATATTAGGCATCAGTATAACCATCATACACAGGGTATCCCTAAAGACCCACCCAGATGGAAGCGCGAGTCCAGTATCTTTCGGCATGTTCATAATTGATCTACAGAGCAATAGGTAAGTAATTGAAACAAGCCATGAAAGTGCGCTCCGTCATCGAAGCGATGCGAAGTCAATTGTGGGCGGGGATCACTTACGCAAATGATAGTGTGCCCTTATCAATAGCTTGCAGGAAATAGGTCGTGATCATGATAACTAGCACGCGTTTATCGATCATCTTCCGTAGTCGCAAGCTCTCTTCAGGCGACACGTGGACGGCTTCGGCAGCAGCATACTTCGCAACTTCATGGTCGATCTTATCATAACGGGCTTGATCCGCCTTCCCCATATCATCGGCAACGGAGTGCTTGCGCTCAAGATCAATCTCTTGAAAAGATCGCTTGGCGCCCTTCTCACCCTGTGGGTTGCTGGTCACGATCTCGGGGTCGAGAGGCTCGATGTTGGACATTTTGACGGGCGTTTGGGCGGGGTATCGTTCGATGTCGATATTTCCAATGTCACGCTGGATAGAGTACCAATGATTCTTTACCTGACGCTCAGATAAAGCGGCCTTCTAGTGAGCAAGAAGAGAATAGAAAACATCAGATGGGAATGTCAGCCGACTTTATTCCCCACGTCGAGTCCCCAAAGTCCTCCCCCGGACCCCAAAGCAAGCTAATGAATCTGAATGGTATGCAGCCGCGGGGATCGACTGAAAGAATCCAGGGTGATGGATCCGCACACTCTACGAGATCCTAGTCGGGTCACTTTGAACATTTCGGTTGGATGATAGCGGGTACCGAATTTGCACCAATCTCCTCATGCCCTACAGGACACCATTGGCCCGAGCATCTGCATGCCGGAGGTAGTGAACGGCATAGTACTAGACCGGTGGGGAAAGCTGCGGAGATCTGGAGGCCAGTCTACATCCCATGGCGCTTATTGGGGCCTACGACAAGAGGCCTCTGCTGCATCGAAGCCGCCATTGAAGGCTTTTCAAGGAGAAAGACACTTGATGAGGATGCACGGATATGCGGACTAAACAGCTCGGATTCGGACCTTTCTCGACACTCTCTCAATGATCTCCATCCTTTTAGACGATAAGATGTGCTCGGAGGGGTAAGCTTAGCTTGTGCTGGAGGGTCACATTGGATGACGACCGAGTACACTACACAATTACATACCGTTGTAGCTAGGGGTCGGGCCAACCATTTCTCGAACTGCCTGGTTCTAAGTGTCTTGGCTGAACTGGTGGCGCCCAGCGCCCAGCCAAAGAAGTCCACGATGCCTTGCCTCATCGCTCATCTCGGCCCAGAAGACAGCGATTGTTTACAGGCTTTCTTCTGCTGTCTCGGACACCACCAGACCGAGCCTCTCACTTGGCGAACTGGGACCGTGGCCGATTTTTCCACCAAGAAACACAGCACCCCGCAACCCCCAGGAAGAGCGGGAAGCATCTCCGATATGAAAGCCTTGGCGAAACTTGCACTCCAGTGGGGAACCTCCCGCTCCCACCCCTTGAGGTTTCTCAGGAGCTCTCTTGTTTGGTGTTTGTATGATCAAGCTTTTTGTATTTCTAGATCATCTGCCTTTCGTAAGGTACTTACAGCAATTGACTTTGGGCTGTTATGTTGTGCTGTGTCATTTGAATACCAAGGATATGAAGGAATAGATACAGCAAGTTGATACCGAGGTCACTTTTGGGCATTGCTAGGCTGCGCATTTGGTACGGAGCGATTAAAATAAAGCTCTTTGTATGCGCTCTTCAAGTTTTACAATTGCTGCAACTTTATACTACCAATGACTGGATTTTGAGTATGACTACCTTCATGTGAAGCAAGTCATGTGATAGTTGCGGGCATGAATGCGCCTTAAAAGCCGCCTTATGAAAGTTTGGGATCCGGGCTCAGTGAGCTTCGTCGCATTGCAATGATAGACGCGGTTCAGATGTGAACATGCCCTTTCCCTGCTAGACTTGTTCTGTAGAGGACCGGCTGCTTTTACAGGCCGTCTTACAGAGGCTCGAAACATGCTAGCTAGCTTTAGGCAAGGTTGATCGGCTAACTGCTAAGCATGATGTGATGCTGAAGCGACAACATTGTGGCGCGGGCCGTAGATTGAGCTGCGCCTCTTCACTTGCTTGAAGATGGCTGCGAGGCATAACGAGCCTCACCTGTAGATGGCGAGATGATAAATCTGCTACCTTGAAATATGACGGTGGGTATTGCCCCAGTATATTGTATCAGGGACGAGCAATCATAGCCATGGCGGACGTTGCGGGACTTATCATCGGTGTTGCCGCTCTGTGGCAATCGTGCATACAGGTCTACGAACTCGTCGACTCCACGCGCCAGCATGGCATGGAATTCGAGCTTCTCAACGTCAAGTACGAAGTCGAGCGCGTTCGTCTACTTTGCTGGGGTGACGCCGTCGGTCTTGCCAATGTGCAGACAGCAGACGGAGCGCGGACACCCAGGATCAGCACTCCTGAATCCACGACGAACCGCTTAGATGTCCGACTTCGTCGTGACGAAGTGCGCGGCACCGTGCTCCGGCTGCTCGGATGCATTCAGCACGTCTTTCAGAATACGGAGCGGCTACAAGATCACTATGGTCTTCAAGAGGCCGCTCCGATTAGTCTGACAGCCGGCCGAGGCCAAGGCGATCTGCAAGGACAAGCACCACCGTCGCAGAGCCAGCGCATTCTGAATGGAGTGTTTCGGCGTGCATACGATAATCTACGTCGCATGGCTGGCGAGCGGCAGCGAACGACGCCGTTGACACGTCGAACGGTATGGGCGGTTCGTGATCGCCGGAAGTTCGACATGCTCGTCAGTGAGTTGCGGGGATTCAATGATAGTCTTGAGAGCATGTTTCCGGATGCGCAAATACGGGCGGCCGAGGCCATGAGAATCGAGATCGAAGGTGCCGTCGAGATCCGTGAGTTGCAGTTGTTGCAGTTGGCGACAGCAGATGAGCACAGGGATCTCTCTGAATGTGCAAGCTTGAGACTAGAAGCACTAGGTGCGACTGTTTCTGCGAGGACAGAGCTATTGTCATCTTCAAGGAATATAAATGAGACGGCTAGCGAAGCCAAAGCTGAGAACACTAGGCTGGAGGATGAAAGAGAAGATGCCAACGAGGACGATCTGCTGGATGATCAGCACGCCGAAACCGACGCGCAGACGGCGTCCCCAGATGATTCGGAGGTTGACGAGGTAACCAGAAGACTTGAACAGGTCGAGCTTTACGTGGATAAGAAGAGTCATGGGGCTCTGACATTGAGTTTAAACGGTCCATTTGGTCGACTAGCACGTGTCACAGGGCATGTCTACTGGGACGGTGTCAAGCACGATGATTCATTTCCATCTTACTGGGATGATAGAGGCAAGGGGTTCGTGACAACAACACATGCTGCTTTTGGTATGATTGGTTCCACGTCCAGCGTCTGTTGTGACTTCGCTAACTTGCTGTAGACATGTATAAGAGGAAGAAGTACATTAGAGTACCCACAAAGGAAAAGTATGACTTGCATACTTCGGAAGACTACGTGCTACTTGCTCCCGAAAGCCATATAAAGTTCGAGAATGAAAATCCGGGAACCGTTACTGTTGAAGGCTATGGCCTAGAGTGTTGGGATTTCGAAGCAACAAAACCAGACAACAGGAAGACGACCATTATGGTGAATAACTCCGAATTGCCGTCATTACGTGCAAGAACACTACTACGGAGGATAAACGATTTGCAGAACCACGAAGGGAAGTTTGGTTGGAGTCCGGACAAGGAAGAACTCGACCTTAAAGAGATGGTTGGAACCCTTGGGTAAGTGCACATTCTTGTAGTGGCACAACAAGACCTTGTATTGCGAGTCTGTGTGTGCTGACATGACAAAAAACCAGTATCACTTACTTCAATACTCAATACGCCACGGACCCAAACCGATGGATCAGTAACCTTTACAATGTCTTGAACCGCACTGATATCTTCGCCGACTTTCCAGACTCTTCTAGTGTTGGTCTGCAGTGGTCTGGTAACGTGACTGACACCTGCATTGGGGTTTGGAATTTCTTACGTCAAATCATTGTTGCCCGGGAACTAGCCATTCGTTTGAAAAACCTGGACGGAACCAGAGGTTACACCGGTTTTACTGAGCGGATTCTAGGCTCTCTTATTGTCTCTGACTTGTGGCTGAAGCATGTACGAATTATTCTCGTGGATGCAAAACTGCCGACCGGTGTTCTTCAAGGCCCCGAAACAGAGGAGGCAAAGGCAAAGGCCGAGGAGTTCAAGAATCAGGGCAACGAAGCATTGAAGAAAGGCGAGTACGATAAAGCGGTCGACCTGTATACCGAGGCAATCAAGCTCGATCTCTCCAATGCTATATACAGATGTAACAGATCGGCGGCATTGATGGGCCTAGAAAGATATGAGGATGCAGAGGAAGATGCCTACGTAGCAACTGTATGCGATCCGAAATACGCCAAAGCCTTCTCTCGACTTGGAATGGCCGTATTCAAACAAGGTGATGCCAAGCGAGCGAAACAGGCATACGAACGGGCAATCCAAGTCGCTGGAAAGAACGCCACACCACAAATGCGCCAGGGGCTTGCCAGTGCCGAGGCGAAGATCGAGGAAAAAATCAGAGGCATCAAAGCAGAGAAGGATGTCGCTAAGCAGCATGCCCTGCACTCTACATGGTTTGACGAGGATTGGGAAATTTTGGGCAAGACAGTTGAGTTTCACTCAGTTATACACGAACAACAAGTGGAAGGCTTGCTGTTGTTCGCCGAGCGTATGCGCTGGCCATACGTTAACGAGGTGCGCGATTACGCAGAAGATGTCTACAGTAGCATCCGTGCCGGGGGTACGGTTGGCATCGACCTGCATGACTGGCTGTACGGTATCGTGCTGCCCGGGAAATGGTTTGCCTTTAAGATTATGACGGCCCTAGTTCAATGCACGCTAAGTATAAAAGATAAAACCGGCATCGCTCCATATTTTGACTGCGGCCTCGTGCTGTCCACACGATCATATTGGCGACTAAGGACGGTTCTGGGGCGAGTTCTGGGCTGTTTGCCCGGTGTTACCTCGCTGTGTGGCTGGATTGGACCTTGCCCAAAGGTCGAGTTTGACCCTCCGCTCGAGGGACCAATTCAGCCTTGCCATATTAGGGTCAAGGCGAGGCGAGTTGCCCTAACAGACCACAAACCCGATTTGGATGAAGCCATTTGGCAGAGCAATCCGTACGATCGCCGCGACGCGACACGTATTCGCCCCGACGAAGAGATGGAGCCATACCTAGCCGAGCTGCGCGATTCCAATAACTGGATCATCCCAGAGCCGCCGGTACGAGATGTTGGAACCTGCGAGGTTGTTTCGATCAAGCTCAAGAAGCTAGCACTGCAAGTGGATGTGGCGCAAAAGGCGGCACAGGGGAAGATACAAGACACGGAAGCAGAGCGTGAGACAGAGTATCGGGCCAGCATTACATTCAAGATGGACAATAACGAGGATCCTATCACCTACAAGCTTTTTACGAATCCAGTCTTTGTCGTCCCACCTTCTTGTCTCGAAGGTCCAAAAGGTGTCCATGAGGTCCATATGAGAGAGTTGCCGCGATATCAGACAAATATATGGTCAGTGGACAGGCTCAAGGATCACTTGGCCGAAGACACTGAGGGTAATGAGGTCATGGTCATCAATGCAACTGGAAAGGGGGCGGAAGTCTTGGCTCGCGCGTGGTGCCCTGAACGGGGTAAGTGTGCCGTGATCCGTCATCCAGGAGGACCTTGTTTTGTGTGTGCGGTTCGGGCCGCCGGTAAGCCAAGCCTTGGTACGGGTGTTTTGATATGGACCGGTTGAGACATGCGAGACTATCATAATGAAGTCCGATGTACTGAATTGATAACATAACCATGATTTTCTACATCAAACCAAGTAGATTGAAAAATGGTAGTAGCACGTCTTCAACTAACTTGGTGATGGCCGATGATCCCTATAGTGAGAGCCGCATAGTCTCACTCGGCCATGACAAATTGCTCTTCCTTGAATTTATCACTAGATAGTATGACACGAAGCCGCTATGTGCGAAAAATGTCCGCCTTTAAATGACGTGCTATCAGGGCGTGACACCATCAAATCCTATTAAATCACTTTCTAACAGAGGTCGGGCAGTCGGTGTTTGCCCGACTCCTATTAATATCTACCTTCCTGCCATGCATTCCAGACCGAGTGGCGAGCTATGACTGCAGAGCCTGGTGACTTATTGGCCCTTGAAATTTATTCCTTTTTATACTTCATCCCTCCCAATGTAAAGGTCGGGGCATCCTTGCAATGTGCGTTTGTGACGTAAAACGAGGGCTGCAAGGTCTTTAGGGAGGGCAGCGAAAGAACCTAGTTGGTCTACATATTCGTCGCGGTGAAGCTTGAGACTTCTACACATCTGCAGCAGCCTCCCCGTCGGAATCTGATCATTTCCGAGAGGTCCGGGCCAATTTCACATACGAGATACAATAAAGTGTTAGCAAGACAAGGCTGCTCCATAAGTTTTGTTTCCGCAAACTCTCTCCGTTCCTAGAGGTGTGAAAATTCCACGGACACAACTACATAACATGATTGAAACAAACAAAAATGACCTTGAATCCAGCGGTGGCATCAGCGAAGACACCATTGCGAAGATTTCTGCAGATGCAGGACGAAGACATGCCTTCTACTTGCAGCTTCCCCATGAGGGCCAGGGGGTTAACTTCAATTTAGTAGCGCTGCACCGCATGGATATGTACTGTCTGAAAAGACGCCTGCTAAATGAAGCCGCAAGCATCTTCAAAAATGGTGAAATGACAGAGGATAACTCTAGGGCTGTGACATCTTTGATGGATGATTACTGTTCGTTGAGTCTTTTGACTTCTTGGGTCTCTTCTTTCAGCCTGGAACTGGGAATTTTATTAATGTATTCGCACGGTCAGGCACAGCTGTGAGAATCGCGAATGTATGAGGGAATGCGGAATAAGAGGGATGACTCATTCTCCATTTCTTCTCCGGTCACAACAGGAACTCAGTCGAAGACTATTTGACGAAATCACAACCAAAGAAGGGGTTGATCCCCTCCCCGCAGTAACCTACGAAGAGAACAAACACTCTCCATGTTTGCCGGGTCCGCCTTGGGACTGCCAGAATGCTACCAACGCTAAAAGAGATCAATACATTCTGTCATTTGTCGGCGGTATCATTCTCATGGCACCGATGGTTATCATGGTTCTCGTTTAAAAAGCATCTGTCAGTCTAATCACCGTTGCTATTTGCACCCTTCCTTTCGCTGTTGCGATCTCGTACTTTTGCCCAACCAAATTGCCAATAGAGCTATTGAGTGCCACCGCAACATATGCAGCTGTGCTGGTTGTATTCGCTGCTGGCACGACAGGCTCAAGTCCAACATCGAGCTTGACAACGAGTGCAGAGAGTCATCTGGCGAAATGATTCGAGATCACAAATCTTGCTTTCTTGATATACGATTTATTCTGTGCTAGAACACCATCTTTATTCTCTTTCATCGAAATTTATTATTTCAAATCATATTCTATATCAAAAAATCCATATTTCTTTCTTTGTTGTACCCATTTGCATAGCCGTGGCAAATCCCTCTATGATCGACTACAATGACGCGAAAGCGAGTTCGTATGCAAATCCAGTCGTCATCTTTGCATGCTCTAGTACATGATCAAAATTTACCGTACTTATCGTATCCTGAGTGCTGTGAATATAGTCACTGGTATCTTCAAACGCAGCTTCGATCACGAATGCTGATGGATAACCAGCCTTAGAAGCCGATGCGTGGTCAGAACAGGCATACCCGCATTTAGTCTCCACATATGGAATTCCACAGTACTGTTATACTTATCAGCACTTCATACTGATTCAATCGAAGACTCCTAGTACCACTTACAGCATTGATGACAAGCTTGATAAAATTTGTGAGACCGGTGTCCACATAGTCAGTGATCACGCCGACGGATTCTTTACGACCTGTCCAACCACATTAGTTAACTGAAACAAAACAGCGGCGACAACGAATAGTGTTACCGTGGTCAAGAGTGCCTTGAACGTATCCAGTCATATCTTGTTGGAGCATTGCCTTGACATCCCGTCCATCCTTGGCGTATTGTTGGAAGATTGCTTGGCTACCAAGAAGTCCTCCCTCTTCGGCCGAGTACCAGTGAAACTCTAGAGTGTTGGTAGCCTGGCTAGATGACACTCGCGAATCTGTAAGAACTACGCGGAAAGCTTCAAGAATAGTCATCGAGCCTGAGCCATCGTCATCTGATTGGGGGTCAATGATTAATTAGAGGAGCTTGATGAGTATCAACGCACCTGCCCCTGGCGCTTTGCCACTTGATGGGTTGTTGAGGTTGATGGAATCTTGATGCGCTCCAACCACAATTGTCTTTGCTGACTTCCCTGGAATTGTGGCAATCACGCTACTCTGTCCCCACGAGTGTGCAAATGCCTTGACAGTGACGTTTTTTGCGCCACTGGCAGTGATGATGCTCTGAACTTCAGAAAGAAGCCACTCAGAGGACTGCTTTCCATAGCTCGACTTATAGTATCGATTATAGAAGTTGGAGAATGTCTGTAACTTGCTCTGGATAGTTGTCTTATTCAACTTGGGTAGAAGTGCCTTAACTGCCGTGGTCTGCCCCATAGATGATGGGTAGGTCACAGTGGCTCGCTCTTGAAGGTTTGCGGTGATCGAAGAAAGCTCACTGTAATCAGTGATATCAAAGAAATGTTTACCTTCCTATACAACCTTAGCAACGAATTTCGATCTAAGAATCAGAGATCACGTACAGCTTTCAATGCCCATTTCTCTGCTTCAGAGACGACTTGTGTCTCCCCTGGCCCGAATTCAATTACAAAAGATTTCTCCTCTGCCTCTCTTCTTCCAATAGACAATCCATGGACAACGGCAGAAGAGATTAACAACACTGGGGAGATCCGCATCGTAACAGACAATCAAGTTCTCTTGTGATGCAAATAAACGGTATTTACGGCTGGTTATCTTCGAGCCAGACTGTGTTGCTCAAAACTAGAAACAGAAAGATCATTTCTTCACAGTTGAGTACGTTCCTTTATATTGAAATGAATGAATTTTCTTTGTAATCTGAGGGGGATTCTGAGGCATGAAGAATCAAGATCTAGCTTGAACTAGCAGGAGGCCATATTGTTCCATTCGTGAGTTGCCTTATGAATGTGACGACGTCGTAGCCAAGAAATGCTGAAATATACCACATGCCCAAAACAGCTACATGTCGGTAGTTGTACTTTATGTGCGGCTTGCTTGGTACGGGAACACTATCCTAAATAAGGAGGTGATCGGGATACGAAATTAGGCGTGAGCGCAAGACGTTGTACCAGTGCCGGATCCGCATCAGAGCGCCCGGCAATTGGTGGTTCTTGCAGGGGCGTACCTAGTCGCCAAGAACACCCTCCAGCAAGAGAGCTAAAAAACGGCAATAAATAGCATTGTATTTCAAGTTCAACCTTGAGGTAATTGCAGATATATACACCAGAGCTGAATTTAACTACTTTTTACTTAGCTATTGAAGCTAATTCCAGGACTTTGAATCCTGCCGTTGTTGCTTGATCTGATCCCGATGGGAAATGTCAATCGCCTTTGATATCCGCTATGTACAAATACGTCGCATTCACTGCGTGTTTGTTCCCCAATCACAACGCAAGCGTGCCATTTAGGCCACAGCCTGCCTCTACACAAGCAGATGCTGTATGAACGTATCTGATCTTCCCATTCTCGACTCTGAAGAAGTGGCTGTCGGGCATCGGAGCTTGACCTTGAGATCTATCAAGGCCTGGGAAACCAATAAACATGTCCACTGTTCCCATCTCCTCATCCACCACATATCGGCGATAAGGAACATGAATGGTGCTCGGCATATCCATCACACAGTCTGCTCCTACCATGGTCCCACGTGCAGCAAGTCCACCTTCAAGCCTATAGCAAGGTGGACCCCAAGGAAGAGCTACACTTGCATTACCAAATCGATCAAAGTAGGCATCCCCTGCAGCTTTGATTACAGCACGACTGTCCTGCTTGTCCTTGGGAATTAGGTCCCAGGTCTCGGGGGCATTTAAAGTCAAGGTTCCAGTGGCGTTGAATAACCAGTCTCCTTCATCTGTAACAATTGATTCAATCAAAGACGCTTTCTCGTTTGTGAAGACCATACGCGTGTGAATGACATATGGATGCGGATTGGTCGCCGCGATAATTTCAGTGAAAGTGGCACACTCTACAGTGTCATGAGTGCTCCTCGTGAAGTCAATCTTGATGGCCTGAGAAAGAGTGCTTGCCGCAATTTCCACAGCTTTCGCGTTCTCCGTATATGTCACATTGCTGGTAGCGAGCGCGGCAATAGTCCGGCTTTGACCGACACTTTGCGCAGCAACATATTGATCAGTTGCATTCTTCAGGAATTCTCGACTACAATCAGCTGCAACTTGAGGGATCATACATGCCAAAATAACGGAAAAGCGCATTTTCGTGATAATAAAGACAGAGATTTCGTCTGCGCGAACTAGTGCGTCAGTCAGGAGCTAAGGAGGTGTTTATTGGGCTAGGCCTAGCTTCGAGGAACCTGGAACAATATCATGAAAGGGCAAGAAATGCTCCAATTTATACGAATTAGGTTCTAATCCAGCCCGAGATTGGCTCGCATTCCTATGTCTTTTTTGCGAGAACACTATGGTGGGAGATTTAGCCTGTTTCTGGGAACTGGGAATGATAGTAACACCAATAATCCCAGAAGGGGTATTTGGGACTTTGCCGCTTTAAAAAGCCGGAGCCGGCACATACATTTGATCTCCTTGATGATTTTACCTGAATTCATGCTTGTCAGATCAAGAGGACCGGAACTCGATGTAATATTCCAGCCTTATGGTTGAACTCGCCGACTTACAATGAAACTATTTACTTACACTCGATTCCTCAGTAAAGTTCTGCATGCTAGAGTACTATTCTAGCATTATATTCCTTATAGTAAATAAAGGGGCAGATACTGCCAAACACTATTTTCCCCGGTCCATATCACTCCCCATGTCACACGAGCAACCATAGTCAATTAGACCGCCAGCCCAGTTCAAGGGTCATAGCTCCAGAGGCTTAGCTCAATTCTATGAATGGCCGGACTATCAAAGACATTCTGCCCCGAGCAGAGTTACATTTGATAACCTTTGCTTAGCCTTGCTTGAGGTCGCTCTCGTGGGTCTCCTATCTACCGCCAATGACTTCCGCCTTGTGAGGCGGAGGTTGTTAGAGCGAAAGATCTATTAGGAGACTCTTGTCGTATGATAAATTCCCGTTGCATGATCAAGTAAGAGATTAAAAGGCTTGTTGAAATGAAAGTGCGTAGTAGCTCAACGCGTAATCATGTGGTCGCCTAAGATCTCCTGTCTTCGGCAAATACCTGTTTTGGGCTGCAGCCGAGAACGCTAAAGATTAGGGTCAGACTACGAAAGTGGAGAAAGGACCACACAGGAGGATCTTCCGGGGAAACCCCAAATGGGGACAGGAACTCTGGGGATATTCGCAGGAGTTTGTGGGGAGATGATGAGATGCTTCTTGACTGGTCATGTACATCGTCAACGAAGTACATATATACAGCCGTCTCGCCATGTAGATCATCAAGCCAAACATTAAAAGTTGACTTGGCCTGTCGAAGACACATCAGTCAATTTCAGCAGGTTACGGCGTTTCTTGCCACTCACCCTCATCCAGTATGGCAACTCCAAAAGCCATGGATCAACAGCATGTTGTTCATGATGAGGGACACGATGATGGTGCTCTCAAGCCCACCACACATAGTGTCATGACCGAGTCTCGAATGCAAGCAGCTTTGCTGAGAGAAAACCCACGTATCTTTAGGAGAAGCTTCCTAAAATTATATGGATGCATTTTTGTTGGATATCTATGCTCTGCTACAAATGGGTTCGACTCTAATACTTTCGGTATGCCAATCCTAGCCAAGACAAGGCTGAACTACCCAGTGAGCATCTGGCTGACAACAAATAGGAGGTCTCTCCGCAATCCCTCAATTTACCGAGTACTTCGGAATTAATACACATAATCAAGGCCTCGTCGCAGCACTTTACGTTATCGGCAACATTGCAGGGTCCCTCTTTGCTGGACCCTGTTCAGATAAATATGGTCGCCGAGCAGGAATGGCTCTTGGCTCGGCAATCTGTGTTATTGGTGCGATCCTTCAGACGGCAGGCACCAATTTGTCGATGCTCATGGGCGGCCGCTTTATTCTTGGTGTTGGTGCTGTGCTGGTTCAGACTGCTGGGCCCAGCTATGTGGTTGAGATGTCATACCCCAAATACCGAGCACAGCTTACTGGTGGATATCAAGCTTGTTTCTTCCTCGGAACAATTATCTCAACTTGGCTTGAATATGGACTAAACCATGCAAAGACGACTCTGTCCTATCCATGGAGACTTCCCCTTGCTATCCAAGGTCTTCCGTCGGCCATCATCCTGTGCGCTATTTGGTTCATTCCGGAAAGTCCAAGATGGTACGAAATCCTCCCCTTCAAACATTGATAATTATCTCTTTCTGACTGAAATAGGTATGTTGGTCAAGGACGTGAGGCCGAAGCAAAGGCTATTTTAATCAAATACCACGGCGATGGGGATCCAGAAGCTCTAGTCGCTAATTTAGAGCTGCAGGAGATGATTGAAGTTATTGAGTTAGACGGTTCCGACAAACGTTGGTGGGACTTCAGGGATCTCTTTAGTACACGAGCAGCGCGTTACCGTACATTCCTTGTTACTTGCATCGCATGGTTTGGTGAACTGGATCTGCCACCGACAAGTTATTACTTTCCACTCATGGGTAGGCGGCAATAGTATATTTTATCTCACCTGCTAATCTCCTATGCAGTTAAAACCGTCGGCATTACCGATGTGTCCACGCAGCTCTTGCTCAACGCAATTCAGACGCCTGTCATGGCAGTCGCGGCACTTTGCGGTCTCAATGTGATGCACAAGTTTGGTCGCCGTAAATTACTGATGGCCTCGAGCGCGGGAATGACAATCTCAATTGCCATTATCACCGCCTGCACAGCCGAACAGAAAGGGAGACCAGCTGTTGGCGGGACTGGAATCGCATTTCTCTACATCTTCTTGATCACGTTTGCATTTGCATGGGTTGGTCTTCCCTTATTAACCTGAACTGGTCTATCATCCTGCAAGGCTAATACTTTTTTCCATGAACAGACGCCCATGCAATCTCTATATCCCGTCGAAGTTCTGGCATACAATACACGTGCCAAGGGTATGGCCTATCTCGCCTTCATGAACAATGCTGTCAAGGTCATGAATACATACGTCCCACCAATTGCTATTGCAAATTCTGGCTGGAAATACTACATCCTCTATGTAGTCTGGGATGCATTTGGCATTGTTGTCATTTACTTCTTCTTTGTAGAAACAAGAGGATGGAGTCTGGAGGAAATTGAAGAGCTTTTCAATTCCAAGAATCCGGTCAAAGCCAGTCTAGAGAAGAAGCATATCAGTGTGGCTCAGGATGGCACCATCACGGATGTTGCGGGCAAAGACGTAATTGATGTGTGAGAGAGAGTGATACATAAGGAATTGCAGGTCAGAAGAGAGGGGTTGAAAGGGTGTATAGGAGCAGTACTGTAACACGAAAGTTTGTAGTGGATACGGATCTTTAACATTTGTTAAATATAAAAAAAACCTACATGCTTTTCTGCAGGTATGAGATTTCGACTCTGGCGGTTAAGACGGAGCTACACCCTACATACTCATAATACACACATTCGTGAATAACAAGACTGGTTGTAACAATGAATAGAAAATAGATCAATAAAAACACATCAAAATATCATGGAACAGAAAATTCGGGCATGAGATAGTATTTGTTGTCTATGAGTTTCTCAATGTATCTAGGCTTTCGTGGCAAAGTCAACGGGCAAGACCTTGTGGATGAAGGTATCCAAGCTTTCCATCTCCTATACAGTGGTCAGAGATTATTCTCCATTATCACACCTTAGCGCACCGGTTTAGGAACATACCTCCTGGGTGACGGGATTTGTCTTGGATGAAACATTTTTACTGCCGTCAACGAAAGCCCCCACTGATTGACCGACAGATGCTAACACTTTCTCGCCAGGATTTTCGCGTGCCCCAGAACGATCAACAATAAAGACGGGAGTCTTCGCATTCGCTGGCTTTCTAGGCCCAGTGATCTTCTCATCCAGTTTTAGCTCGTCTGTAACTCCTAAGATTCCTCCGATCTCGTCATTGCTTGCCAATGTCGCTAGGAGAGCGACATTGAGGCCTTCATTGTACCCGCCCACAGCGATGCGGTCTGGATGACAGCCTTTGATGATCTCTTCATGGACAATTTTCTGGACGAGAGCTTCGTTCTCGGAGATAGTTAAGCCATCCCTACTCTCGCTGTAGTCTAGGTAAGGAAAAATGAAGGCAATATGATTGCAATGGCCAAGGGTACGTAGCGGCTCGACCATAAACTGCCAATCCCCGCCCTGTTGATCTTTGCCGTGGCACCAAACGAAGGTAGACGTATGGCAGGTAGGGACAGCACGTACCCGAAGGTAGTCGTCAGTGAATATAAGAGGGTCAAATGTCATGTTGGCTAAGCTTTTATGGAGTGCTTTCCCGTAATCAAAGTCTCAAATTTCTGCAAACCCAATCCCCTGATATATATTCCGTCTGATTCATAACCATGTATTGTCTCCATATTAGAGCTGATATCAATCTTTTGAAGCTGCCTACAGACAACCCGATCCAAAGGTAGGATTACCAGAGTCCAATATCGTACTATATTCGGCTCACATACGATCATATGACCGGCATTCATTACGCGCCTAACATCCAACATCAGTCATCTATTTTCAATAACCAGGGGGTTATGTACAGAAAAATAGCTCGGCTATGGCTCGAATTTGACATTTACGCGATGCGCGCTAACCGACACCTCCTCGGCTAGAACACGCAAACGACACTCGTATAGCCCGATGGACCGGCAATGGATGAGGACCGGTCATCCAGTTGGGTGTAACTACCTGAGGCAAGTACTTTGCCATATTTATGACAAGCTGCTATACGTAATAGACTACAGCCTTACAAGTTTAAAAAAATATGGAGTACATCATGGGTCATTATGCATCCCCCATTCCTCTTTCAATGACTGTATTCCTTGTGAGGTGCTGATGGATGTCACCTCTTCAATTCTTTGTAGCATCCGAATAAGTTCAGTCTGTTCCTCCACTCTCTTCAAGCTACGCCCACCTGTGAGTTATTAGCTACCGAAAGGGCAACAGACGACTGTTCTTACAAATAACAAGCGGCTGAACCGAGTTAACTAGAACTCCTGGGTGTCTATCCCCAAGGGTTTTTGTCATGCCGCATAAGTGAAGTGTGTGTTTGAGGATCTCGGCCTTCATATAGGTTAGCAGAAGGAATTATATACATATTGTTTGCTGGGCGCCATCACCTCAACAGCTCTTGCAAAATGCAGGAACTCTATTCCACGCATGGGGTGCGGATTGTGAAGAGCTAGAAGCACTTTCACCAAGTGATAAAACTGCATTGCAATGACTAAGGCTGGTAAGCGAATAAAGAATTTATGAAGAATCACATAAAGGCTTACCATGCCACGTGCATAGATAAGATATTCGAGGAAATGGTTTTATCTCCTCCATCACATAAAGGGGTTGAAAAGATTCAGGCAACTTCTCTTTCCAGGTGTCAACTTCGCGCTGTAGCTCGTCCCACTTGCTAGGGTCGCCATTCGGTTCGTTACAGTCCTCAGCAAAGCAGTAGTCGACAACCTCAGCAACCATCATTGTCATCTGTTCCGTCTTCACATAATCAAAGTCGCCTCCCCAAGTGATATCAGCTTTCCAATTACTGGGGCGAATCGTGGTCGGCTTGCCTGTGGCAAGTGCTACCATGATCTCTTCGCGGAAATACGTCCAAAATGCTGTTCGTTTGAGTGCTCGAAATCCGATATTCTTTCGATTATGTCTGAAGAGAGACGAACAACCCTTCAGATGACGCTGATGATCGGTCTCGTAACACATCATCTCATACATCCTGAGCACAACGGTGGAGATGGGTAGTACATTGTCTAGGGCAGTAGAAGGATCTGCCAATGCCGGGATAAGACCTTGAACACACAAATCATGATACTGAGTACCACTAAACTCGTCGTATGATCCATTAAGTCGGCTCAGGTGGCACGCAGAGAGTGCAAGCACCGCATGAAGTAGAATTGGACAGCTCAGGGCTAAATATGGTACAAATGTTTCGAATTGGCGGTGTGGATCATTCACATCAAACTGTACAGACGTTAGCTCGTACAGCCAAAATGAATGAATAGGTACGAACCCAACAAGCCAGGTTATTGATATAATGTTGGAGCAGGCTGGCCGTCTGCGGATCATTCAGGGGCCGTATGGGACCTGGTGTGTATATCGATGATCCAGACGTTCTCATGCGAACAAGGGATTTGATAGGGTCGACAATCGTGTCTATACTTGCACCGCTCGCTGTAGAATGAGGAGATGCAAAGTCAACAACGTCACGAGATGGGGTAGAGTTTGATAGCTGGATAGAGCCATTCCTAATCAGAGCCTCGCTTATGAGAGCCCCGGGCGACTGCACTGCATCGTGCATCAGGTATTGCTATCCACAAAGTAAGGAGGTCATCTTACCACCAAGAAGTAGGCTTTCAACCAGATTAGTTTCTGCGCTGGGCGAACATTGCACTGGAGTTGAGGCGTTCGAGGCTCCCGACAAGTTCTCTTCAGCACCCACATCTACCGTATGGACAAAGGTGACTGAGATACTCAGCTTAATTATATACCTACGACTCAGTTAACGTACCTTCTGATGGCGTGTCCAGCCAGACATGACTAGAATCAAACTGGAAGCCGCCATTACTTCCATTGCCATCGGAGCGCGCTGTAGGATCATATCGACACTCGCGGCTTCCAATTTCACAGTGCCGACAGTGAGGCTTTCGCTCATCGCCTTTTCAATCAGCTAACTTGATGCAATCTTCCGATAACGGTTTAGAACGTACATTTCATATGTCGTTTCCGACATGTGATGCTTTGCTCATCAGCTTGCCCTTCTGCTTAAAAACCAAACTTCCTCTCAATCTTCATTCACAAGGGAGTCAACGTTGCGTCAATAGGGGCCTGACTTACCATCCTACACGAGAGTCAGCTCAGAGCATTAACCAATATCACCCCAGAATCCAACAAGTGGCGCACTCACCAGTTCGAACACGTCTATGAACCTCTCGCGTTGGAGCCATGGTATCAAGCGCTACCAAACTTCAAATCCGCCAGCTAACATCATATCCTTCTGATTTTGGACATGAACCATTGTTCAGCTAACACTGCTCATATCTCATCATGCGATTGGCATGAAGAGGTTGAAAACTAGCTGCGGGGTCTCGTGATGAAATTAGCCTACCCGAAATCTCACGTGATACATCCAAGACACCATTTCAGATGTGATTAATCAAATCTTGATGAAGAGAATGGTAGAAAGGAGTCAATTTCTATTATTTCTAGCTTGCGTTTAACGTGTAGATTATTAGGTGTTTAGCGTGGTGGGATTTTACTTCACTCATCACTGTAAACAAGAAAATCTGTGCCTTCGAATGCGTTGCAATTATGATAGAGAAAGAAGACATAGTCTATTAATTAGATTTTAATATAACTTGACCCTGCCCCCGCCTTGACAAAGACTTTCAATGATTGCCAGATCGTTCAATGCTTCCTCGGGACCCGATCGAGGCTGGGCCTTTCCACTATCTACAGCTTCAAGAAACGCTTGTATTTCAAGCTCGACACCCTTACTATTCAAAGTTTCACTTCGATTTTCTCCCGACAGCAGTTCCAAGCTCAAGACAAATCCATCGGGCCCATCGGTGAGATTGAAACTGCCTTTAGTTCCGATAATTGTAAGTTCTGTCGCACGCCTTGTTGACGCGAATGACATGGAGATGGTGCCGGTGCCTCCGCCACTCAATAGTATACCTGCATTCACAGTGTCAAGAGGTGGTAGATGGGCAGCCACTTGTCGAGCAAGGCCATGTGTTTCAACGACCTCCTGGCCCGAGATATAACGGAGCGCGGCGGTATGATGGACTCCACCATCAAGTAAGAAACCGCCCTGATATTCTGGTACTTTCCTCCAGGTCGTCTCGTAGTACTTTCCGCCAGGTGCTTGATTGCGCCATATTCGGAGGTGAAGTTGAGTGATGTCCCCAACTGCCTTCTCGTCTACAACCCATTTTCGTCCGAGCTCTATTTCATGCATGAAGCGAAATTGCTCGGCAACACTGAATATGAGCCCTTTTCTAGCATAGTGTCTTTTATAATCCTCTATGAGCAAGCGTGCAGTCTCGACATCTTTTGCAATCGGCTTTTCAGAGAGCACATGCTTGCCCGCTGCGAAACAACGGCGGATGATGTCTGGCTGCACAGGAATAGGAAGAACAATCACAACAGCTTTGATGTCATCTCGCTTCAAGAGATCATCCAGGGTATGATTTGCCGTATCTTCTGAGTAAAGGTCAACATTTGAAACCCCTAGCTGGTGTGCTTCCTCGAGGAGAGGCGAAGCAGTGGCCTTTGAGCGGGAATAAATGGCTTTCACGTTTGCTTTGTTTGACACAAGGGCGGGGAGGTGCTCTATGAGCAACGTCAGTACTAGATAACAGCTACTAATGTTAGTGCCGCAAACCTTCAGAGGCGAAGATGCCCGCTCCTAGAATAGCTACTCCAGCCATTTTGGGGATGGCTGAGCAAGGGTGTGATATACTCCGTGGTGCTCGAGTGACACGAAGGGTTAACTCCGTAGCAATGAGTATTACTCTTCTGATATCTCAAAAAGCCTCGCAACTATATATGCCAGGTTTCGTTGTCAAAGGTGCCCAAGATTGAGCATACGATCAGCATATTTCACTTGTATTCGGCTAATTCCCATTGTAACTTTACACGAGCACGTGAACCGTAGTCCCGTTTATCGGAGAGAAATTAGCGCTTCGGTTAGTGATCACTTTGGGCCTGACTCTTGGCCACTAGCCCCTGAATCTGACCGTCCATCATCTTCCCCGCACGCAACTACCACCTTAAACTACTCACCAATCGGCATGGCACAAGATCACGTATGGCCATTTGCGGCATCATCCATGTAAGTTGGAGAATGGCTGTTGGCTTTGATCAAGACGAGCTCTCCACCCCACGTGTTCTATTATTCTCAGTATGAATGCCCAGCACCACTCAAGTGTCTTCTGCTGCGGTTGTCGGGCCGTTTTAGGAGCTTACTCGGCCGCGGTGCTAGTATAAGAGTGTTTTCATTTATGTTAGGATGATATCAGAAGATTCTTAGAGTTAGAGCTGCAGAGTGACTTCGCAGAATGAGCCGGCTCACAAGAATAGAAATCAACAAAGGCTGGGAGTTCAGGCAGGCCAGCTCTTTGAACAACTCAGCTGCTGCCTCTTTCTTGCCTGTTGCTCAGTTTCCAACAGTGGCACATATCGACCTGCTTCATCATAAGATTATCCCGGATCCTTACATCGACGACCACGAAATCGAATGCTTATGGGTCAACGATGCGGATTGGACTTATCGTACATCCAGTATCCCCCGTGTTGAACTCCCATCCCCCAATGCCCATGTCGTACTCGTCTTTGAAGGTTTGGACACCGTCGTTGATGTATTTCTCAACGGCGAACATATCCTGGCTAGTAAAAACATGCACGTACAGCATAGAGTCGATGTCACAGCGTTGATCCAGCAAGCCAAGGGCGACAGTTTGCTCGAACTTCGATTCAGGGCTGCCCCTGCATTTTCTAGAGAGGAAAAGAGGCGCATTGGTTATAAGGGCAACGAAACGGACGTGCATTTTGGTGGCCCAGAAAGACTGTTTTTGAGGAAGGCACAATATCACTGGGTATGCTATAGTGATTAGATCTCCGTGAGAAGACGTTCTGGCTAATTTGCTTCAAGGGATGGGACTGGGGTCCAGCAGTGAATACATCGGGACCTTGGAAACCAATCTACCTTGAGGTGTTTGAGCGCAGAATTGAAAAAGCTATTATTCGTCAAACGGTGGCAGATGATCTGAAGACAGCCGTCATCAACGTAAAGGGAGTGCTAGACTATCCCTCAGATGACCAACAAGTTGTAGTCGAACTTCTTGGACCATATGGATCGCTGATTCAGAGGAACACTGCCAGGACATTTGAAGCCAAGTTTGAAGCTAGTCTGACCATTAAAAACCCTCAGCTGTGGTATCCTCACAGCTACGGCGGGCAACCCTTGTACACTGTCACAGTCCAACTCCCTGGGCACGACAGCACCAGCCGAAAGATCGGACTTCGGCGTCTCCGACTACTTCAACATCCGTTGAAAAGTGAACCTGGCACATCCTTCGTCTTCGAGATCAATAACATTCGCATCTTCTCTGGAGGCTCATGCTGGATTCCGGGTGATTTCATGCTGCCACGGATGACGCGTAAGCGATACTCCGACTGGCTCAAAATCGCAAAGAGTGGAAATCAAACGGTGATCCGAGTCTGGGGTGGTGGAATCGTTGAATCCAACGACTTCTACGATATTTGTGATCAAGAAGGAATCCTGGTGTGGCAAGATTTCTTGTTTGCTTGTGGCAACTATCCGGCTTCAACAGACTTCCTGGAGAATGTCAAAAATGAAGTAGACCAGCAATTGACACGCGTGGGACACCACGCCAGCTTGGCACTTTGGGCTGGAAACAACGAGGATTATATGGTAGCCGAAAGGTGGGGCTGGGATCTTGACATGGACGATGAAAAAGGACCTTGGGATCACACGAACTTCCCGGCTCGGGAGATATACGAAAGACTGCTCCCTGACCTTGTAAAAGAGCTAGGAGGCGATGTGCCTTACTGGAGGAGCAGTCCGTATGGAGGTTCATTCTCTAATGATACTACGGTTGGAGACACCCATATCTGGGATGGTGAGTTTTCCTTATGAACAGCACCGAGGCCAAAACTGGACTAATTGTGTTCCTCCTAGTCTGGCATGGTAAGATGTCTCCGTATCAGGACTACAAGAATTATACCTCCCGCTTCATCAGCGAATTCGGGTTTGAATCGTGTCCTTCGCTCCGGACTTTGCATCGCGGCATTACTATTCCCTCGGAGAGGCATTCCCAGTCTCGAATCTTCGACATCCACGACAAGGGACCCGGACATTCTCGCCGTTACCCAATGTACATGGGCGAGAATTTCCGCTTTCGCATGAACCCTCTGAAAGATTTTGTCTACTGCACGCAATTCTTACAAGCCGAGGCCATGAAATATGCATACAATTGTTGGCGCCGAGAATTCCGTGGTCCCGGAGAAGAGAACTGCGCTGGAGTATTGGTGTGGCAGCTCAACGACATCTGGCCAGGGACTAGCTGGGCCTTGGTGGATGTCGACTTGCAACGGAAACCCGCTTATTACATTACGAAACGAGCTTTGGCAAAGGTGGTGGTGGGCATGGAGCGCACAGTCACCAAGGAGCCGCCGTATATACTCACAGGCTATCCACCCCAAAAGCATGGTCTGGATATTTGGGCAGTTAACGGCAACTTGACTAATCTGGACGCAACGCTGAAATTGAGGGCTTTCAATATACAAACTGGAAGCTCGGTTGCATTGCCTCAGGACTTGAAGGAGCAAATATTGACACTCGCACCTAATCAAACAACAGAAATCATGAACATTAACATTCCAGACCCAGACAATACGGTCATTGTGGCTTACTTGGATGATGCCACAACTTCTGAGCGCCTTGCACGTTGGGTTTCTTGGCCTGAGCCCATGAGACTGATTCATCTCTCTACAGAGCTGGATGTTCAGGCTCATGTATCGGAGTCTGGAGACAAAATATTCTTGCGTACCAATGCACCAGTCAAAGGTGTAACTCTCTCGGTTTCTATAGATGAAGGAGACAGTGACGCAGTTTTCGATGACAACTTTATCGATCTGGTTCCAGGAGAGACGGTAGAGGTTGGTGTTATATCTCTTGCTGGCAGAAATGTGCAGGCTAGGTTCCTATACGACTGGGAAATGGAAGAGGGGTTCAAGCTGTGAACAGAGCACGGACATCCTAACTTAATGGTCGGTCATTAACGCCCTCCATCCCTCATCGTTTCAGATTATAAGGACATTTCAATAAGGGGGGGGTGTTCTCACGCCCAGGTCAGATGGCGCCGAATTAGGAGATGACAAAACCGGAGCTGTCGGGGGAACCAGTCGCAGCAATACTTATAGACCAGAAACCAGAAGGGGCAAAATGAACTACACGGTTTCCCACTGTCTGAGATGGCCGTTCCTGAAATCAGCCATGAGGCGCCGGCGGATCATGCGGACCGTCGTAATAAACAATACATGAACTACCAGCTAATCCTCAATCACTAGAGTAGAGCACATGAGGTAGTAATCATTCAACCCGCCTTTTCGCCCTAGGCATAGTGCTAAAGGAGCCTCATAGTAATCTGAATTGTGGTATATAGACATGATTATTGTAATACTCAAGTAGCAAGACTAACGTGATAGGGATGGCACCTATCAACATCGGCTGCTAGCTATATGAAGCAAAAGCCTTGGCGCGGCTATGGCAATTGGGTCTGCACAAGTCCCAGCTACATAAGCAGGCTTCAAGACATCACATTGAACGCTAAGAAACCGTTACAACTTTAAGTCTATTGAAAGTGACGGGTTTTCATGACATGCAGCAATGCTGTAACATACAGTCAATGTCTGGGCAAATTTAGATCCAATCATTTCTGAACATCGGTCGGCACTTGGTTTCGTCTCCGGGGCTTTGTCTCCGGATCTGATTCAGATCCTTGCAAGTGACGCGGTTATTGCGAGCCTGTTAGCAACAATGCGCACAACAGCAAATGAACGCCACACCAGACACGCTCAACGCCTTGTCAGAATGACGATGCTAACAAACATACCATATCACACCAGCCACTCACTGCCTCAACGATGAAGTACGACAACGCTAGCTCAATAGAAGCAAGGAAAGCACTTTTCAGCCACGTCATGACAATTCGCCTCACAGCTTCGAGAACCAGAGAATTGACAATAGCCTTGTCACATTCCTCTCTTCCACAAATAGCAACGTCATGCTAAGACTCAATCATCTCCTCCTACAAATATGCAGCTTGAACGGTCTTCTGGCAGTGCAACTTTGATTTCTTCAATCATCTCACTGTCGTTATTTCGCGGTCCTTTGCCTACTAGAATCGGCACCGACTGAATTCTTGTCCAGTTGCCCGCAGCTTCTACCTTTGCATACCAATCATGGCGAAAACTAAACAGGCAGGAGTTACGGGACTACTTACTCGATTCGTCCCGGAGAGGCTCAGACAATCAGGGCTCTACCGCTGGTGGCTCCGTTTCACCCGCATCTTGCAGTTTCTCTCAGCTGTCATTTCGCTGGGCATTTTCTCCTCGCGATTATACAAGGTCTATCGCCTAGTCAATTCCATCAAGGCTGAGCGAGGAGTCAACCATGCCTCCGGCGCCGTGGAAGGCATTCTTGCTGCTGCTGTCTTGTACACGATCATCGCCACCATCATGATGTTCCTGATGCGCGGCGGTGGTCCGACGTGGCTCCGCTGGCTCTGGGTCCTGTTCGACATTCTCTTCGTCGGCGCATTCATTGCCGTGTCTGTTCTAACGCGACCGAATGGTGGAGTTGTTGGGCCACGGCATTGCTACGATAATCGTGGGCGCAAATTGACTGGCACTGGCCAGGTCGCAGATGCACACGATGATTCATGCAATCTACCATGGGGTACTTTTCTTCTAGCAATACTTAGCACGTAAGGAGCCTTTTCCACTTGAAGTATGACCCGAGTGTGGAGCTAATTGACACCAGGATTCTACATGCTATCACGGCCTGCTTCCATGAAGTAAGGGAACACCACCGAAAGAACAGATACCCCGACGCGTACAAAGAGGACCAAGCTAGCCACAACAATAACAGGCAACCTATGGTAGACTATCATAATGGGCATTCGGCAAACAATGGCACTCACATCCCTCAACAGGGCAGAAGAGGCCAACACGTTGTTTAGTGGCACAATTGTGGCGCTTGGTGGTTACAGGTTAACAGAACGTGGAGAAATACGGACAAATAATCGAGTCGAGGCTTGAAGAGTGTGTGTTTAAAGGTTTGCGGCTGCGTTATACAAAGCCATGGAGGAGGCGTCTGGTTATAGGAGTTTCAAAGTGCTGGCAAGTGGCTTGCTCGGAATATACCAGATTCACTGTCCTTAAAATAGCATCTCATTGAAATAGCTTGATTGAATTCTGATGGTCAACTTCGAGTCTCCAATAATACAACACGCTAAACAGCAGAAGGCAACTGCACCAAAAGGTCCGTTGACGAGTAGTAAGACAAGCTCATAGATATATCTCGCGTAGTTTTGTTGTTCGGGACTCATGCCGAAATTGATAGGAACTCGGTTTTGGGTTCGCATTTAACTTGTCAAACGGGCCGTGCTTCGCTTACTGTCGGTGCCGCTCAATCATCCCCGCGTTTCTAACCTCGAAGGTATGCTCTGTACTCACGAATCCAGTACTCCAATAGCACCCAGAACACATAAACATCATCCAAGCGATAGACGCAAAAGGGATGAATATTTCAGAGCCTACGACTGGTGCAGATACATCAAGAAGGCTTCGTATCCGGGAACTTGGATATAAGCCTGGCAAATTTAACCCGGGCCTGAAGAACTCCATACTCGATGTACCTGGTATGCCCGCTCACCAGAAAACCTAGAAGGCGTTTAGCAGAACTAACAAGATTGGATATAGGCTTGCGGGTCGGCCAAGCCACCGTTCACCAAGACCCTGATATCCATACTGGGGTTACCCTGATATTCCCACGAGGGCTCAAGGACACTGCACTTCATCCCTGCTACGCAGCAACACACGATCTCAATGGCGCGGGCGAGCTGACAGGCTGTCACATGTTGCATGAGTGGGGATATCTACGAAATGTGTGTCTTCACTAAGTCAACCTATTCTACGCATAATCGTTTACTAAGTAGAACATCCATAGCCGATCGCCATCACCAACTCTATTAGCGTCGGTAAGGTCTATGACGAAATCTGCATTTGGGCCCTTGATGAATCCGAGGCAAGAGGCGAGGATGATCTAGAGTCACTACGACGTTTCTCCATACCGATTGTCGGTGAGACCTTTGACGGCTATCTCAATGATATTCGGGCGTCGGTGATCGGTAGAGACGTTGTGCGTCGAGCAATTCTGGCAGCTGATACTCAGGGGGAAGTCCTAGAAGGCAATCACGGCGGAGGCACGGGCATGATCTGCCATGGATTCAAGGGCGGCACAGGGACAAGTTCCCGTCTTGTTCCAGGTGTGGAGAGAAGTTATACCCTTGGTGTCTTAGTACAGGCAAACTATGGGAAGAAGGATGCCTTCAGGATTGGCAATGTCCCAGTAGGTAAGATGCTCTTGGACATGCAAATCACGGAGAAAGATGCACAGAAACTCCCGGCCGGTGGTAAGGCCGTAGAAGGCAGTAAGCATATCAGATCACATGAGCAAGGCAATCACTGATCCTGTTCCAGGCATAATCGTGATCATAGCGTATGCATTCAACATCACGAAGCTATTTCGGCATGAACTTGGACTGACCCCTTTTCAGAACGGATGCCCCTTTGCTACCGAATCAACTTCGTCGATTAGCACAGCATGCCGGAGTGGGCGTGGTACAGGTGAGTGCATGGCTACGAGCATATTTAGACGTACGTAACCTGATAACACTCTCACAGGTTGGAGGCCATGCCTCAGGTCGCAACTTCTCAGGCGAAATCTTCCTTGCATTGTCCACAGGCAATGCATCGGCAGATGAACTGGCCCAAGACTCCAACAGTCAAGCCTTCCTCCCAAAGCTCGAAACACAACAGCTGGAACAAGTGAAAAACGAAACCATCGACTCTCTACTCCATGCTGTTTCGGAGGCAACAGAGGAAGCCATCCTGAATGCGGTGTGTATGGCCGAAACCTTGGTTGGATTTAAAGACAGAAAAGTTGAGGCTTTGCCATTAGATAAAGTGCAACGTCTTCTCGACCAGCACTTGTATCAGAAAAGTACATAGTCAACAAGTAGGATCCAGGATGTGTTCATCTCTGAATGCTTAGAAGACACTGAGCAAAAGGTCTTACGAAGATGGTGCCAACATAGCTTTTATATTTTCCTTACGTAGTCGTCCATCGTGAGACGCATATCTATTATCTATTCATGACCGTGCGTTTGTTGGTTGGGGGCTGGGGTTGGGGGGTTTCATGGCCGTTTGTGCAGATCAAGTGCTGCACTCAAGGGGTTAGTTGAGGGGGAATCATTAAGGGGAGCAATCCAGGCTCAGACAAACTCCAATCGCTATGCAAACCATTTTTTGTCTGGTGTCGAAAAAGCAAAATCATCAAAATCGTCTCTCATTGACCAATGCTGTGAGCTGCCCACGACCATAATCATCCAGGTCGAAAGCTCAAGAGGCAGCGCACAGGGATCCTCCAAATTATGTGATTACAAAGTGAAATCGTCAGAAGACCGGGTAATTTTCCTCGAGTGAGGGTCATCAGGTTCTCCAAAGCAGATCTACTGCTTCAGTCGCAAGTCATAGACTTTGAGATCCAACTTGGAGGACTCGAAGACGTGACCAGCGGGCTTCTTGTTGCAATCTGTATATAGGTTGTCGATGCTGTGCTGGTGGAAAGTTTCCTGTCTCTTGCAATTGATGAGGTGAGGAAGACCGGGCGGGTCAGTGAGGCGGAAAATGCCGTAACTGGAAGGGATTTTAGTAACAAGTAACAGTTGAACTAATCGAAAGCTAGTGGGGAAAATGCACTTACGAAGGCTCATGATTCGGGGCGCACACGATGGCAATGCTCTCAGGCATCATCTGCTGATAGCCAGCCTGAGTATGGAGGTCTCGGGAGCTCATAAAGCAGGTCTGGGTGGGATGGGTGTGGATCCAGCCGAAGATCATCAAGTCCTGGGCGATAAGGTACTCAGTATACTCGTCCTCGTCCTGAGTTTCGCACGTGTCACTGGTACAGATCTGTCGTGGGATGATCAAGTGGCTGACGAACAGAGCATTATTCACATTCGTTCCGCACAAGATACCGCACATTTCGAGCCCGCGGCGAGTATTTCCATCGGCAAGGTAGAGGAAAGTGTCGCGAAGTCCTTCGGGAATGAAAATGGATCGCAGGCCCTTGCCATTCTCGAGTTTGGCAACGTGACTGAAGGTAAGACGCTCTTCCTTAGCTGGAGGCGGGCTGGCCGTGACCTTGGGTGGAACCGAAGGTAGAGTTTGAGACGAATCGTAGGCTGAAACGGCGGCGGCGCCCTGAGAGGCAAAGGGCTCTTTGGCCGGAAGAGACGGCGGCGCGATAGCTGGGGATGAAAGGGAGAACGACTCCTTGGGAGGTCGTAGAGGAGCGGGCTCGAGCTTTCGCAGGGTAGATGGCTGGGATTCGTATCGGTAAGGAGTGGACTTGGAGATGCTAGGGTAGTTGTAAGAGACAGATGAGGATGTAGGAATGGAGTCGGCACGCGACATGTTGGTTCCAATGGTTCTGCGAAGGTGGGCTTGCTCGATGGCATTGACATCCTCAGCTAGCTCAAGCTGACGTCGAGCAGCATCCATCTGCGATCTGAGGTCGTCATCCTGGCCCATGTAAGGCTTGGTGACAGCAGTAACATCAAAGCTGTCCCATAGCCCAGCTCCACGTCTGGCCTGCTCATCTTCTTCGCTGATACCGGCCTGGCGAGTTGCTTTGCGTGCCGCATCTCTGCGATGGAACTCCTGCTGTGCAAGATCGACAGCGAGGTCTTGGTTCTGGCCAACGTCAAGTATCCTAGATTGGCGCTGGGCTTCAGCTTGCAGGCGCTTGACGGCATCCTCACTAGCACTCAGTTTCTTCCACTCGTTGTATGAAGCTGTGATTGTGGGCTTCAGCTCCTCAAGCTCATCCAGCACTCTGTTAAAGCGTTGAATGAGTGGCTTGAGGGCAGCTTTGCCTTCGGAGGTCTTGGCTTCGGGGTGTCGTGGCAGGTAATCCCAAAGAAGGTCGCTGTGTCGCATAAACAGCATGTAGGCCTGCTCGGGGTTGCCATTGCGCTTCTCGTTGATGGCCTAGTGCAGATAGTGTTAGCAAGGGGAGACGCGACATCATCTCACGTCCAAGTCACACTCACCTCCGTGAACAGAGTTCTAGCCGCCTGGGTCCAGAACTTGAATGGGATATTCTTGTTGAAGTTGAACTCTGCTGCCTCATCCGAGAGCTCCTTCACACTCCTAGGGCGGGCTGGCTTCCCCGACAGGCCCACCATCGTGAAGGTTGAGTGATAGCGGGCTTCTTGTATTATGCTGGGGCAGAAAGAGACAGGATGGAAGTCGCAGAAGGGAAGAAGGAACAGAGAGCAAGACCACAAAGGGTAGAATGCTGTAGAAAATCAAAGACGAACTTGGCCAAACTCCAGAGAAGTAGGCTGCCGCTATGTGATCTTGCGCATGATACAGCAGCAGGATGCAGCTGAGAAGAGAAGTCACAGTATGATAGGGAGTCAAAGGGAAGTGTATAGAGACATCTTTCTTTGTTGTGCGAAAGGAGGGGATCGACGACGAAGGGCGAAAGGCGATATGAGGGAAGGTGAGGGTGTCGGAAGGTAACGTGAAGATGGACGTTTGCGGGGGATAGTTCGGAGTTGAAGCCTGTCCCTGATCATGGACCTTGACGGCTTACTGCCCCGCGGTCACTAGCGCTTTGGTAGACGCGTCAAAAACTTGGTGGGGTAGCAGTCATCACGGGGTCGTGCACGTGGTGATTAGAACACCATGGCTTATTATCGCTTATCTCTACTTCAGCAACCTCAATGACAACATCAACAATGAAGCACAGGTCTTATTGCATGTTTAGGAAGAACAGAACATGATGTTCTTTGAGAGTTTTCCTTGAGTATCCAGTTCTGTGAGACTTGATACAATGCTCATTGATAACCCTAGAGATCAACTAGCCTTCTCATCTTGTCATTGTAAAGCAAATTTGAAATTATGTACACCTTAATCGAGATCGTCCTCCTAGTTGAAAGGTGGATTGCCGTCTTTCAATTATCATGTAAGCAGCACTGTTCTCAGTCATTCAAGTAGCGCAATCATGGTTACGTATGAAAAGGGACATGCTCGGGGTTTCACGTAGCACTTACAATTGGTCAGCGTATTCAGCCACCAGCCTTGCTGCGGTTTCAGCTCTGTAATGGTTGTCCAATGTGTTTGTGCAGTTCTAACCAATGAAATCTTCGTAATTATTTCGCCAATAGTGACCTCCTTTGGAGGCCTGTCCCAAGCCTGATTCTCTTGTGTTCCTTACTGCTCAGGCTTCATGCGACGATGCCGCAACGCTGCCTCCTCGAATCCTTAGGCCGTTGACCCTACAATAACAGGCAGATACCTAGGTATAGCGTATCATCATGGATGGATTATCTGTGGCTGGAACTGCTATCGGCGTCATCTCACTGGGGATTCAAGTGACTCAATCACTTGTCGACTTCTACTCTGCCTACAAAAATCAGAAGAATGAGGTCTCTCACACCATCAATAGGTTGACGCATCTCCTCAGCTCACTCGAGATCTTGAAAGATCAGCTAGGAACTAGAAGGTTCCTCGCCGAGGAGCAAGCCCTACTGCAGAATATACAGAATTCAATTCAAGACTGCGATGAATATATCCATGAGCTGCAGGATCAGTGCGACAAACTCAAGGACAGTTCTTCCGACAGTATTCGAGCCGCGGCCCGTACTGCTGCGCGCAGGTTGGCATACCCTTTCCGACAAAGCACGTTACAGACACTGGAAGAGACCATTGATGAGATGGTATCACATCTGTCGCTAGCTCTTCAAATCCTACAACAGAAAGATATAAGTAATGTTCACGATGATATTCAGAGCGCCCAGGTCTTGCTCGATTGTATCAGGATCAGCCAAATCTCATCGGAGATTCGTCAATGGCTCAAGCCACCTGATGCTTCCTCGAATTATTATGAGTCTATCAAGAAAAGATATCAGGCCACTGGACTCTGGTTCGTTCAAGGACCTTCATTTGCCACCTGGCTTACAAAGCCCGACTCCCTTCTATGGCTTCATGGCTTTGCAGGATGTGGAAAGTCAGTGTTGTGTTCGACAGTTATTCAGCACACTTCTTGGCTGCAAAGGCTGCACAAGCGCAATGCCGTCGCGTTTTTCTTCTTCACATTCAATGACAGCGCCAAGCAAGACACTTCTGCAATGCTCCGCGCCCTGGTCTTCCAGCTTTCGTGCCAGCTTGGCGATAATCATGTGCTTCTTGCGCGTTTTTACAACGACAATCGTGACACATTACCATCGAACCAAGCACTGATTGGCTGTCTACAGCAGCTATTACAGGAGTTTGACAACACATACATTATCCTGGATGCACTTGATGAAAGCATCCGAGGTGGATGCCGTGGTGAAATGTTGCAGACCCTCGCTGACCTGCGAGCGAAGTCAACACCCGGTCTCCATGTATTAGCCACGAGCCGCGATGAACCTGACATTCGTGATGCACTTATTCATGATGTCGGTGTATTGCCAGACGAAATAGTGTCTCTCAAGAACAATTTGATCGATAGCGATATTGCTGCCTTCGTATCTGGCACGTTGAAAAGCAATCGGCAACTGAGAAAATGGGAGAAGTATCATCAGGAAATCGAAACCGCGCTTACAGAGCGTGCCATGGGCGTGTACGTTGAACATTTCTTTGGGACACTTTGAAGGGGTGCTAAACAGAACGGAACAGATTTCGATGGGTCGAATGCCAGTTCACTGCACTGGAGTCCTGCGCTAGAAGCAAACGTCATCTTGATGCATTGCTAGCATCCTTGCCGCAGTCCCTGGACAAGACATATGAGCGGATGTTGTTGAGCATCAGCAACGAGTCCAAAGAGGATGCAAGGCGTATATTGACAATGCTGTGCTGTGCCAAGACCCCGTTGACCGTATTAGAAGTCATCGAGGGCCTTGCAGTAGAGCTTGGCGAAGATCCGCGGTTCAACCCTGATGGTAGGCTGGATGACGAGGAAGATATTCACCGTATTTGTCCCGGTCTCGTTGAAATCGATCATTATATTTATAACAGAAAGTCTACTGTGCGCATCGCCCACTTTTCAGTCCAGGAATATCTGGAATCGGACCGTATATGTCAGAGCGCGGCCGCTGCCTTTGCTGTCAGGATTCCCGAAGCCCATGCTGAGATGGCTTGCATTTGCCTGACTTATATGCGAGAACTGCATCCGACGTCTGACGTAGCACACTACCCGCTCGCAAAGTATGCCGCAAAACGCTGGTTTCGCCATTATCATGACGGTGATCCCCGAGTTCACGGAATTGAGCGCGAAGTCGTTCGTCTTTTCCGGAACAAGAGCGGCGAACTAGACATTTGGCGAAGGATTTGGGATGCTAGAATACTTCGTCCTCTGACACTGTATGCCGCTGACAGCGAACCCGTGCCATTAGCGGCACCTATCTTTTACGCCTCCCTCCTCGGACTTGACTCGATCATCTTGGAGCTGCTGTCTATAGAAGAAACTCCCGATGTGGTCGAACTGACTGATTGGTTTGAAATGGCCTTGGAAGCTGCATCTGGACTTGGCCATGAAAAAGCAGTCAGAATCTTGCTCGAGAAGGTCATCAATGTGGGAAATGCATTGCAGGCAGCATTACGCGCTGGTCACGACAACATTGCGCGCTTACTATGCAGAAATGGGAGAGATTTTGACGGGCCAAGGGGTATGCTAGTAGAAAATCTGATAGAAGCGTTGCATTGTGGCGACGAAACGGTAGTCAGGTTCTTGATAAAGAAAAGTAAAGAGGTCAATCGACAGGTCGAAATGGATAAAATTGCATTGGACGTTGCTACACGCCGTGGAGACGAAACCATACTTCAGATGTTACTTGAAGATGAGATACACCTTCGACTAGAATCCTGTTCTTGGCAAGCTGCCCTAGAGGAAGCCGCTCTTGCAGGTCGAGATCGAATTATGAGAATGCTTCTAGAAAAGCAGCCGGAGATTGAAGAACCCTGCACGCTCGATGGTGCTCTACATGCGGCAGCCCTAGGAGGCCACGGGACAACAATACAACTTCTACTAGAAAGGGGTGCAAATATTGATGTGCAAGGTGGATATTTTGGGGCCGCAATCCATATAGCATCGGGCAAAGGCCACGAAAAAGTAGTCAAGCTACTTATCAACAGGGGGGTTGATGTCAATGTTACTGGGTCACATGGACGTACGGCTTTATCATGGGCAGCTGCTCGAGGTCACATATCTATCGTCAAGCTGTTACTAGCAAATACTTTGATACGACCAAACCAACAGGATAGGTTTGGTCGCCCGGCTATGTTTTACGCAGCCCGGACAGGACAACGCCAAGTACTTGAAATGCTTCTTGCAGCACAAGATACGGACATTAATCACCGAGACTGTTATGGCTCAACGCCGCTGTCGGTGGCCGTTCGGGGCAAGCATAATGAGCTGGCAGACTTTCTTCTTTCTCTTCCTAATATTGACATTGGTGTGGAAGACAACTTCGGTCGCACCCCCTTCTGGTGGGCCATCAACATGGAGAATACCCAAATCGCGAATCGTCTCACTCAGCTCAGCTTGGCAGCCAATATCCCTACTGACTCTCGCAAGTCTTCGCTGCTCGTTAAGCACCCTGCATTAATCACTCGGCAGGAGTCATGGTGCGATATATGTATGATCTATACTAGGAGCGCACTTCGTTACAGATGCAGATTCTGTGACGATGGTGCTTTCTGCATTTGCTCTGACTGTTTCCAGGTGGGTGGTCATTGCCTGGACAATTGTCATATTCTGTACATCGTGGAAGCAAAATGATATAATCTACGAGAGTATAATCTGCAAATGATGTTTCTGATTTATCTGGATATCTGCGAACGTGAAGGGTCAAGGCAGTTGGCAGTTATTGGATGATTGTGATCAAAAGACGATGTACCTAGCATTGATTACCTTTGGAGTAATTGTCGTGATGGGAATCGTCAGTGCAATCAGTCCAAGAACAAACCCCTTGAGTGTTTCTCTATATGCTTCGTTTCATCAGTAAAGAGTCCCTGCCTGGTCGACTTCATTGAATTGGCGAGGTTACCAGATGACGGTGGTCTACCGCTCGGGATTTCTCGGGATGGGCACAAAGACCGGGCCAGACCGCTCGTTACAGGGGCGACGCTCACTCACTTATTAACAGTTGACAACTTATGGACATGATTTCTGGTCTCATGTTCCTGAGGCTGAGCGGCATCTCTGACGTGCATATCAGGTGGTTTGGCCCTGGAGATCATTTCTTTACAATTTGCTTGCCCCCATTGCCCCCCACGGCAGGCTTTTGTGCCTGAGGGTTCAGCGGCAGAGGTGCGAGTGCATCCCGCCGTGAGGCCCCATTGCCACCCTCGCGTGGTGCCATCTCGACTTCAAGGAACATGCGATTTCGACGCAATCCCGTCAACCCCGTTTCTTTCTTTCTTCTTCGTGTCGAAATGCTATTGGTTTACAGAAGCCTGGAAACTTGTGAGGCTGCAAGGCTCCTGAAGTATTTCAAGGTAATAAAAGTCTCATGCCCTCTTCAATCTCATCGTCGTGTGTTCTAAGCACGATTATTTCATACTGTTCTGCGCACACCAACGCATCAAACTCGATAGCTGAGATTTACATGACTATATAATCTATTCAACATGGCCGGTACTCCTACATCACAGCAAGATCCCTCTCTAGACTCAAAATGTCGAGGTAAGCTCTTAGACTCGAGATCACGATTACAAAGATCAACCCTCCCTAACATCTTATTCTCAGAGACAATTGATCGTACATTCCCATTCTTCGTCATCCACAATAACCACGTCACCATCCTGCCCAACACGACCCTCTTCTCCATCACCAGCCAGGTCTTCACCACCGCCATCGCCGTCTTCGCCCTCCCCGCCGAGAGCCAGGCCGTGCTGGCCACAGAGCCCAGCCTCAAGAAGCTGCTGGCCGCCATCTTCGACGCCGAGCACCGCGCTTTCGTGCTCGAGGACTCGGACCGCATCCTCGCCGTGCTGGACGAGGACGCCAAGGCGTGCATCCTGGCGCAGGCCATCGCGGGCATCGTCTTTGTGCTGCGGCGGCTGGTGGGCCTTCACGGTGGGGAGCTGACCACGGCGGCGTTTGAGAGGCAGCTGCGTCTGTTTGCGGGCAGTGAGCAGCGCAGGACGATTCTGGATCGCGTGGAGAGGAGCCACCTCTGGGGCAACTGCTTTGCTAAGCCGGAGATCCTGAACATGATCATGGATGCGATCAATGTCGATATGGAGCAAGATTCGGGCCGGTCATCGCCGGTGTTGAAGCTGGAGGATGATCTTCTTGACCCCGTTGCGTGGGTCAATGAGCACCACCCGACGAGAAACCTGGGCGTTCCGGAGGGTCTTACGATCATGGCGTTGAACTAGGGCGGGCATCTCACGATGTTGATGGAGGCAAATTCACGCAATGGCTGCGGTGCATGTGCCTGGCATATGCGCCCGTTGGCGAGAGTGCATACTGAGCTATACCGGACAGGACTGAACGAAGACAGTCATCATGTCTCTTGATAAGCGCGGCGTATTGGTTGCCTGGGTATATATGGACACACATAGTCTAAGTTTTAGTATATGAGACAACGAATCATCAAATCAGTCCCCTCTGCTTCTTGACTTCTCTCCTTCCCATAGTGACACCTTCTCTCACGCCTGAACAGCAGCGGGCTGTGCTGCCTGAGCAGTGGTCTGGACCTGGATGATCTCGGTCTTTTTCTTCTCGATCTTGTCCTGCGTCTCCTTGATCTGCTGCTCTAACCTTGAGCTATACATGGGATAACATATCAGCTTTATGTCTTTAAATGTGATTAAAAGCGGCGCAGTTAACTCACATCTCCTTGGTGATGAAGTCCAGCCGACCGTTGACAGTGCCCTCCGCCTCGAACTTGTCCTGCTTGAGAAGCACCGGGCCGACGAGCTTGTAGATGGTCTCATCGTCCTTGAGCTTCTCAAACTCGCTCTGTACGCCGAGGTTCTCTTGCTTCTGCGCCTCGAGCTTCTGCCGTGAGGTTACGATCTCTTGGAGCTCTGATATTCGAGATTAGCGATAACTATTTGGGGGTCAGAACAACGGCTGGAGATGCAGACCTGTCTGGAGTTTCGTGTAGTCCTCGGAGAGGGCCTGGAGCTTCGCCTGAACCTCCGCCATTGTGTGCGTGCGTGTGTTACAAGATCTCAAGAGCTATGGGGCCACACGTGAGCTTGTTCACTCAGACTCAGGAGTTTACTGGTGAGAAAAGCGTCGGGATGAAGCTCGGACAGCGTCGTGAGGCTTGGTTCTTCTCGAAGCTTCAAGATAGTATAAGTTTAAGAGTAGGTAATCGCCGGGATCGCCTGGCCTAGATTTCTGAGCCGAGCTGAGGCTAGCCTTTAGATTTGATATGCTTGGTGATACTGTAGTTCTGCCTCAATCTCAATGGTGGGATGAAAGTTGTGCCTGGCAGAAAATGGAGGCGGATCTGTTAGTGCAGATACCGATATAGCCCAAGACTTTCAGGGGGACCATCGCGGCTTAACCCGCTGTGATGAGCCAAGCGAGCGCTATAAGCGGAGTCCTAAGCCGGAGCTCTCAGGTCGCACCCTAACAGCCCAGGGGCGACGGGCGGAAATGGGTAGGCTCTGGCGTCACTTCGCTGCTGGTTACCCCGCCATCCGTCCACACAGACACAGACGCAGACACCGGACATCGCTGCGTAGCTCCCGCCAAAGCCAAGGCCAGGCCACTCACCCACAGCAAAAGCAGGCAAAAGCATCACGACCGACCTCGCACTCTTCTACCTGCAGCAGGCCACACGAGAGCCCGGACAGCGAGTTGCTCTGGTGTTGATAGCAAGCAGACATCGTGTGATTTACTCTCGACGACAACCCTCTAGCCCTCGAAGCCACACTGTCTGGGCGCTATCTTTCTCCTCTCGTGGTGCATCGGTGCATCGGTCCATCATCGTCATCGTCATCGTCCTTGGAGACAGATAGACAGCACGCCCCCCGACAACACTCCTATACTCACACAAGAAAGGCCCCGATCCCCACCGCCCACAATGTCCAACACCGACTTCCTCGGCCGGGCCATCGACCAGGTGCGCAAGGCCATCGAGGCCGACAACTCGGCGCAGTACGACAAGGCCTACCAGATGTACTACCAGTCGCTCGAGCTGTTCATGCTCGCCCTCAAGTGGGAGAAGAACCCCAAGTCGAAAGAGATGATCCGCCAGAAGACCGCCGAGTACATGGACCGCGCCGAGAAGCTCAAGTCCCACCTGTCCGACGCCGACGCCAAGCGCAAGAAGCCCGGCATGGTGGGCGCCAACGGCTCGTCCACGGGCGGCACGGGCAAGGGCAAGGAGAACGGCGAGGACGGCGACGCGGCGGTGGACGAGGACAGTAAGAAGCTCAGGTCTGCGCTGGCGGGCGCGATCTTGCAGGACAGGCCCAACGTCAAGTGGGAGGACGTGGCGGGTCTCGAGGGCGCGAAGGAGGCCCTCAAGGAGGCCGTGCTACTACCCATCAAGTTCCCCCAGATGTTCCAGGGAAACAGGAAGCCGTGGAAGGGTATTCTGCTGTATGGTCCTCCAGGAACGGGAAAGAGTTATCTGGCAAAGGCACTGGCGACGGAGGCAAAGAGCACCTTCTTCAGCGTCAGCAGTTCCGACCTGGTCAGCAAATGGATGGGTGAATCAGAAAGGTGTGTTTAGCATGTTCTGCACAGGTGCTACTCGGAACACTGAGACTAACGATGCCTCCTCACAGATTGGTCAAGCAGCTCTTCAACATGGCCCGCGAGAATAAGCCTTCGATCATCTTCATCGACGAAGTCGACGCGCTATGCGGTCCCCGAGGCGAAGGCGAGTCCGAGGCCTCGCGGCGTATAAAGACCGAAATGCTGGTGCAAATGGACGGTGTAGGCAAGGACTCGACAGGCGTGCTGGTGCTCGGCGCGACAAACATCCCCTGGCAGCTCGATGCTGCCATCCGACGACGTTTCCAGCGACGTGTGCACATCAGCTTGCCCGACATCTCTGCCAGGACGACCATGTTCAAGATTGCTATTGGCGACACAAAAACTTCGCTCAAGAGCGAGGACTACAGAGAGCTGGCTAAACTGACAGAGGGCTACTCGGGGAGTGATATCGCCGTTGCGGTGCAGGACGCGCTGATGCAGCCGGTGCGCAAGATCCAGCAGGCGACACATTTCAAGCCGGTAAGCAAGCCTGACAGCAACCTCCATCCCATTCTCCTCCCATTGCGATGTACTAAAACTCCCCTCTCAGGTGACGGTCGATGGCCAGAAGAGAGTCACCCCTTGCTCCCCCGGCGAGCCTGACGCAATGGAGATGACCTGGGAAGAAGTTGACACCGATGAACTCCTCGAGCCCATTGTCGACTTCAAGGACTTTGTCAAGTCGGTCAAGTCCAGTAGGCCCACTGTCTCCCAGGAGGATCTCAAGAGGAATTCCGAGTGGACGCACGAGTTCGGATCCGAGGGTTCATAGTGAGGCTGTCCGCCTGCGAGTAGATGCAAGAGATAGTGTCTCGGATGAGAGGTCACGTATGGGCGTCAAGAATAGCAACAAGCGAGAGCGTACTACTGCTGCCGATCATGGAATTTCACTGGTGATAGGTCAGAAAGGGGGGAATATTTGCGTTATCTGTCTCCAGGAGGAGGGAGGAGCATGGCGTTTCGAAGAAAATACGCGAGTTGAGTTCATGTGGCATTTATTTTGGTTGATTCAAGCCTCCTGCATTCGGAACTGTTCATAGCCTTTGTAAATGGTTAATGAAAGAAATACGACACGAAAAAACCTGGGCATCCCATGTCCATTGTGACACGGAGAGATGGTCACAACAGCTCGAGAACAGTAGAGCACAGGTATCCTTTTATTCCATCTTGAGATGCTAACTATGCGATGGGTATGATGATACACAATCAACCAACCATACACAAAGATGTCAAAGTCCAAACTCCGATGCCAGATTTGATTTCCGAAAACCACCAACTCCGAGACACATAGACCAAGCTAAACACTTTCCAGCCAAGGGGGCATTACCGTAGATAACGAAGAAAGATGAGGAGTAGGAAGCTTAGGCACCGATGGAATGCTTCTTCTTCTTCTTGGTCTTCTCGCCATCCACGCCCTTCTTGTCCTTTTTGCTCTTCTTCTCGGACACGTCGACGTCCATAACGTCGGACTTCCGCTTCTTCTCCTTCTTGGACTTCTTCGTCTCGGACTCGACTGGTGCATCGTGGACATCAATCATCTCGGTGTCAATGGCTATGTCGCCTCCGTCGCCAAGGATGGCGTCCATGGCGGACCTCATAGCATCCTCGTTCTTCTGGGGCTTCTTGCCGGAAGCGTAGAACTCAAGGCGGTCCTCTAACTGTTGGCGAAGGGCCTCGCCGAAGTGTGATGACGGGTTCTCGGAGAAGTTGTCGATACGGGAAGCGATACTGCACTTGTTGGCAAGGTATCTGCTGATACGGCCCTTGGTGCGGGCGGGGGCTCGGCCGATGAACGAGGAGGAGTAGATCAGACCGTACTTGGGAGTCGCGCCCTTGGTCTTGAGAGCGCGGAACAGCGCCTTCTCGGCACCGAGAATCTGGAGAGTGGAGGCAGGGTATTTGGCGAGGTTGGTGAGGGATCCGGCGTGAGAGATGAGGCGGGCGGCGACGGGGGTGCCGAGAATGACCTGCAGGTTGGGGGCAACATCCTTCATCTTCTTGTCTAGTGACTCAGATAATTGTCTGCGGTAGGCAGCCATCTTGGTGACGGAAGTTGCAAAGGACTTGACCATGGCCAGGTCGGTGTCGGTAATATCCTGCCCCATAGAAACCTTTGCAGCGTTGATGATGTCCTGCGCTTTGTCTCCATCGTCTCCAACAACAGTAGCAATGTCATGTAGCTTGTCATCGGTGAGCTCCTTCTTGTTGCCGATGGCAAGCACCAGCTTGGCATAGGTGACGTTGTCGGATGCGATTCGAATGAGTTCGGGGAAGTGCCAGCCGTACCACTCCCTCACACGCATGCAGCCAGCATTGATACCCTTGTCAAGAGCATCCAGAGTCGCAATCGCCTGGATGATGTGATTGTCATTCTTGTGTACGCTGAACTTGACCTTGGCACGGGAGTAGGCGTGGCCCATACCGAGCTGGGCGCGGGAGATGTCGCCCTCCTGGAGGCCCTTCAAAAGCTTCTCAGCGTGCAGGCGGATGCCTCGCAGCAGCTCAGCGACCACGTCGGAAGTCTCGCTCGTCTCGCACTCCACACCCTTAAATTCGGAGCTGATCTCTCCAGCCAACTTCTTGTCCTGGACACCGAGGACAACCTTGCTCTTGGATCCACTGGTCTGGGGAAGGTTGAGTTCGAGGACAGACTTCAGGTAGTCGGACATAATTCCCTCGGACAGCATGTTGATATTTTCGAGGGTCTCGGCCGCATTGCTAGTTCATAATTAGAATAATTATCTCTTGCTAATTGCTTGAGCCTCAAATAAGAGGCCATAGTCTCCATAAGTACACACCGGTAGGGAGTGAAGTTGACAAGCTTCACATATTTGGTGAAGGTGCTCAGGTTCTTGAGCGAATCCTGAACTTCCTTGTTGCGCAGCCCCACGATGTCCGCCTGGTTGACGACTTCAAAGACGGCATAACCAGCGGCAGACTCAAAGAGAAGGTAATTGATGTTTGCCATCTTTGCAATCCCGATGTGGCAGCTGCTGAAGGCGCTGAACCACCTGTTTTGACTGTTGTTTGTTCGATCGGTCTGCTGCAGGCGACGGATTTGCACTGGGAGCTACCTCTCGATATTTTTTTTCTGCGTTGAGAATTTTTGGCAGAGCTTCTAGACGCACGGGCCAAGTGGGGATGGGCCATCACGTGGGACAACCAATAATGAGTCGAATTGATGCACTTAAGTGCCAGGCTAGTCAGCAGTCTTCACCAGGTGGTGCTGACTGACTGCCAGCTGGTCACTTTGACCTCTATTAATGGCAAGGAGCTTGGCTGGTGAGGCTTGTGAATGACGACGCTGCATCGCCACGACTGCAGCACACAGCCACAGCATTGGCCCTGAGAAGCAGGGAGCTCTTTCAATGCTGTCTCGAACAGGCTGTTTTCATTGGCGATGACCTCACAGCTGTCTTTATTATGTGACATGTTCCACTCACTCTGAAGGCAGTATAAACAATTCTCTCTTTCTTACTCTGCATTTTCCTGTGAATCGATCTCTCTGTTGACAGTTTTCTTCGACCTCAGCCCCTCCAGACTTACAACAACTCCTCCACCTTAGAGCTCCGCCTCATTCTGTATGCCAAGTGCTAGGTCCAGATTAGCTGGCTTTGTTTCTATCTTTGTACTTATTACTGCTCTCCTGCTGAGCAACTTCTCTCCTATCCAACAATTCGCATCCCTCTTGAAGTCATTATCCATCAGCAATATGGGCGGCGGACCGGAAGGTTACCGCACGGTAGCATATTACGTGAACTGGGCTATCTACGCCCGCAAGCACCGGCCCCAGGATTTGCCGGCTGAGAAGTTGACCCATGTTCTCTATGCCTTTGCCAACGTCCGCTCAGACACCGGCGAGGTCCATCTCACCGACACATGGGCCGACACGGACATCCACTGGGAAGGTGACAGCTGGAACGATGCTGGCACCAACCTGTATGGCTGCTTGAAGCAGCTGAACCTCCTGAAGAAGCGAAACCGCAATCTGAAGGTTCTCTTGTCAATTGGCGGATGGACATACTCGGCCAATTTCCGAGGGCCAGCTTCCACGCCAGCTGGCCGAGACACTTTTGCCAAGTCAGCAGTCGCATTGCTCAAGAACCTCGGCTTCGACGGATTGGACATCGACTGGGAATATCCCCAGAATGCCTCCGAGGCTGCCGACTTCGTGGCTCTGCTCCAAGCATGCCGCTCAGAAATGGACGCCTACGCCGCCACTCTGCCGAGCAGACCCCATTTCGAGCTGACAGTAGCCTGTCCGGCCGGCCCGCAAAACTACGAGAAGCTCAACCTCCCTGCCATGGACAGGCTGCTTGACTTCTGGAACCTGATGGCCTACGACTACGCAGGCTCGTGGGACGCTGTAGCAGGCCACCAGGCCAACCTGTACAGCTGCCACAGCAACAAGGCGTGCACGCCGTTCAGCACGGATCACGCCATCAGGTACTACACCAGTCACGGCGTGGCGCCAAACAAGATCGTCGTGGGCATGCCACTGTACGGACGGGCCTTCGAGAACACCGACGGTCTCGGCAAGCCGTACAGTGGCACCGGCGACGGCACCTGGGAGCGCGGCGTGTACGACTACAAGAAGCTGCCGCTACCGGGCTCGCAAGAGCATCATGACCATGAGGCGGGCGCGAGTTTCTGCTATGAGCCTGGCAAGAAGACCTTGGTGAGCTACGACACGGTTGATATGGCGAGGAAGAAGGCGGATTATGTGAGGCATCAGGGATTAGGAGGAGCAATGTGGTGGGAGAGCAGCGCTGACAAGGACGGCCCTGAAAGTCTGATTGGAAATGTTGTCGATGCGCTTGGATGTCAGAAGGCACTCAGATGGGAAGAGAACTGCTTGGAATACCCAGAGACGAAGTATGACAACCTGAAGAAGGGTTTCCCTGACCAGTAGAGCCTATATAGCATGATTAGGAGGCTATGAGGGTTTAGTATTACGACAGTCACGACAGCATCAGAATGAAATCCAAATTTGAAGCCAAGGATTTTCTTGTATTCCTTGCCGGTCAGAGCCAGTGAGATGATGATTCTATGATACATCAACGCCAGTGATGCGGTATCATGATAGCCACCAGATCCCAAATTCCAGATCGTCATCCCTTATCCATTACTCCTGATTACCATCCGTTCCCCTCGTGCTCGTGGCTTGATTTAATCCTTCTTGTCGAACACGTAGGTCAGGTGGCAGCGACCGCAGTACTGGCGATCCTGCATGGCAGCCATAAAGACACCGGCACCGCACTAGTGAGAAAATCTTGTCAGTATTTTTGTCCTCGAGAATCACACCCAAATAGGCCAGAACTCACAGTCTCGTTGGGGCACTCGCGGCGAAGGCGCTCGATCTTGCCATCAGAGTCGACCTTGTAGTACTTGAGGACGGCCAGCTTGGTCTTCTTCCTCTTGTGCTTGATCTTCTTGGGGGTAGTGTAGACCTTCTTCTTTCTCTTCTTGGCGCCACCACGCAGGCGCAGCACCAGGTGCAGGGTGGACTCCTTCTGGATGTTGTAGTCGGAGAGGGTGCGGCCATCCTCGAGCTGCTTGCCGGCAAAGATCAGACGCTGCTGGTCGGGCGGGATGCCCTCCTTGTCCTGGATCTTGGACTTGACATTGTCGATGGTGTCGGAAGACTCCACCTCAAGGGTGATCGTCTTACCCGTGAGGGTCTTGACGAAGATCTGCATGGTTGCCTGCTGTAGTTGTGAGTATGATTAGATTCTAGGGGAGGGGAGATAGCAAAGGATAGCGGAGGGCGTGATATAGGCAGTGGTGTTGTGGTGGGACATTGGGAAAATGACAAATGCTGCGAGATGGAATCACGAAGGCGGTTCTCGATGGTCGCCAGCAACCAACGAGAAGAACGCAATCGCAATCGAGGGTATCATGTCGTGATGAAGGGCATTGCAACGCAGAGTCCAAAAAGCAAGTCGGAACGTACCTCGACAAATGATTTGCCTTCCTAAGTAACCAAACCGACCTTCTTTGGACGTGTGATGAGGGAAAGGGAAGAGAGGAAGTTCGAGATTGAGGCTCGAGGAGGTTTAGAGCTTTTTTTCGCCTGCAGCTGGCGCAGTGTGGTGGGCGGTGGGCGGGCAAAAAGTTTCAGCCAATGACCAGCGGCGGGGCGTGTCACGTGTGTTCCACTCAACACCTTCCACAATTAGGGCTTTTTTTCCTAGGTGTGTGGGCGGATAATTGTTAGTGCACCTGCTTGTGTGGGCACTGATCGGTGGGTAATACCTACACTAGAAATTCGGATTTCTCTCTCCTCTCGAAATTTCCCTTTCCTCGACATCGACCAACTTCACAGCCAAGTCAGTCGCCCAACATGCCTAAGAAGAGAAAGAATAAGTTCGTTCAGTCCGATTCAGTTCAAGATCTCAGCAAGAGATAACGTGTTGGATCATAAACTGACATTTCCTCCCAGCGGCCGCAACAAGAAGGGCCGCGGCCACGTCAAGCCCATCCGCTGCTCCAACTGCTCGCGATGCACGCCCAAGGACAAGGCCATCAAGCGATTCACCATTCGCAACATGGTCGAGTCTGCAGCTATTCGTGCGTTAACGATCCTCCGAACACGTCGATCTGGACTGCGTATACTGACTCTTCTCGCCAGGTGATATCTCGGACGCCTCAGTCTTCGCTGAGTACACCGTCCCCAAGATGTACCTCAAGCTGCAGTACTGCGTCTCTTGCGCCATCCACGGCAAGATCGTACGGTACGTCTGTCTCCTCGGTGGAAGACAGCTGCGCTGGCCTAGTTCTTTGCTAGCTACCAGTGCAGGCGGCTGAGATGAACCTTGGCGGCCAACTGTTTATCCACCACCCTGTTCCCTCTTGTGTTGCGAACTCCTCCATATTGACAGAATCTCACAGTGTCCGATCCCGTGAGGGTCGCCGCAACCGTGCCCCGCCCCCGCGTGTTCGCTACAACAAGGACGGCAAGAAGGTGACGCCCACCCAGGGTGCCAAGGCTGCTTAGGATGCTACCAAGGCTTCTTCTGCCCCTGCTCCGACTCCGATGATTCAGACAACGACGACGCAGGCGCTCGGTGGTTGGTAGGTTGATTTTGGTATGATGGAAACGGATCACAAAGGCTTTTCTTCATTGGTCATTGGGAATTGCATGACCTTGCACGCCACGGCATGACAGTAGTAAGAATGGCGTGAATGGAATCCTTTTTCTCTCTTGTGTGACATAGGGGACCATAGATCCATAGTTTCGCCGAATGAGACCATCCTGGGCCCTTTTGCGGGCAACATGACAACCTTCGATAGTCCATGTATTTTCCATCAAATCCTTTCTACCTCGAAAAGCAGCCTCCGAGTCTTGGGATCATCCCATGTTCTCTTCCCGTCGAATATGCTGAGTCCGTTATCGAGCGAAGCTGTGACCTTCCATTGTGTGCCAGTCTTGTCGCCGAGCTCCTTGATCAGCTTTTCGAACGACTCCACATTATGTTTGAACGTCACCCTTCCCCACGCGCCGCCCGTAGCAATGCCATCCAAGTTGCCTGATGCCTGGCCTATGAACAATGTTCCTTTCTTTTCTGGTTTCAAGAGCTTGATCGCGTTCTCAAAAGCTACTATCTGTTCCTCCCAGCTGAACAAGTGCAGGATCATTCCAAGTTGTACAACATCTAATTTGCCTTCCAATTCTTCTAGCGATGAGCCCGTAATCGGCTCCAAGATGTTGGCAGACACAATGAGCGACTCCAGCGAGTCTTTATCACCGAACAGTTCATAGCCCAACTCAATGAAGCCGGTGTTCAGTTCAGCACCGGCAACACTCGACGCTGGTGCCCCATCATAGACCAACTTGCGGAGATCCTGTCCTAAGCACGTCCCGACGTCCAGGAAACGACCACCAGACTTCAGAATGTCAAGCAATCGAATATATAGGTCTCCTCTATCGGCCAGGTTAAGTTCCAGGAAGCGAAACTGTCCAAGGCAGGGATATGGATGGATCTCCCATGCACGATTTCTCTGGGCCTTGTCAACATCGTCATAGACCATCTGGTAGAGGACAGGCTCACCAACGCAACCACATGGTTGTCTACTTTGTCTTCTGGGATATGACTATAGTTGATGAGCAGGTCGCGGAATGAGTCTGGTACGCTGACGGTCTCGTCAAACCACTGTTTTGCCTTCTCGGCTGGCGCTCGAGGCGGACCTGTTTGAACAGCAGCCATGGTTATAGATCAATTCCTGCGATGTTGCTTGAGTCTCTGCCAACGAGTCCCTAATAGTGAGAATTGTTTTATACTTTAGTCCTGATGCTTTGACCGCTGGGAGTGAGGGGTAGATACGCCATACTAAGCGCTCTCTGAATATCATGATAAGCCCCACCAATGCCATGGATGATGCAATTGAAGGCGTGAATGTCGACCCTGTATCATCGAGGTACTCAAAGACGCGTGCTCGGTCAAAGAACGAAGGGTCTTGGGACTTTACGGGCAGCTATAGCATTGGCATATTCCTTCTTCTCGATGAGGCCCTCGTTTCTCTCTTCGCCCTTCGTTTGCTCGTCTTCCCCAATTTGACAACCCTGTTCTCTGATGCACTCTTAGCCGGCGAACCTGGCCCGTATGCTGTTGTGATAAGTTTCAAGACTGTCCGGATGTTGCGTTCCAGGAGCAAATGTGAGAGTCGATCAAGGTAGTCACGGCAGTAAACTCCTGTGCTTGGCAACATAGCTTCTGCGTTGACCACAATATAGACCATGTTGAGATTCTGAAGAATACTTGCCAGGATATTTAGGTAGTCATTTTCTGTTCGAGCGTCATTAAACCTGTTGAGCCGGAACGACATTCTGTTTTCGAAACGAGACGAATAGTCGCTAGCAAGAATTTGTCGAACAAGGCTTTTTAGCACCTCGAGAAGCGGGTAGGTTTGTCCTCTCGCGGCGAGTACCCATAGAAGCAAAATATTCCTTCTCAAAAAGTGCTCGATCGCAGCGACGCAAAGGCTTCTGACTTGCAACCTGTCTCTGAATGTGGATTTGAGCAGAATGTTAGATGAGACCGTGGATTTATTCCAATCTTGAAGGCTTGATGATGACCAAAGAGACGCTTCACTATTTTGAGGACCCCTTAGCCAATGGCCCCTTTGCCATCGCACACTTGCTTGGAAAACTAATTCATGATCAATGCTGCACTGAGATGTGATTATGGCTAAAGCCTGGCCCAGCTGAACATTGTAAACGGCTGAGTGTACTTGGAGCTATGAGGCTGTATCCGCCGCTGGCGGGCCCGTTAAGCTTTGTTGAAGCTGTGTCACTAAATCTATCAATTGAGCCATTATATCACGAAGTTTCTTTGATTAGCATCGTTTTGGATAGTAAGTTTGTTGAACTGATCACTCAATTCACGAATTGCGGTGTGCATGTCTCTGAGCGATCGCCTGTTTCCTTTCGTGGATCGCCTACAAAATATCATCGTACCGTAAAGCAGATGGTTTTGTAATAGCGTGTATCGCACGACTAAGTTTACTTTCGGAGAAGTATTCCCATGCTCGAACAAGAAACCGGATAATGTACGCATAGAGCATGCTAACCTCCCGTTGCATTCCCAAGATTGGGTAGATGATGATTGCTGGTTCGACTCTAGGATGGGAATCTGCGATATCTGAGAGTGCGGATATTATCGTCATCCCAGTCTTTTCGTGCTCAATGACTGCCTAATTTGCCAGTCAACATACAGGTCGACTTAACGTTACCTGGACTTGAATGCTTACACCAAAGAGCAACTTCATAGCTCCCCAAAGCAGAGAAACATTCTGGATGATGCTGTGCCAACACGTCTATAACATTTCCATAGTACAGCAGTCTTTTCGAAAAGGAAACGAGATAGTCGCGAGTCTTAGATCCCTTTCGTGTCATTTCATAATAAGAACTCGCGTCGACAACGACTTGAAGAACATCATCGATCGTGTATGCATGGAGCTGGTTTGCAAGCTCTTTCTAATTAGAATCATTGGTCAATCTTCAAGATTTTGAGGCCATCGTGGAATGCTGCTTGAGCCACATTGAGATCGCTGTAATGAAATGCGACTTTTAGCACACCCTCATGTTATTGCAGTCCTTTGAATATTCCCCTACCTAGATTTACTGGAGTCCTGAGAATACCACATGAGCAGCTTAGGCTCAAGATTCCGTCTGGAACCATTGGTTCAAAGGTATTCAAACCTTGGGACAAAGGTCCTAAGCAAGAGTAGGTAAATTTCACTGCTGTACAGTTACTAGCTCGTTCACGTATGAGGAGGCTCCGGCGAACTTTCCCGTCACTGGTACTGAGGGAGGAAATCAATGCTGGTGTGGTGACTTCGTGAGCCATGAGATGGCCTCATCCGCAGCCGAGTGTAACAAGGCATGCAGCGGGGCCGGGGGTGAGATCTGTGGACGTACAAACCGTCTGAACGTGTTAGAGGCTGTGACTGCGAAGCCAACGACAACGTCCACCTCCATCACCAGGTCGTCGACTTCCACCACGACGACACCAGCATCATCTTTCCCTGTCCAATGGCGAATGCTTGGTTGTCATGTGGATTCTGTGAATCCTCGCACAATATAGGACTTTCTCGAGGTTCCAGGGAGATGACAAAGATGACCGTCGAGAGTTGCCAATCTACTTGCTATGCGGCCGGGGACACTTATGCCGGTGTGGAATTCGGAAAGGAGTGCTGGTGCGGCAAGGCTCTACAGGGGCCATCCGTCAACCCACCAATAGCAGCAACGGGATGCTCAGTAGCTTGCACGGGTAATAATAATCTGCCTAGCCAGTGTCTCTTCTTCTAGCTTGCTGGGCACCTTGGGTCAGCTCGGGTCACCTTCAGTCACTGTTGGCAAATTAGTCTAAGTATATCTTATGTTTAGCTTAGTTACTACACTACCTATATTCAAGTTACGTGTTAGATTAGCTTCGGCCTAGATTATCCTATCATATAGATTTTCAGCTTATATAAACAAATATACCGTTTTTCTGATGCGCGATCTCACTCTCACGGCACTTACACAGACCCCGCATGTAAATGCTAGTTGTCCGTGAGAACGCCCCAAACGCTTGGATGGACGGCTTTCATTGGCGCTGGCGGCTATCGAAATCACCCCGCCACCAAATCGGGTAGAGTTGGAGAAGCTTAAAAAATTTGTCGGGAACAGACAAAACCTCACGCAAGGGCCCATTGACTACGTATATCACGGGGTATCTCTTAGACACATCGCCTCAGACGATCTCTAAGCGATCAATTGAACAACTATACACGTCTAGAGCGATTATTCAACAAGATGGCGGCTCAAACATCCGCTGCGAGTGGCGGCAGCTCGCCGTTCGACAGCTACCAGACATCCCTCACGACCCGCTACTGCAGTCCCGCCATGTCCAAGCTCTTCAGCCAGCGCTCACGACACTCAACCTGGCGCAAGCTGTGGCTCGGCCTCGCTGAGAGCGAGAAGGAACTCGGGATCGACACCATCACGGACGAGGCCCTCGGGCAGATGAGGGCTCATCTCGAGGTCACCGATGAGGATTTCGAGGTGGCCCGCGTGGAGGAGAAGCGCCGCAGACATGTATGTGTCGGGATACATACATCCACCCATTCGTCCGAAACTCATGATTTGCTGACAAGCCACTTTACAGGATGTCATGGCTGTAAGTATTACACCGTTGGCCATTCATCAGTCTCAGATTGAGTATCTTGACTGATACACCGGAATAGCACGTTCATGCTTTCGGTGTTGTTGCCCCTGCAGCCGCCGGCATCATGCACTACGGTAGGCCAACCTGCGCCTCATCTCATCACCCATGCTAAGCTTATTATCATGTGTAATCAGGCGCAACAAGCTGCTATGTGACTGACAATGCCGAGCTGCTTCTCATGCGTGATGCTCTCGACTTGTTGGCCAAGAAGCTGGCCAAGGTCATCTCCAACTTGTCCTCCTTTGCCCTCAAGTGGAAGGGTGTGTCTTCCCCCCTTTCGACTCCAAACCGCTCTTCCTAACCGCTATCTAGATGAGCCCACTCTGGCCTACACTCACTTGCAAGCTGCACAGTTGATCACAGTGGGCAAGCGCGCTGCTCAATGGGCACAGGACCTCATGCTTGATCTCCAGAGCATCGAGCATGTCCGCAATGAGCTCAAGTTCCGTGGCGCCCAGGGAACCACTGGCACCCAGGCCTCTTTCCTGGAGATCTTCCACGGTGACTCTGCCAAGTGCGACAAGCTGAACGATCTGCTCTGCGAGAAGTTCGGCTTCCCTGCTTGCTACGATGTGTCTACCCAAACCTACACCCGCAAGGTCGACCTGATCATTGCCAATGCCGTTGCTGGCCTTGGCTCGTCGGCACAGAAGATCACGGGAGATATTCGCCACCTGGCTCACTGGAAGGAGATTGAAGAGCCTTTTGAGAGCACACAGATTGGATCTTCGGCCATGGTTAGTTCCCCTCATTCACTGCTCCTCCGTTCTTCATAAGTATATTGATCGCTGCCACTCCAAATCACTATTTCACAAATCCTCGCACCCTACATGTGGGATATTGCTGACAGATGAATCAAACAGGCATATAAAAGAAACCCAGTATGTTATGTTGAGAAAACACCATCATAAGTATCTGCGATTTATCATTGCACCCTTCTGACCTGTGTAGATGCGTTCCGAGCGCGTGTACTCTCTTGCTCGGGAGCTCCTAAGCAAACCCACCACATTCCAAGCGACACATGCCGATCAATGGAGTTAGTCCCCTATGCTATTCACCTCGATTTCAATCACTAACTGTCAACCAGTGGAGAGGACACTAGATGACTCGGCCGTCCGCCGCATCGACATCCCAGAGACGATGCTGCTCGCTGATGCCATCCTGATCGGCCTCGACAACATCACCGACGGCCTCGTCGTCTACCCCAAGCGCATCGCAGCGCACGTCCAATCGGAGCTGCCTTTCATGATTACCGAGACCATCATCATGCGCCTGGTTGCGAAGGGCGAGTCGCGACAGGAGGCCCACGAGCAGATCCGTGTCCTCTCGCACGAGGCCGGCAGCGTCGTGAAAAACGAGGGCAAGCCTAATGATCTGGTGGATCGGATCAGGAAGAACGAGTTCTTCAAGCCGATCTTAGGCGAGCTTGATGGCATGCTGAAGGCGGAGCTGTAAGACACCTGCCTCCTTAACCCAGCGATGAACACTCAAAGAGCGCCGTGACTGACACATTTAATTAGGTATACTGGCCGTAGCGCCGAGATTGTGGACAAGTATTGCGGTCCCGGGGGTCCTGTCGAGAAGGCTTTGGCACCATATGCGGATTACATCAAGGGCGCCACTACTGCAGAGCTTAATGTCTAAGTGGAAACGTGTTGCACAAAAATCCCTGGACTCGCTTAAGACGCCGGTGGCATCTTAAGTGCCTCGTTTCACTTTTGTGACGCGACTACTCGCTTTGTTAGCTCTTTGGAAGCTCATAGACTACCCATTAAATAAAATTGGAATAGGGATGAAGGTGTCGATTCCTCACTACTGTCAGTCTTTGGTTGCGGGAAACCCCGGCGGGAATCATGGAAAATGATATCACGTTTTGTAGCAATGAAAGTCATCATTAAACTCCTGGACATGCATGAAATTCCATCGCCTGTAGGTAGGCATCAATGTGAGGCGTGGACTTGAGAGAAAAGACACTAGTGCTTAAGTATCTATCCAAAAGCTTCCCATTTCTTATCTCCAGCCGATGCTTATCACTAAACGATGCTCGAAGCCATATTTGAGGTTAAAAGCACATCAACAACGGGGCCGTCTTATTCCCCTTTCAACATTGAAAACGAGGACCGATTGAGCCACCAAAGAACCAGCAAGCACCAAAAAACATTCGAAAATGGGGAGCATACCAGAAAGGCCCCCCATATCTCTTAGCGACTAACTCCATATCTCTTGCTGACTGATTCGAGTTCATCGGCTAATCGTCCTTAGTATCGGTCCATCAGCGCTGTACAGTCGCTACGTACACGAGCAGGCAGATTAAAGCTCTTCACATGGTAGGTCAAGATTTATCGATATATTCCCATTCCCTTGATCCGTGCCGTTTCGTCAGCCATATTTTGTACTTAATGTGCTTCGAGAGTCAAGTGTTCGACTAGCTGAGGAGGCGGTTTCACGGACCCAATGGATGGCATGCTTTACGGGGCCGCATCCGGCTTGCCCAGTTGATATTATCGGATATTCAGCCACAGTGACGAGATTGCCACCTTGCAGCACCTTTGTTTGCCTTACATAAATGCTACTAAGAGGAGATTTCAGCACGTACGACCATACCCAGCAGAAAATTCGGCATCCCGTCCGCTCTGCCCGAGACAAGCTGCTGAGGGCTGAACTAGTAGTTGGGTCGGTGACGACCAGCGAATCCTCGGTGTTGTACGTATTATTTTGATTTTTATTTTTTGTTTTCTTTTATCCTTTTGGTTGTTTCATTCGCGATCGTGTATGCTTACATATCCTTCAAGTATTTACTGATCGTTGACAGGGACGGATTTCGATGTCATCACATAGGCAAGGCTTGGCAAACCACTTATTAAACGTCACTTGAAAACCCAGCACCGTCAGATTCACGAGTGGAGAACAAACATCAATCACTAAATCTTGCATTGCATCTGAGATGGTTGGACATAACTATGTCTATGGAGCTGGCACTCCAGGTATTATAGGAGCCAAGCGTTGGTCACCAGCACAGCTAGTCATTGTTGTTGCTTGCGTTGCGTGCTTGGATTTCAATCTCCCAACCAGTTAGCCCAAGACTTCTGCACTAAAGTGCACCGTACATATGACCTGAATTGCTCTCATGTCAACGGCAGTGAGATTCTGATCTAGCCTATAGTTCTAGGCTTAGCTGCGGCTGTTGACTTGAACATCCCATCTCTTTTTGACTTTGATTCCCGTCGTAGATTCCCTATTTTCGGATGTGAGGTTTTTCTCGGAACCAGAATCATCTGCACTGCCCTCGGGGCGACTGTCAAGTTCAATATGGCAGTCAAACCCATTCCCTTTCTGCACCAGATCCATGTCGTCCATCTCCAGGGCACCGACAGGCTTGGACCTTGACCCTGAGCCGGAACCCATCTTCAGCCCATTTGTGTTGTGCGAGCCCTTAACATTGCTTTCAAACTGACCAGATGGTTCGCTTAGCTTGGCCGACGAGGATTGGGCTTTGTAGCGGACATAGAACGGACGGAGCATCGGCAGGCATGCGCACAACATGGCGAGAAGGGGCTCGAGTGCGGATAGGAAGACGGACATCGGCATCGTCCCGGTCAGGTCCGACACCATGTCGACCGCTGTGACATAGACCAGTCGGAAGATGGCTGCTATGACACACCTATTCCAAGGGTTAGTTATACCACTTTCTAACTTGACTAGGTAAACTTACGCAACGCCAATTAGAAAACAGGCCATGATACCAAGCTTATCCCAGACTCGCATTTGAAGGTGCCATATTGCTGGAGATCTATATCAGCGCATTTTCTTCCACGACAACAAGCCCAGGGATGACTGCTTACTGTATAGCGGGAGTATAATGATTATCAAATCTGTGACAATGTTGGTCGAGATGATTGACTGGAATAGTTTGATCTGGTTGCCGCATGTGCCCGTGACGGAGAGGTCCCATTGGGCTTGGACAGGCCTGCAGATGAAGATCACGGCAAAGAAGTGCGCAACACCCCAAAGCATGACTATGCCGAATGTGGCTCGACAGGGCTTCACCATGAAGTGATCTGTGAAGATGCGAAGATAGAAGCAGAGGATACTGCACTTGATGAGCGTAAGCGCCACAAGATATAATAGCTGAAAGGCGGTAGTCAACTGGAGAGTACCAAGGTTAGACGTGATCTTGCACACAGATAAACCTAAAGGGGATAGAAAGACTAGTCTCACGCGAAGAATCAACGGCACATCGACCATGACCTCCGTGATATGGTGGCCGGCACCTAGTGACGAAACTAATGGAAACGCATTGTAAGTTCTGCCGAGTAGTGAATTAAGTTTTGGGGGCTTGGTGAGACTCACAAACACCTTGTATAAACAGAAGACTAAGCCCAAATGGCTTCCACGATGGTTAGTGATGCCAAAATCTCTCATGATAGAAGTGGTAGCTCACCAGAGCTGCAAGGATAAGTCCGTCATCCCACCACAGACCGACGCCAAAGATTGTCCGCGCCGTGATGCGGCCTGCCAAAGCAACGAGCAGGAAGAATGTCACAACGCAGTTGACAATAAGATGGGCCCGTACATCTCCGTGGGTCGGGAAGACGACATATTGAATTGGTAAAGCCTCCATCTTCCTGAGAGCTTGTGTTCTTATGTGGTCAAGACTCGCGACAAGTAATGCCAGGTATCTATGACAAGCAGCAAAAGAGCTTCAAGTCTTTGAATATAACAGCGAGGAGTAATGAAAGCCTGAAAAATCTTCGACCCATTTAGGGTATCTATAGCAATAGTTGCTGGTTGTAGGCAAATGTGTAGACCTCGTTATGGAGAGTAGACCTGAGCCCAGGTTCTGCAACCCCCTGAGGCCCCTTGAACTGATCGTCGGGCAGAAGTTCCTTTTTCCCCAGGGTGTTGCTCCCGAGGTTCTTCAGCTGGTCACGAAATACGAGCGGGGCGTTGCTTTTCGGAAAGACATATCAAATATCTGTTCCCACTGAACCTGGTTACTGGTTTTAGTCGTCACGAAATATCACTTTATCTGACTCGTTGCGAGCAAAGTTTCTTTTTGTGGTGATGAACGAGGTCCTTGTGCCGTCGGAGGCTTGGTTGCTGCCGGAAGCCGATGCTTTTCGTTTGCTATCATTTGTAACTGGTCACAGTGTGGAATTTGCTTGGTGCCTGAAGGAAGTCGACCAGGGTATCCAAGTCGAGTTCCAAATTTCCATACCTTGAGTATCATTGATGTCCTTGTAGCCGCATAGGCGAAAGTTCTCAGTGCTTGGTTCGCACGGCGCTGATGTGCAAGCCCAGCCACAAATGATTTCGTTGTATTCCATACTTAATAATCTTCTCACAAAGCTCGCCATGAATGATGATAAAGATACAGGCTTTTCCGACTTATCACACGCAGAGTTCAGCTGACAAAATTTCTGACATGTAACCTCCATTTTTGTGCCGTATCAGCTATCGTTGAAGATTATGGTTACTTCGTTTGGTTTTGCATTGCTTTTGGCACGACTATCAAGACCGCGCCAACGCCATGGATGCGGGTACTGCAGGAAAGCCTCGCCGTTGGACGCCATGCCGATCTCTAACCCTTTTTTCTGGTGCTATGCGCACCTGTGAAACGCAACTACCGCTTCCCCGGCGGGGAGATGGTCCAGACTCAGGTATTGGGTCCTGGGAGCTCCTCCTGCATCTTCGCTAAAGCTAGGCAAAAACGGTGTTGCATGGGTGATGGAATTAGTGGCTTGATATTCATTGACTGTTATTTCTACAGCAAGTCTATCACTGCGACCTGCCGGGCCTGCATGCACGGATACACCCAAGAATCTAGTCGCATCAAACCCCTTGCAATGAGATGACCTTTAGGACCAGTAGGCGTGAGTCGTTAGTAATTCCAGGGACCGGGCTCTCTACTCTCTTTTCCTTCCCTACTCCCCGCTGTGATTGTGATCTCAACTTGCAAGTGCTCGTCGTTTATTAACCAGCTTTACGCATGAGCTCTGCAGGACTTGCCATAGCAGTCTCCTTCGCACTTGGATACGATGGAGTCGCCACTCGGCATAGATCTCCATAATGGAGTAGTGACCCTGTCAAACATCTACCGTTTGGCTGGATTGTGGCTCTCTTATCGCCTTTCGCGTGCATTGTACAACATTTCGCCGCTGCATCCGTTGAGCCGTTTTCCTGGCCCAAAGTTGGCAGCTATTACAATACTCTATGAGTTTTGGTTCGACATGATCCTGGGTGGAAGGTATACAATGGAAATTAAGAGGATGCATGAAATATATGGTAAGTGAGCTCGAGCAGTCTCATCAAAGCATTGTAGCATGTCTCACATGCTCCTGCGAAAGGTCCCATTGTTCGAATTAGTCCAGATGAACTACATTGCAACGACGTTTCTTTCGTGGACGAGGTGTATGCTGGAGCTGGGCGCAAACGAAACAAGCAGGAACACTTTTTGAAGTCACTCGCAGGGCCTACTACTATATCTGCATTTGGTACGGTTGACCACGACCTTCACCGCATTAGGCGTAATGCGATGAACAAGTTCTTTTCGCGTACGCAAATCTCGAGGCTAGAGCCAGAGATGAGACAGCTTGTGGACCAGCTTTGTGACAAGTTGATACGTGCGTTCTGCTCATTCCCTACAGGAACGGACGACTGACGACCCATTGGCAATTTAGGAAATCCAACTAAAGGTCCAATCAACGTCACCACTGCCTACAGTTGTTTCACTACAGACATGATATCAGCGTATTGTTTTGGCGAGCCCTTGGGCTTTTTAGCCCAGCCAGTATGGGAGCCAAATTTCCGTGAGGCAATGACAGCTTTCCTCAACACCACGTTCCTTTTCCGTTACTTTCCCATGCTTCGACATACTATTAGCATTGCGCCGATGCTCTCTAAGTACATGGGTGACGACATCAGGATTCTTATGAATGAGATGTATGTCAATATGCCAGCACGGATCACCAAGGCAAAGGAAGACTTCGCCTCAGGAGTGGTCCAGAAGCGCCAGACAGTATTCACAGACATTCTCGACTCATCTCTTCCCGAGTCAGAGAAGACCGTGTTTCGTCTATCTGGGGAAGGATTTTCGTTGACAGGTGCTGGAACTGAAACCACATCAGTAAGTTTTGACCTATTTGAAACATGCATAACAACGGCCATACCGCCTCATCTCACGCTGTTCGCGTAAATATGACTTACAATGAATGCAGTGGACTTTATCGGTGATCACTTTCTATCTTCTCTCGGAGCCAACCATCCTCTCACGCCTTACGCAAGAGCTGAATTCGACTGACCCAGCAAATCTCTCGTCATGGTCCACCCTTGAAAAGTTGCCATATCTCTATGGTGTCGTCATGGAAGGCTTGCGGTTGTCATATGGTGAAACAGCACGCAGCCCTCGGGTGCCGCGTGACGAGGACCTGACGTACAGGAGCGAGTGTGGTGGGAAGAAATATGAATATATTATTCCCAGAGGCACAGCGGTTGGCGCGTCATCTGTTCTCATGCATCACAATCAGGACATCTTCCCACAATCAGAATCATTCATGCCTGAGCGGTGGGTCGATGAAAATGGGCAGCGGAGACGAGAATTGGAGAGAGGCATGATGTCATTTTCGAGAGGAAGCCGACAGTGTTTGGGGATGAAGTAAGTCGGACCGGTCTTGTTGCTCCGAATGGCGGTTCCACTGTGCTTACATGTAATAGTCTGGCATACTGCGAGATATATCTGGCAACTGCAGCGTTGACACTGCGCGTATTCCCGCAGATGAGGCTCTTCGAGACAACGGTCGATGATATCAAATACGACCATGACTTAGTAGTTGCCCAAGCGAAGAAAGGAAGTAAGGGTGTTAGGGTTGTCATGCCGAGATAATTGCACGCAGACTTATCTCTCTTATCCTCTGCGCGTCTGGCAATGCGGAGCCCGCGATATGATTCGGGGTGCTTACTCCCGTACATGTCACTTAAGGCTGGGAATGAAACCCCCCTCGAAGGAAACTAAGTCCTAACCATTCCCATGGTCACCTCAGGATCATCGTAGTAGAAACAACGACGCACATAAGGCCTATTCTGAAAATTTCATGGTTGCGTGATGCCAGGAAGATGACAAACTTTAAACCCATCTTCGTATGATTGACTACTCTAGGAGCGACAGTCGGCGAGTCTCGCCAAGAAAGCTTGGACTAAAAGACTTTGGACGAGGTATCAGGAAATTTTGTTGTGAGCGACTTGTCACGTATTCTCTCCACGATCTGCCAGTAACGATCGCATGGAACTATTCATGAGATCATCTTGGTTCTTGCTTATGCCATAAGATAATGGAACTGCATAGCTTGATATGTGATTCTGCTCGAGCTCATGTACTCTAGCCTAGAGCCCACACGGATTTCAATTGTATAATTACCTATGCCTGTTACTTGGTCGTTGGCTCGGGCCCTCGAGTAGAATAGGTAATTACTGTACAAAACTGTGTTCATCGATACTCTCCTCCACAATCACCCATATTCTGGAACACCTCATCTCTCTTTCCCCTTCTTAAAATGCCATCAATCATGTGTTGGTCCTCTTCATCTAGCCTCCAGCCAAAGCTTCCCAAATTGTCGTTGGTGTGCTCGCTGATCCCCATTCTGGTCCCTACAATGACTGCCCCAACATATGGGAAATCAAGCACCCATCTCGTAGCAACGTTGCAAACTTTGACATTGTGCTTATCACCGATTTTCTTCAGTACGCACAGGAGCTCTTGGAAGAGCGACCATGGACCCCAGGTGCGGATCATGGCATGATACTAAAATATAGAAAAAGATTAAACTCCGTCAAGAGCAAGGATCAAGTAATCGAGTTATAACACACCTTTCGCTGACTGGGTGTGATCTTATCGTCGAAAAGACCCGGTTCGTCCTTTCCAATCCATCTATCTGCAAGGAAACCGCCGCACTAGAGACATAAGGTGCTCAGCATGCAGTCGCTCATGCGAACTGACAGGAAAACTCACCAGAGTACCGTAGGTTAGGAGCTTGATTTTATGTTCAAGACAGACTGGGCCCATTTTGACAGTTGGTCGAGAGTCGATCAAAGAAAACTACTCCTTATTAGATCAGGTACAATGGACAAGACCGACATACGAAGGCTTGCCTGAACTTGGTTGGAATGGACTTGAACTCCACTCTTGACGACCCGTTCCATGTGCTCAGTATCAAAGTTGCAGAGACCAAGCGCCCCAACTCGTTCGTCTTCCGATAAATATGCGAGTGCATCTAAGTATGCGGGATCCTCATACTTCCGCCTTGTCAGCTTCATATTTCGTCGCGTAGTGCAAAGTAACTAACAAATTGCCAATGGAATTGCAACAAATCAATCTTGACAGTCTGTAGCCTCTGGCACCTTTCAGTCACGTTGGCTCGGACGACGTCGCGTGAAACGGTGATCGGATGAAAGACGCAATATTTGGTTGCCGCGAATAAAGCACTCTTCTGAGGATATGACTTCGCGAATTGACCCTACAAAGAAATGAATTAGTAGCTGCGACTGGGACTCTTGACAGTGATATGAAAAGACAAGACAAGGGAGAACATACGAAAATAATTTCTGCATCCCCGTAATGATCTGCCATATCGAACGCGACAAAACCACTCTGGACGGAGCTGGAAAAATGAGAGAAGATCTTCCCCGCGGAGGCGGATCCCCAAGCAGGACTGGATAACTGCCAGAGGCCGGTAAATATCCTTGGCAGTCTTCGGCCTGCCATCTCGAAACATTCATTTGCTTCTGCCGGGGTCTGGCCTCCAAAATCTCCGGCCTCAGCCATAAGCTCTTCGGATGCTCCGTCACATTTGTCAATCTCTAGCAAGCTTCCCGCCGACCAGAATGCTCGAGCGAACGGGAACTCGATCTTGTTCGTCTGGCAAACACGCCGAGAGTCAGCGAGTTGCTCGTAGAGCCCTTGAACGATTCCTCGTTCATTGTTTGCTAAGACTTGCGTCCCTTTCAGAGTCTTCTGCACGGCGGTCATGGCTTGGACAATGTCCCCGTCAATCGAGGCCTGGAATGACGACGCCTCGTCCGAGGCCGCAGCATCACTCCCAAGCGCCATGTCGACAGCCCGAGCAGCTATATCTCCTAGTAGCGGGATGCTCTGGAAGCACAATCCGCAGCCTAGCATGCAGCGAATAGTCTTCTGGGTGGCTTGAAGGCCTGCCAAGTCCACGGGCGTCTCCGGACTTCGGGATGTGACGGCCGGCAGAACACACTCTTGGATGTAGCTCTGGGTCGCTGTCTCAAATGTCTCGGTGACGGACGCGTGAGCTGTCAGCAAAGCTCTCAAGACAATCCGAAAGCCCTCGAGGCTCAGGTTGCTGATGATGGTGTCTGTCATCATGTTGACATGGGCCACCTTGGCCCGCTGTGCACCTGGAACTGCCATGCTTGCTTGCTTGCTGGCTTGCTTGCTTGATCGCTTCGGTAAACACCCGACCTGACGTGCGCTGCTGAGGCGTGAGAAGGCGCGCTGGTTCACCGAGGTCCTGTCGAAGCAGATGCCGCGAGCAGGGAGAAAAGCCAACAGGCGGAGGCTTGCAATCCGGAGTTCATTGGGGCGACCCCCCACCGTCTGTGGTGTGGGCGTGGCATGGCAAGCGTGGAAAGCTTGCAAGTGGTCCCGTCCCGCTCGGATGATGAAGATGCTTGGCCCGCCCGCCCGGATGCACCATCCAATTGCACTAGGCCCAATGCGGCCGGCTGTCATCCCGGCGCGGCGGGTCGTGTTTTGAACGCCGGTTGTTTGGAACACCGGTCCTATCTCTCCATACCACCCCGACCAAAAGCGCATCCTCCGGCACCTTTTCACAGACAGGGCGTAAAAGACGGGGCAAACACCGGCGACCTAACAGAGTCCCGGCTTTCCCGACTTGCTGTGCACAGCTAGACGAGACGATCGGACGGACGCTCAGGGTCTGGAATCTGGAGTATGAAGAGCCGCCGAGATACGGAGAAGCCTGGTCAACCAAAGTGCGTCGCGACCCTGTTGAAGCTATCGTTTTGTCGCATCTCACCGTGGAAGAAGTAGTAACAGCAACGGCGGCGGCGGCGGCAGCAATGGCCATGGCAGTGGCAGTGGCAAGGCCTGCCTTGCCTGCAGAAAGGTCAAGATGAAATGCGTCATCAAACCGCACGAGACTAGCTGCGAGCGATGTGCCCGCAAGTCGCTAGGTTGCGTTGTCCAGGAGCATCGACGAGGGCGTAAACACGGAACCAGGTCTGTCATTGGCCATGCCACACATGTCAAAGCTCTGTCTGACGAGCCATGAAAGAATCCTCAAGAAGCGGCCAGCGCCTCCCCAGGATGATGCTCAGCCCCAAGACAGCAGCAATTGGCGCACCAATGCGTCGCAGTCCCCGGATGGAGGCGTGTCGAAGGATTTGCAGCCTCCCGGACTCCTGAATTCTGCAGCAACCCAAGGAAGGTTCTCGCTCGATAATATCCTTAACCCAGCGGTCAATGAAGGCTCTACAGGTCTGCACGACTCGACAGCGATATCCTCAGACGATCCAATCCGACTGGGATGCATCGACAGCGCCACTGCTGAGTCTTTATTCGAGAAGTGAGTCCCGCCACATCGTTACACGTTCCCGGGTACTTATTCATGCTGGTCCATAGATTTATGAGTGTCTTGAACCCGCTGATCAGCCAGCTTGATTCGGTTCTTCACACCATGGCATATGTCCGCCTGCACTCGGCATTTCTCTTCACCACAATGCTCGCCACCACCGCGAAAATGTTTTGTCCGTCGGTCCATCCCGCACTTCACCGCCATGCCGAAACACTGATGGCCAATTGCTTCATGCGAGGCGAGAAGTCCCCCGAGATTGCCCAAGCGATGATGATCATGACCTATTGGAAGGAACCTGACGATACTCGGGCATGGCTGCTCATAGGCTATGTGATTCGTATGGGAATGGATCTAGGCTGGCATCTGTGCGCACACCGGCCCATCCAGGACGGCGTTGCAAGAGACGGCCAAAAGCAAAGAGAGTTGCGTAACATCCAAAGGACCTGGTACGTTTTGTTTGTCTACGACCGCAGGTAAGTCCCCCACTAGCTCCATGCTGTTTCCAGCCTATCTGACCAACACACAGTCTGAACCTTCAGACAGGGAAGCCTTGGATGATTGAACCCAACGGCTTCATTCAATCGATTGAGACGTGGTGCGAAGACCCAATGGTTTCGGCCAATGATCAGCTCCTTGGCGCATTTGTGACCATTCGCCTGCTTGGCTCCGAAGTCTTTCAATTGGTTCGGTCAAATTTGAAGAAGGCAAAGTCTGCCTTGTGGGACGGCATCGAGCCACTCCTTCTAGTTCTCGAATCCCAGCTGGAGACTTGGGAGCATCGATGGACACCAAGAGTCGCAGGGGGTAAGCGCAATTCAAGATCACACATTCTGCTATCATCTTCTATCTTCTGACGCATCCCCATAGATGAGCGTCACACGTTCATGATCAAGTTCTACGTCATGCATCTCCGCCTTCAGCTGTATTCTCTACCCCTCCAAGGAGTCCTGGCCTCTAATGACCCGAGCTTGTCAGCAAATTTGGGCATCTTGTGGACTAGCTACTCGAGTGCTTTGGAAATGCTCGAGCTCATCTGTAAATCTTCGGAATTCCTCTGCTATGTTCAGGACTCCGTACACGTCATGACCGCGTATAGTGCAGCTTTCCTGATCCAGGTTAGTGCCCACTCCTTTCCTGATGTTTGCTAAATGGCGCTTTTGGGGACTAACATACATGTCAGTTCCTGTTATCTGCACCCCAAAGCATTACTGTACAGATCGAGCCCAAGGTGGTTCAGACCATCCGGGCCACGTCTCTGGTGTTTGCACAACAAATGGCAACCGCTACGAGTAGTTGTGCGCTGCAGGCACGATTCCTGGAACGAATGCTTTCCAACTTTGCTCAAACAAGGACTGGGAATGGTCTCGTGGGCGCAATGAACACAACTGCGAATACCCTTGACCGAGGGGGGGTGGATATCTCTAATACTGGAGGATACGCTTCACACTCTGGGCCTTTATACAGCGACTTGATGGCATTAGATCAGAATTCTGGGCACACAGCGCCAGTCGGGTTGCTCTTGGAACAAAACGAAACTTGGGACCAAATGTTTGCGTATGCTGGATTTGATTTTGAAGAAGGTATTTTCTTTGCTTAGCGAGCAATCTTGAGCGGGGAACAGGCGTTTGGTCAAGGATCATGGGGAAGCATATAGAAGGGCATTGTAGCCACTGACTGATACATGAGACTAAGATACTAAATGTGAACTTCAAAGTCGTATTGTTCGGCATTTGCTCCTCAGATAGATAGTATTGACCAGTCTCGCTGGAGTGAATGGACTTGGCCTGACTTGAGTTAGGGCTTACCCGATGACTGTTATACTCCCCGACTTTGGTATAGAAGAAACCCTCCCCTTCCCGCCCCTCCCCCCTTTTGTTTTTTACCCGTATTCATTTGCTTTGGGTATGGAGAGATACTGCAGTAGTCTCTGAGTGACTGAATATTCTTAGGCCCTCTCTTATGATCTTCAGCTGAGAAGGGCAATTTGGGTCTGGGCAAGCAACACACGCGTCGGTGGTCATCCAGTCATTGTCTGCCGTAAGCCGCTGTTTCGCGGCCAGGAGAGGCAGCACCGATGCTGTCACGCCGTCGCGGGTCAGCATGCGGATGTACACAACGAGGGCCCGGGACAAAACAACGTACCTAGGCTGTAGATGCTGAAGCCCTGATTCGGTGGCAGATAGAGCATCTCGCCCCGCAGAACGAAGTGATCACCAGGCTTCGCGCCGCACAGGATCCGCTTGCCCTCCGGACAAATGACCTCGACACGGAGGTCGTAGAGCTGAAATTTGTCATCCGATGCCATTGACTGCGACATGCGTGTGGATACAATCTGCTGCCTTTCTTGGCCTTCCTCGCGGCAAGGGGTCTAGGCCATCATCTTAAGTCGCCACGTGGGATTCCCGGGGACTGGGTTCCGGCGTTCAAGCACTGGGTCGCGAGATAAGCATCTGAGTCGCCGGCGATAGGATCTGGCATTGACCTCCAGCTAATCCATGCAGGTGCGGAAAGTACCTAGCTGTGACTTCTGATTAGCCAACGTTATCTCTGCTTCAGAAGGGAGGAGATAAGCGCAACTAACGCTACTGTAGCACCGATCCACCGGAGCATCAGCTATAGTTGCCAATTTCCCACAGACTCACGACGTCCGAGTATCCGCGCGCGCGGAAATTGAGCAGTAGCTCTGTTATCAAGTGGCTTGTTAGGAGCATCTAAGCGTTAGCAATAGGGCTGATTGAGGATGCCTTGACGTACAACCATGCGAGGCAAGAAGATAATGGCGCTCAGTCATTTCATTTATCCCACCCCGTAGTTAATGGGCATAAGACTGGGACAAGTTGGTTCGTGAAGAGCATCGGAAAAGCCATCACTGTCTATCTCCTATACTTCGTTTGCTAGTTGGCTCGCTCTGGTAGTCACGACGTCTATTACTTGATCTATCGCGGGAATTCTGCAGCCCCATGAGCGTCTCGATAAGTGGCCAAATTGCCACTAACCCCATCTACCATCCTCCCTAAATCTATCGGGATTTCCTTCACCATGCTCGGCGTCTCAGTGCATTACAGCCTTCATATACGGACCCTCGGCTGCAGGTACTCAGACATGAACCTGGAAGGCTGGAAGGGAAATCAACTGAAGCGTAGACCCTGCAGAACCCGAAATAAGACTATAGGGATGAATTGATTACGGAAGTGTAGGAAGTTGTGCACAAGTTTTACTTCTAGGGTATCTATCTACCTACACTATTTCGATTGGGTACACCTTGGCTCTTGGGCACATCAATGCTATTTCGATAGTAGCCTTACACAGTCAAAGCCTTTATACTAGTTACAAAGCTACACAGCTAAAGACCAGACCAATATCTTGTGCATGAAAGTTCGAAGGTCCTCTTGAGTACGTTTTCCGGCGAAGTGAGCACGCGAACCTCGTATACGCCACTCTGGCTTTGCCATTGGTCACGTCTCTCGTTCCACCAGCTGGTCGCTAATCTCGTTGAGATGCTGACGCTGACATTCTCTGAGCGACCGGGGGGGAGATGGATCTTGGTAAAGCCCTTGAGCTCTCTGACTGGGCGGCCGACACCTCCGGCTTGAATAGTCTCCGGCGCGGGTGCAATAAAGACCTGTACCACCGTGGATCCTGCAAGACTGCCGGTGTTGGCAACATTCAATTGAATGCGGACTTGTTCATCTTCGCCCAGCTGCGGCTTTTCCTCAGAGACGGTGACCTCCAGCGCAGTGCCTAGGAAGGTAGTGTATGAAAGACCATAACCGAACGGGAACAGGGTGTCCAAGCCCAATTTCTCGTAGTAACGGTATCCAACGTACACATCTTCACCGTACAAGACGCGTCCAGACTCAGATCCAAAGTTTAAGAATGATGGATTATCTTCGATTCGTCTTGGTTGAGTCCATGGCAGACGGCCTGACGGGTTTGTATCCCCGAATATCACGTCTGCTAAGCCATTCCCGCCCTCGCTGCCTGAGTACCAGCTTTGAATGACTGCGGCAGACTCATTAATCCAGGGCATGCTGACAGGAGTTCCGCTTTGGATGACTATGACGGTGTTCGGGTTGGCCGCGAGTACCGCCGAGACGAGTTCGTCCGTGTGCGGTGGTAGATCCATATTAGGTCTGTCGAATCCTTCAGATTCCCACTCTCCGTTGAGCCCTACGACCAAGATTGACTGCTCTACGGAGGCAGCCAGGGTTACGGCATCGGCTATGGCCTGAGACGTGTCGATTCGGAGACTGGCGCCGAATGAGAAGCCGCCTTTGCCGAAGGATACTACTTTCGGGTTGGTTACCTTGCTGAGGGGTGCGCTTCCGAAGCGAAACAATATCTTGTACTCTATGCCTGCCTCGAGCTGTTTGAATCCGCGCTCCTCCACGGTCCCCATCCCAAAAAAGGAGTTCCCGGCATGTTGAACCGTCTCGTTGTCCACTACAAGAACCCCATCAATGAAAAGCTGGCCTGTCCCCGCAACCGACACTCCAAAGTCGTATACGCCACTTTCTTCTGGTGTAAATATACCTTCTGCTTCTCCGTAAAAGGTTGTTGGGTGTAGCCCCGAAGGGGAATAGTCGAATAAGATAGCAGTTGAAGACGTCAGGTGTAGTTCGTCTATGACACCACGGCCGCTGACAGAAGGTGGGTCGTTGTACGCTCGAAAGATGAAGCCAGGCTTACCATCGGGAGTTCTCAACAGGGGCCCCAGCATTGGCATCTCCTTGAAAGAGAAGATGCCACGTGAGAACTGTACCTGGCCGCGGGCTCTGGACTTGATCCCCTCCAAAGGGCTGATGGAGTAATAACCGGGCAGCCAGGCCGACCCTCCGCCGCAAGTAAAGGCCGCTTTGGCGTTTGGTCCAATGACGGCAACAGCCTTTTCCGAGTCCAGGGGCAGGATTTGTCTTTCGTTTTTGAGAAGAACAATAGACTCGGACGCTGCACGTCGAAGGAGAGCACTGTTTTCGGGGAGGTTGATTTCTCGTTCCGGGGCTCGTTCGGGGATGCCAGAAGCAGCTGCTCTCTTGACCAATTTCAGGACATTCCGGACTCTGTCGTCTAGTACGGCTGGGGTGATCTTGTTGGCTGAAAAACATGCAGTGAGAGCCTGGTTGCGAAAGCGGGAGGGCCCGGGCATTTCCAAATCCAGCCCTGCCTCGATAGCCTCGGTCACACTGAAAGTGCCATTCCTGCCAACCTGTGTTAGACTCTCACGAGGCTAGGACAAGAGCAGGGAGCAGGCCCACCAGTCGCTGATGATTGTCCCGTCCCACTTCCAATCCTTTCGCAGGACTCCATCGATCAGAGCCTTGTTTTCGCTCACGTGCGTGCCCCCAACTTTGTTGTACGACGTCATGATTGCCTCTGCATCCGACAGCCTTAAAGCGATCTGGAAGGGCAAGAGGTAGATCTCCCTCAGGGCCCTATTAGTCACAATGACATCGACTGCTTTTCGCTCGTGCTCCTGGTCATTGCACACAAAGTGCTTGAGGGTGGGAATGATGTTTTCCTTCTGGATCCCCCGGCAGTAATGACCAGCTAAGTTTCCCGAAAGCACCGCATCCTCTGAGAAGGACTCGAAGCCTCGGCCACCGAGTGGTGACCTATGGATGTTGATAGTCGGACCGAGAAGGACATGGGCTCCCTTTGCCTTGGCCTCTCTGCCAAGAAGCTCACCCAGCTCTTCCATAAGCTTCACATCCCATGTTGCCCCCAATGCCGTGGCGCATGGCAAGCAAGAAGATGGTACGCCGTTGAAGAGCCGCGTACCACGAACTCCGTTTGGGCCATCAGACAGACGGATTGAGGGAACACCCAGCCTCGAAACAGGTGCAGTGTGCCAGAAATCGACGCCTAGGTACGAGGGAGTGAGTGGGAAGGCTCAAGCGAGGGTCAGGCTAGAAACACGCTACAACCTGCAGTTAAGGCGACTTTCTCTGGGATGCTGAGCTTCGCGAGCACACCCTCAATGTCGATATCTGCCATGGCGTGGGAGCTCTTGTACTCAGGATCAAGGCTCAGGAGTTGGCTCGAAACAAAGTCGGCGCGTCTCGGTGTCTGTCTGCAGGGCAGGGCAAGGTAGCCCAGCTGGGCTGGGCATGCAATTGATAGATAGATGGGGCGCGATCAACGAGGTCTTCCAACCTTGGATGCTTGATCCTCGGATGAGCGCTTATCACTTATCTTGCCTGAGCCGTCTACGGAAGTTCGGAAGGCGGGAATACTGCATATTATCTACTGCATAGTATCTACTGCATAGTATCTACTGCATAGTATCTACTGCATAGTAGGGTAGTGAGATGCGTGGTATCTATGGAGTAGGTAGGCCGGGCTACATTGCCGTACCAGCTTTTTTGTGTGGTGGAGGCACCGCCGCCGGGGCGTGGCTTCGGCGACTTAGTCGTCTAGACTTGAGATGCCGATGGCCGGTCTCCGCTACCTCTTATCTTTTTTGTGGGCCCTTCATTGTCCTCGTTACTGTGGTAGAGACGATGGTCGGTCGTGAGGTGAAATGCAACTCCAGGCAATCGAGTAGATACTTAATCGAAATGCGGACGCGTCTTTGCTCGACCCGGCATTACACCTTATCGTTCAACCGAGCTGGCGAGCACGCACCGCACAGGACTACCAGACAAGCACTCACTTCACTCGCTGGGTTGCGTAGCCATTAACCACCATGGAGCAGAGGACCGAGAAAGAGAGCGTCGACAAGGGCGATGTCGAGGACCAGCGGTCCATCAACATGAAGAATGGCATCAAGCCGAACCTCCAGGAGCGGCACATTCAGATGATTGCCATTGCTGGCATGATTGCAAGTCCCTTGGGCTCCCCCCCTTTCTTCACACCCCCATCTCATATCCCCGTGACCGACCATCTTTACTAACCGGGCCGGACTGTAGGGTACTGGTCTTTTCCTAGGATCCGGAAGCGCCATCTCCAAAGCTGGCCCCGTCGGCGCGCTCCTCGGCTTCATCGTCATGGGTCTGGTCACGGCCGCGGTCTCGTATACTTCCGGCGAGATGTCTTCGTTCATGCCCGTCACCGGTGGTTTCACGCGACATGCGGCTAGAATGATTGAGCCTGCCTGCGGTGCGGCGACCGGTTGGAACTTCTGTAGGGCCACCCTTCTCTCTACGTCACCCATGAACCCATGATGGCTCGCGACTGACCTGGCCCAGGGTATAGCATGTCCATCACCGCACCCGCTGAGATCACTGCTGCCACGAGTCTCATCGACTTTTGGCACAACAGCGTGAACGCCGCTGTCTGGATCACCATTTTCATCGTTCTCATTCTCACCATCAATTTCTGCGGCGTGAGACTGTACGGAGAGGTTCGCTATCACACTCGCCCGCCCTTGAGCCAATGCTGAGACAGCTGACAAACGGATAGTCCGAGGTTGTCTTCGCCACCTTGAAGATTATGCTGATTGTCGGCATTATCATTGCCGGCCTGGTCGTCGATCTCGGCGGAGGTCCCGATCATCAGCGCCGCGGGTTCTGGAACTGGCAGCATCCCGGACCGTTCAATGCGTACCTCGTCGAAGGGAACACCGGAAAGTTTCTGGCATGGTGGAGCACTCTGATCACTGCTGCTTTCAGCTACGGTGCCATCCAAGTGGTTGCCATCGCCGGAACAGAGACAAGAGATCCTCGTACCAACATTCCAAAAGCGACCAAAAGGACCTTCACCAGAGTCGTCCTTTTTTACGTCATCAGCGTCCTGATTGCTGGTCTGATTGTGTAAGTGGATCGGTACCAAAGCTGCTTTGCACTTGCTAACAGCGCATTAGCCGGTCTGACGACCCGAGGCTTCAGGTTTCTACTGGAACAGCCTCGCAAAGCCCATTCGTCATTGCTTTTGAAGAGGCTGGCATTAAAGTGCTCCCGTCCATCATCAATGGCATCATAATCACCTCGGCCTTTTCCAGCGGCTCAGCCTGTGTCTACCTCGCGTCGCGCACACTATTTGGTCTGAGCCGCGAGGGCCACGCGCCGGCTTTCTTCCAGCATTGTAATCGATACGGCGTACCGGTATATGCCGTGGGTGCCACTTCCATCTTCTTGCCCTTGGCCTATCTCGTACTCGGGTCCGGACCCTCGCTCGTCTTCTCGTGGCTTGTGAATATTACAACGGTCTCGGGCCTGATCGGATGGGCTGTCCTGGAGATTTCATACCTCCGAATGTACTATGCCTTCAAGGCCCAAGGCCGCTCGAGGGATGAGCTCGTCTACAAGAGCCCACTCCAACCGTTCACCGCCTGGTTCGGTCTTGTGTGGGTAGTGCTTGTGATCATATTCTCTGGTATGTTAACCGATGTCCACTCTCTATATAACAATGGTCTGACTTGCCCTAGGCTTTTCGGTCTTCTTCCCAGGAAACTTCTCGACCAGCAACTTCTTGAGTGCTTACGTGAACATCCCGATCTTCATTGTTCTTTACATCTTCTTCAAATTTTTCTTGAAATCAAAGATTTACAGCACCACCGAAATTGATATCTCGACGGAGTTGGAACTCATTGCCAGGGAGGCTCCTGAGAGGCGTGAGATGGAGGAGACAGTGTTGCCGGCGTGGAGACGAGTTTTGGATAAGATATTTTGATTCTTCAAGACTTAGAGCGGAATTCCTAACCTTGGGATTATCGTGGACACATACTCTTTTCATAAAACGTAGAAGGAGAACGAAGTTTCCTGTTCATGTCCCCCTCGTCGCTCCCTATGACCGGTCACCAATTTGGACCAGGCACAGATAGGATCTTCTAACATAATTCAGAGCAGACACGAGAATAGAACGCCTATGCTGAAGTGGCTCATAAATTGATGCGTCTAGCTTTACTTGGTCGTTCCTGCACACCAAATGATGTAGAATTTAACACAAGCAATTAGACTAGTTCAAACAGTAACTAATTAGTAGCACTGCTGGTTGCTCACCATCTTCACTAGGCCAATCTGCAAAGAGCAACTCTGTTTCTTGCCGACTCTGGCGACCTTTCCCATCAGGAGCTGTGATGCTAGGTTCTTTTTTACTATAGACATCTTAATCTATTTTGTCTCTATAACTATTTATTTGATCAGTTTTGGCTCAGATCACTCTGTCCAATACACCATAAGATAGACAATGAGACATAATACCATTGTCTCTCTTCACAGTGACAACTTAACACAGTAAAATGTTCTCAATCAATAGTCCTCTTTCTGATGCTATTGTAGGCTTTTCTGACAGGACCAACTAATAGCTGGTCTACGTAAGTCCTGTTAAGCCATACAATACACATCAGTTTCCTTTGCACTTCACAACACAATAACGCTCCTTCAGAGCCATGCTCAGGGCCAGTCTCTATAACTATATACTTGTAAGTATAGTACTTCGTAAGATATTATATATCCCTATATAGTACATGAGAACTTTTTACTTGACAGGTCATGGTATAGCCTCAAAATACCACTTTACTGCTATACTCATAGTGATAGCGTTTATGAGCAGAACCTGACCATTGCAATACTCCCTAGCCCACAAAAAGGCGAACGATCCTCGATATTATTAATCTCTCAATTCCAGTGGCTCAAGATAAGTGGCTTTAGTGCCGTATCTAGGTCTTTATTTCCATGCAGGCGGACAATATCTTAAGGCATTTTTCTGACTATGTTTATTACTCTAGAAGAGTCTAATGAATCCTCTCGTAACAGATTGATAGCCCCTTGACATATATATAGCAACCTCTGACCTTATCAACACTAATTATATATCTAGGGAAATAGACCTTCTATTGACATTCACAAGGTTTCACTTTCTGTCGGTATTATACCCAAAAATTTACGAGGAGGGATTCAGGGGTTATAAAGGCCCTGTAAAGGTATACACGTAAGTGTAGCAGCCTTTTAGGTGCAGGGGTGTGATTTTCTTAGTACGTAGTGCTGAGTATGGTGGTGTAGCGCATTCACGGGCCTTACCCTTATAGGCCTGCGCCTTTGACATCGCCAAATACGTCACACACATATAAGACGGAGCCTAAGAAGGGGGGTTTTCAGTGATATAGAATCGTCAGACTTATAGTGATAGATGAAAGATAGCCTTTCTTCTCAGTTCTTATAGGTGCCACAAATGACAATACACGTCTCAAGCCCCCGTAGGATATATAAGATGGCGCCCAGATCATGGCAGTTGAATTCAAGGTCATGTCAGAGGCCTGTTATCTTGCATGTGGGCGAAGTTCAGCAGTTCGTTTCTGCCGTTCCTCTGCAACATGGTGCACTCCTTCACAACCTACCGGGCACGCCCTAGGTGTCCACGCGTCAAGTGCTATTTATGCAACTCAGTTGTGGTCATCGGCTGTGTCTGCTATTACTTACAGGGGTTTTAATGCAGGGTTGGCGACCATAACTCATGGCCATGGCTTGTACGAACTTTGACGCATGAGGAACCACAGCCTTGTCGGCCACGCCAGTCTGCCTTTCTATTGCCACAAGGCGATGCAAACATATCGATGGGACAATACAGGGGTCCTTCAATACGGGAAAAGTGTTACTCGCAAATTGTCTACTTACCTTGTTTATCTCACTTACGCAATTGATTGAAGCTCTTTTGAGTGTATGGTTTATTTTAGTAGTGTCTGATTGTCAATATGCCTTCTATTGATCAATTAATACAGATTAGATCAGAAAACAACTCCTATGTAAATATAGTACTATGGTGTGTAGTCTCTGTGTCAAGGTGCGTAGTCAGTCCTAGTGCATTCCCTACCAGACTCACATGTAATTCTCCAGGGATGTAATGATGGTCTTTGTCACGAATAGCAGCCTGGATCAGCTATGTACTACTTGAAAGCCTAGCTAACCTGCGAGCACGGCACCGCGTGATGAATCGGTCGCCGAGCACTTCGCGCCGAGGATTGCGGCGCCGTGAAATTTGTAAATTGTAGCGCCATGCACTACCGAAGCATTTGGCCTTACGAAAAGACAAAGTTCTCGCACGACATCCACAGGCGTCAGACAAATCTCAAGCCACTCACGGCGGTCACTCCCCTAAAGAATGGATGGGCCCATCGCCCCGCTGCCAAGAAGGCCCAGGACCGGCTGTCGGCGGTCGTGGCGCCGGGTGTGCGGTTGTCAACATGCAACATGCCACGGGAGACCCAACAAGCAAAAGCCACAAGGCTTGCTTCGCAACATTAGTTGCGGAGAATTTCGCTGTGATGGAGGAGCACAGGGGCTCGATGCCATTCAGTTGATCACCTTGCTTCAAAGTACTACGCGATATCGCATCATCTTCCTTCTCTTTACTCTATGACTTGAAAGTTTGCGCGGTTAGCCAAGAGAACACGAAGCACCTTCGAGCCGGCCGGTGGCATCCATAGCGTATCCTTCCACCACTCACAGATACGTACGGTGAAATCCCTTGCTAGCATCGAGCCTTTTCCTTTCCGTTCCAGGAAAAACGAGCATTTCTAAACTCCTCCATTGAATCTAGCGGCCTGCAAACTCACTAATGTGCCAAGAGACTCAGTGGAGCCGTCGGGTCTCCGACAATTGATCGTTCTAATTAGACTAGCAGCGATAGCAAAAGTCCAAAGGGTTATACAGTAGCCTCGCAGAATCTGATTAGATTAGATGGTTCTATTACAGGGTCTGGAGAAACTTTCATCTCCGGCTTTCGCAGGAAGCAGAAGCTCAGGGACCAATACGGTGTAGCGCTCTCAGTAAGTAGGACCGATAATCGCACTCATCCCTGTAGATGCGCGCGAGGTCGAGACGATCCCCCGCCACGGCGCACAGAAGCTGCAGAAAAACTCGGTGTCAAACCCTCCACGTGCAATGGGTCGCAGAGGGTTGGGGTGAGGTCGATCGATGGGTGTGCTTGGCGCCTCGTATCGATTGATAAATGCTGACCTGCCCGCCCTCGTTTGCATATTTGCTCGAAGATCTAGCAATGCAATAAGCCCTTTGAGCACTCGCCAACATGGACCCTTCCCAAGACTTTGGTGTTCTCGCTGACGAGAAGGCTATTCCTAAGGACAACAACACAATCAACTCAGTTGCTTCACCGACAAAAGATGCTATACCCATATCCTCGGTTGGACAGGTCATTCAGACTCGTGGAGTAACGCGCATGGAAGCAGTCTATCGCGAAGCCAAGCAGAGCCGCCTCTCCTTTTACTTGGTGGCCATCTCTGTGCTTGTCTGTGCCTGGGCGTATTCGCTTGACAGCTCAACGACCTACTCCTATAGTCTTGAGGCATCATCGTACTACAAGGAACACTCGTCTGTTCTGTCCACCCTCTCCATCGCCACTGGCATCATCTCCGCGGTGAGCAAGCCATTCATTGCCAAGATTTCGGACATTACCTCTCGCCCATACACCTACTTGTTGGCACTAGCCTTCTACACGGTCGGCTATATTATTGCAGCAGCTAGCACCACCGTGTCGGCTTATGTGGTTGGTGAAGTATTTGTGTCTGTTGGCCAGGCTGGTCTCGATCTGATCAACGATATCATTGTTGCTGATCTAACACCACTTGAGTGGCGTGGCTTCATCGGCTCAATGCTTTCCACCCCTTTCATCATCAACACATGGTTCGCTGGCAAGATTGTGCAAGCCATAAATGCCCGGGGCCAGTGGCGGTGGGGTTATGGCATGTTCGCCATCATCATGCCCGTGGCTCTTGGACCAGCTATCGCCACGCTAATATTCCTCGACCGCAAAGCGAAGAAAGATGGGATCGTCAACATTGCCTCGTCCAATGCAGAACGCCGTGCCGCTAAGGATCTAGCTGATCGCGAAGGCTACGAAGCACCGCACGGGGCGATTGTGGCACCCGCCGCTACACCGGCCGGTACTTGGACCGAGAGTTTGAAGCGCAACCTAGAAGAGATCGATGCTTTTGGGCTGGTTCTTTTGGGTTTCGGTTGGTCTTTGCTGCTCTTGCCCTTTAGTTTGAAGACATACGCCGAGCACGGCTGGAGAAACCAATCCCTTATTGCCATGATGGTTGTAGGAGGGGTTCTTCTCATTGCCTATGTCGTATACGAAATCAAGTGGGCGAAAATCCCAAGCGCTCCGCGGCGGCTTGTTATGAACAAAACATTCGTTATGGCGGTTGTCATCGATGGCTTCTATCTTCGTGAGTTTTTCTTCGATCTCTTGATACAGGTGTGTCTCTGCTAACACGATTGAAGTCGCCGGAAACATGCGCTCGCTCTATTGGTCGTCCTACGTTTACATTGCCAAACCATGGTCTTACCAGGACTGGGTATACTACACGAACACTCTTACGCTTGCATTATGTGTCTTCGGTGTTGTTGCTGGTATAATACAACGCTGGACGCATCGCTACAAGCTCCTGCAAATCATCGGTCTAAGCATCAAGCTCATTGGCATGGGTATCCTGCTGTCTGGCAAGCGCGCCACTATATCTACAGCAGCCATGGTGATGGGCCTCATCCTAGTTGGCTGTGGTGGTGCGTTCTCCGTGGTGGGTTCTCGTGTCGCTTCTCAAGCATCCGTACCTCACCAGGACGTTGCTCTCGCCATCGCTCTCTTGTCACTGTGGTCAAAGATCGGAGGTTCCATCGGAAGCGCCATCGTGGCGGTCATCTGGGCTGACAAGATGCCGAAGTACCTAAGGGAGTACCTGCCGGCAACTGCTACAGAGGCGGACGTGAAGAAGCTGTTCAACAGTGTCTCGTCAATTCGGACGCTGTATGCCTACGACGACCCGATGAGGCAAGGCGCTATTGAAGCATACAGGCGAACGCTCTACTACTGCATTACTCCGGCGTTGGGTCTCGCTTTCATCCCGCTCATTGCAGCCTTTTTCCAGTCCAATTTCTACCTTGGAAAGCAGCAGAATGCCGTCACTAACGTAGGCAATGATGGTCTCATTTTGAAGGAAGAGGATAGGAACCCGGAGCCACTACCTCCACCAGCTAACAAAAAGGAGGCGTTTTTGAGGTTCTGGTCCGGACAAAAGTAAAGAATTGATTCAAGCTGCATTAAGACTAGAGCCCCGGCATCGTGAAAGCCGCCAAGTTTTCTAATCCTCCATCGGCGTATCCTTGCAAATCGGATTTACAGTTGAGACTTATGACTTATCGGGCTGTGAGTTCGCCGCGGTCTCTGCAGCTCTCATTGGCTGAAGGGCTGGCGGACGTTTGTTGAATGTTTTGTCCATTAGAACGACGATCGGATCGCCAAAGACGCCATCATCACTTCGGAAGCTCTTGAGAAACGTCCGCATCGCCATTTCGCTGTTCATTTCCATTCCTTCTCGCCAATTCGTCGGCTTTTCCTCACTGATGATGGCCAGATCTACTGGTAGGCTCGCACCAGGTGCCTGCGCTTCAGTAGCCTTCCGTGTTTTCAAACCATCTTCCAACTTCTGCAAAATCATATCGAACCCTCTCCTCATGCTTTCGAGGGTCTGTGTGTTGGGTATCTGCGAAGAAGCTGACCCATCATTGAGAGCAAGTATGGTCATTGCGATGTTGATCCGATTCCTTAATTTCGATACATCCTCCCGTGTAGCAGTATCTTGTCGTGACATTAAGTCTGTGACAATAGCCTGGGTTGATTTGAGTGATAACTCCTTTGGCGTCAAATCTTCTTTGACTATGGAGCCCGTGGCGTTGTACTCGATGGCAATTCGTTTGTCTATGTCTTCGGAGTACGCGGAGTCTAGCAGAGAACTCAGTATATGTAGATTGTCTTCAAGAATCGCTGCTGAGAGCGGCGTTCCTTGTACCGGGTGCACGTGGCAATCTCCCAAGCTTTTGGGATCTGGAAAGATTTCTAGCATATTCTGAATAATGCGTGCTGAGATTTGCGAGTGATGATTCCATCCACTAGAAGATGTCTGGACAAGGGCGTGGATCGCTGATAGGCCATTTGTGTTGTCTACGAGAGGATGAAGTCTCAAATCATTCATTGGGTTATTATGAATGCTAGCGAGGTATCGAATACCCTCAAGGTTGATGTAAGAATGAGACTCTAATAGAAGGCCTAATATCGATTTGGCGTCGCCATTGTTGCCCCATGCGTGGAATGCATTGAGGCCCTTACTTGAACCACGAGGGATTAGCATATCTGCTAGGTCGAAGTAACCATTTTTGATTGCAGTAGCTAGCGGAGAAGGTGTGCTGGTGGTGTCTGGATCAGGGGCAATACCCATGTTGATGAGAAGTTCTGCGATACCTAGGCTCTGCGATGTGTACCGGGGCCGCGCTGCAAGAGCGTTTAATAGAGACGGGCGCAGTAATGTTTCATTAGGAAAGTCCACTGATGCACCGCGATCCATCAGGAGTCGAACAATACTTTCGTTGTTTGCCACAATTGCAGCTTCGATGGGACGATGCCCCGAGGAGCCATCACTGGGGTGGCCCAGGTCAAGCAATGCTTCCACAATATCCTTGTTTCCGAGACTCGCCTCAAAGCAAAGCTGTACTCCAGGAGCAGCCTCTTCCGATTGAAAACCAATATTGAGCCTCCTTTTTTGCAGAATTTGAAGTGTCCGAGAAAGAGATTGCTTGTACTGAGATCCGCATCGCACCAGTCTGCTCTGCAAGGATAAAGGGTCATATGGCGTAATCTCCTCAGATCGAGCTTTCTCCAACATACCGCATTCATCAAACAGCTGCGTAGTATCGGTGTCAGCAGACTTCTCTGTTTCGGAGAGCATGAATTGGAGTATATCTGGCAACGTCAAAACTGCCGCCAACTCAATGGGTCGCACGCTTGACCTGTTCTTGTACATGCGGCTGAGCCATGGATCAGCCCCGAACTTCGTGAGCGTCCTGACAGCAGGTAAGCTTTGGATCAGAACAGCTCTACCAAGAGGTGTCAAAGTCATGGAATAGTTGTCCTCCCAATCCGCTAGGATACCTCGCACATCTTTTCTCGATGCGCTGGTATGTTTCTCAATATCTGCTCCAGCCTCCAAAAGTCGCTTCACCAATGACTCCATATCAGATTCCCTAAAATTCGCGATGCAATGCAATGGCGACTCTTCTCCAAATTCAGTCCCGTTAGGATCAGCGCCATTATCTAGAAGAAATATCGCACACTCATAATACCCGGAGCGACAGGCACAAGTCAGTGGCGTTTCGCCATGGGATTGGTTGCTTAGATTGATGTTGCACTTGTACTTTCGGTATAAGTGTTTCAGGACATTGACATTGCCCAATGAAGCCGCCAGGTGAAGGAGGCCATGGCCTTTATGATTAACATAGATCCTGTCAAATCTATAACCACCATCTGGGGTGTTTTCTGTGATGCTCTGAATCACTGGACGGAGACAGGACTCATACTCGTCTCCTAGCTCATTTCTGATCTCCTGGTCGAGAATCGCAACATCCTCAGCGTCCCACTTCCGTGTTAGCTTACGGGAAATGAAGTAAGGCATTCCTGTAGCACCCGTGCGTCGACGATAATTCCACTCAGCCTCCTTCATGCTGAACTCCCAGTTGTCCTTCTGCTCCGCATCGGTAGATGCAGATATGATGAGTCTGCTATCCTCAGCGCAGTGCCTGTGACCTCGAATCAAACTCCACCATAGACTGTCGATCTGCTCCTGGGCCGAGAGGGGATTGGTCACACCTAGAGCCGAGTGTACACGCACAAGCCATGCTTTTGCGAGATAGTCTACTGTTGCAGCTTCCTCACTTGGATTGGCAGCTTGACGAAGCCAATAGCAGGCTTGTACAGGATCGAACCCGACTCCAAAGCCACATAGATAGCATTGATATAAAAAGAAGGCCGCGCTCCATGGTTGCATTTCTGTTGTGCTTTCGTCATAGTGTTGCGCTTTGGCAGCAGCAATAAATTCCTTCACGATGTCCTTTTGCTGATTCCAGTCGAGAAGGCGCCTGAGTCTAAGAGGCTCAAATAAAAAGCCACCAGTGTCTGGATGTGGTAGGTCTGGTCGGTAGCCTGGCAAATTGTTTTGGGCATCGTAGTCATCTCCAACTAGTCGGCCTAAAGCGTAGCCAACACTATCAATATCCATACCGTGTCTTCCCGGGATACGGTGCTTCAGGCCTTCAAGCATCTTAGCATTCGCCTTGTCCTTGATATCAACATAAACAGTTGAGTCGGATGCAGACATTCCACGCATTCTGGCTTGGGCTCGGTCGAGAGCTCGGTGACTAGGCTCGCCCCGAAGTGTGAACATTAGAGAGGTTATAATAAGGCCAAGACTAATTGAAGGCAGATTGCGTGTTGCGGCATGTTTCGAAAGACTGGCGATAGCCCTTTCAAGCAGCTCGTCCGTTATCTTGAGCCTATTTAGGGCAGCTCTCTCCTGCTCGGTAGGTCTCCCTAAAACGGTGGAAAACCCAATAGTTGCAAGCAGATCGTCGCAGTCTAGCATGCATCTCCATATCAGCATGCCATATGAGAATGCGTCCGTCTTCTTCACGCCTTCGACGGACAACTTCTGCCCAATCTCGGGTGCTTCATAAGGAAAAGTGTTCATGGGCACGCTATGAGTAGCATCGCTTCCTCGCATGTCCATGACAGTTCCGCCGAAGTCGGCGACCTTTGCCGTGTAGGGTTGGCCGGGCGGGTCTGGATAACGATTCGCGAATATAAGAATGTTCTCATGTTTGAGATCCCCGTGCACGATGCCGCAGGCATGCAGAATCGATATGCCTCGTCCAACATCGTAGCACAGCTTTTGTTTGATGTTGAATGGAAGAGGTGAATTGGTATTCTGCAGTTTATCTAATGTTCCGAACTCAGCGTATTCTTGAATGAGGCTGGGAAACAGTGATCCGGTTTCACTGGACGCATCCCAACCAACATCAAGAAGCCGCACAATGTTCGGGTGGTATCGAATGGGTTGGTGGAGCAGAACTCTAATTTCAAACAAAACATCTCGCCATTGGTTTGGATTCCGAGGATCTTCTCTCACGGTTTTGATGACCACATACTTGGGTCTCGAGAGAGTAGCCGGAGTTTCATCCGAAGTGCCTTCACGCAGCACTTCTGCTCGATCGACCAGGAATGATGTACCGTATCCTAGTCTAGTTCTGGCGGCAGTTTTTGTGCGATCCCAGGCAAAGAAAGTTGTCTTCTCCCCAGACCGAATTGACTCCTCTAAGTATGCGACGTGGCAGATGAACGAGGCAAATCCACCTTTCCTGACAGCCGACTGTCCTCCTTCTGCACGGCTGTCCGCGGGAGTTGCATCACCAGTGCCCGGTGATTCGGATGACGTTGCATTCGAGGAGTCATTCGAAAATGCAGATCGATAGACATAGCTTGTCATTTTCGTATTATCCACGAAGGGCGGCTGTGGAGAGTCGAAGGTCGGTGAGCAGGCTACATTCCATTCAGGTGCTTTTCAATGGCGGGATAGGCCGTTGCGGCTGAAATTGGCCGTGCCCGACGCGTTGGCGCTAGCAGCTCCGCCCCCTGGAGATCTATCGGCTTGCTGCAGGGCACTAGTCCATACATGAACCTGGAGGCGACACAAAACCGAGGCCTCCGCTTTTGACGCAGTCAAGTCAAGCTTGCCATGTTGGCCTCTAAAACCGCGTTATAATATCTAGACTCTCTAGACCTAGACCGCGTCTAACGGCCGAACTATCTCGGCACCAGTGAGCAGCGAGGCGGTTTTACAACTGCATTTAGAGTCTCAAGATGGATCCAGGATCGTATATTGCCATCGCCGATATCGCCTTTCGCGGCGCATGCTTTGCCGTGAAAGCTTTCCGCAATGGCCTCAACTACTCTACGGACGCGGAGAGAATTGTTCTCAATCTCGAAATGGAGCGATACCGCTTACAGATCTGGGGAGAGAACAGTGGCTTGGTGCCCGGTGATGACGAAGAACCATCTTTGCCTGAAAGATTACTACCAATTGTCGACGTGATCAGACGGCATTTAGACGATATCACAGCCTCATTCCAAGATGCTGACTCTTTGAGCGGGCGATATGGTCTAGCTGAGACCGATGCGCTGCCTACGACTTCGGATAAAGTCAGTCGTCTTGTGGAACGGATGCAACGATCTATTCGAATATCTGGGAGGTCAAAACCGTCCGATGACCAGCCAGATATACTCTCTAGTGATGATTTCGAAAAGCTAGGCCTGACCGATCAAAGGCGCACATCCACGTGGAAACGCATACGCTGGGCAGTAAAGGACCTCAAGAAATTTGACGAGCTAGTTATTGGCCTAGGCGAAAGAATCTCGAAACTCAATGTACTTCTGACTGAATCTCAACAACAGAAAGTTCGCGACGCTGACGAAAGGGTCAATATCGTCCTCGTTGATAGTGTACTGGATCAAGCGTCACTCGATCTACTACTCGCTGCTGTCAAAAGTGCCCCAGCCACTTCATACAAGCGATCAATAGTGGAGAGTAAGGCTTTGGCAACAGATCTGCCCTGGCATCCGCCTCCCAGCTACACCATGTCACCTTCGCCATTAGCACTTTCCACTTTTGTATTGCCTGAAGGCTTTCAGGCAATGAACAGGTTTATCACGACGAAGACGACAGCTGAATCCCCATATCTGCTAGAACGAAAAGTTTTTGACTCGAATATTAGCCCAGAGGACAAAATCAAACTCGTCCAAAGAATACAGCGGCTTGTGATGCTTCTTTCCCGGCCAAAGACACACGATTTCAGGACACCATGGGCCGAAGGCTGCATTCATGACCCTTCTCGTTATTGCTGGTGGATGGTCCTCAAGCTACCAGAGTCTCCATCACCCTCATCAAAAGCATTACTGCTTCCTCTTCCTCCACGGCCGGTTTCTCTTCAGTCTCTACTACAACCCAAAGCAAAGTTCAAACCTCCTTTAGAACAGAGATACACACTGGCTAGCAGACTTTGTTCGACGCTATCTGAACTATACTCCAGTAGTTGGCTCCATAAAGGCATACGGAGCGAGAATATCATCTTTGGTGTTCACACTGTGCCACCAGTACCTGGCGCTGCACAGACAGACGCGATCCTACGATCCATGTTGCTGTGCGGTTTTGACTATTCGCGTCAAGAGAGCGAATGGTCAACCATTGACAAATCAAAGTTGTCAGGCGACGTAGCAACGGCCATATACCGTCATCCAAGCTATCAGGGCGAAGCTGCCCAAGGATACAAAATTCAATATGACATCTACTCCCTTGGTCTTATCTTGGTTGAAATCGCTCTGTGGGTCCCGTTGAGCACATTTCTTGATGGGAAGCCCTCAAGCAGCAATGCAAAATCTAGTACGAAAGACACTTCGATGAGGCTGTCGCTAGATATGGAGGTGTTTTATGCGCCGCACGCGGCCCTGTTGAAGCATCGCGTCCTCAACAAGGTAGACAACGAGCTTGCCTTTCGAGTAGGGTCTGCCTACTATAATGCGGTCAAATTCTGCCTGGAATTTGCCGACAAGAAGGCCATTAGTGACGCTTCGGACTTTCCCTCCCATCCTGCACTAGAATTTTATGACAATGTGGTCACACCTCTAGCAAAACTAGTAGGCGTGTCGCAGTGATACGTCTCCGAATTTCGACAACGGTGGTGCGTTTAAATGAGCAAGCTTGAGGACGAACCCTCGAAATGGGACGAACATTGGAAGCTGGATTCCAAACCACCATAAAGCGCCAATTATGTCTTGTTGTGTGGAGGATTCTCTCAAGGCAGTAGCGGAATTGTAAATGCTGCGACACCATACTCACGGAACATCGGAGATTTGCCTGACATGGTCTACATGATACCCAGCGAGTTTGGCGATACGGTGGCAGTACCTCCCGCCCTCAAATTCTTCACTCTCGTTCTGAGGCAGTATCTCGGTTGTCGATTTGGCCAAAACCGGTCTGATGAGTGGGATGAATGAAACCCATCCAGATAGTTCCAGTCCATCGGCAATGGAAATTTTACGAAAGTGACGGACTGCACACAAATGGAGATAGCCATCTTGATGACTGCTAAAGTGCATGTCGGCGACACTATCCATAAGAGCATCTCCAAATCCGATGCAACTCGGCCCAAAGATCAGTAGCCGAGTGTGGGTGATAGCAATCAGTCTTCTTAGTGAGGTCGATGATCTCCGGTTGCCGGTTCAAGACTGAAAGAGGTGAGGGAGGATTTGACCCTCATCCTTTTCATAACGTATAGTTCACCATCCCGTCAGGCGGATCATCAGCGCCAGCTGGTCTCCCCGGAAGCATTCCTCTAGAGACGGAACAAGTGGGGCAGAGCCCCAGAACAAAGTCGACCTTTGTTACTGACATGGCAGCCTCGACTGCACTATAAAATTGGAATATGCAAGAAGACGTGACCACGTCGACTCTAATAATCTCCAAATGGGGGAATCTGCCTCGTTTAAGATCCAATGCGAAAGCAATCAACTCTTCGCACATGTGCTTCCAGTCGGTCACAAACCCGATGTGAAGAATTCGGATTGAGTCGGGCAGTATGCGGCCAAGTCGAGGCTGGAAGTTGGTGTCGTCGTCGTCGTCCTCGTTCGCTTCCCTAGCTCGTCCATAGAGCAAAAAATAGTCGATCTCCAAAATTTCTCGAAGCCCGAACTTCCGAAATGACAGCCCACCGCCACAGTCAACCTTGTCTAGAACAGCGAGCATTGTGAAGTAGCTTGTATCCCTAGATGGAGGCTGTGGTCCATGGCTTGGCACCCCAGCATAAGCTGCGTGTGGCACGACAGAGAAGCAAAGGCGACGTAGAGTATGTCTCACGATCTCAAAGTCAGTCTCCTGTGCAATACTAGGCAAGAATGGATCTTGGTAGTATTCTAGATCTTGTAATTCCGGACAATAGAAGAGAAGGACTTGCAGGACACCTGAAGTGGGTCCGTTGATAGACAGCTTCTGCAGACTGGTCGGTCTGATCCCCATTTCAAAACTGAAGTCCATGTCAGAGCCGCACATTGTTTTCAAGTTAGGAGCTGCATTGACCAGTCTTGAGATATGAGGAGCCAGGAATTGCGGTCCTTGTCCTGTTATTGCGAAGATTCGCAGCCGGTCTAGTATCACATTTGGTGCGAGAGCAGCAAGCCAGCGTGGAGGACGGAAGTTGACGTGAAGCTGCTCGACGCATGGTGTGTTCGAAACAGCAAGTCCTTGGAGCCAATGGTGTACTCGACCACTGAAGATGGAGTTCGGCCGCGCCTCACTTTCCGATAAATTGTCGACTGTCTCATGGCCATCACGTCGCAGATGTTCGAGTAGAAACTTTAGATCACTAACGGGTGGCGTAAGCCCCATTCGGAAGCTTTCATGAATAAGCAACTGCGCTGCGTGATGTGCCATGCCGTTGGGAAATGATCCTGGAACAAATGACAACACTTTCACAGCACGAGATAATTTCGGCTGTTGAAGAATACTGCATAGAAAACTTGGGAGAAGATCATCTTCTTCTGGTATGTTTGATATTTCACGAAATCCAGTTATCTTCTGCATATTTCCAGAGGCATAATAGTGGAAGAGAATTGATTGTGCAATTAAACATGTCGTTCGACAGACGCGGCAAATCCGGGCTAAACTTCTGTTCGACTCCCAAGCGTCGGGTGTGTCGTAATCGGCTACTACATTCGGGTCGGACTGGCAATGAAGGCAAAGAAATTCGAAAACTTAATTCAGCAATTCGACAGGAAGGTGCAAAAGATTGCACTGTTGTGTCCTCTGTATGTCGGCCATTGCTGGCACTGCCGCTGGATTTTGAGGGCTTGATCTGCAGCGAGGAAAAAGTAGAGGATTCCCATTCTAACGATATCATTGGTGGGCCATCTGCAAGTAGCCCGATCACTTGATGAGCGATCATCGTTCCACATGAGCTGTTCTACCTGGGTATCTAACTAACAGATCACTTGTGTAGATCGTGGCGTGAGACTGGTGAGACTGGTACTAAAATTTGTCTGTTGACTCGAGGGCTTAGAGCCTTGTTTAATGTTGATGGCAAATGGCAATGCATTTGTAGGACTGAACTGCCAGCAAGGGCACACTGATGCGCTCGGGCCGCACCAAGACAAGCGTAGCTGCTGCTGATAGTAAGTGCCGCTCCAGTATTGCCATAGAGTAGACATATGCCTCTCTTTTTTCTTGCTTTTATGCATCATGTTATGCATTAAAGTTTCATCGTCGATTAATCTGACTACACTACTACTCCCCAGCCGTTTGGATCCGAGAATGACGTGGTCGTAAGTGCCGAAATTGCTTGTAACAAATTTATGGTAGGCTAAATAGTTGAAAGACCGTGTTCCACCCAGCTTGGCGCGTCACTATCCAATATATCTTTCGATGCTGTCAATAACCCGTACATTTCACACTCTATGCGGCCGAACTCATTGCTTGAGTATTAGAACGACAAGCTGCATAGTACATTGCCAAAATGAAGACAGTTGAACCGAAAACGTGAAGCTGTGCTAGGCTACCTATCCCTCAGTATCAACCCTCACTCTATAGGTTTCAATCCTTCTCACTCGATCAATTTTCCAAGCCATGTCGGCAGCAATCTTGTTCCGGGGTCTCATCGCAGTGCTTTTCGTCTGCCAAGGTGTATCAACTCCAATCTCCGAGAGAGACTTCTCATCAAACCCAATACGTACAGGTAGGATAATAAGATGCACACGATTTCCCGCTGCTAAAGAACGAGTAGCTGACGGATGTTCAATCACACACGACTGTCCAACTTGCGAAAGCAAGGACGTCCCAGGTTCGACCCAATGTTGTTGGCCACGCGGCCTGGGTGCAGGGTCACCATTTGATGCTCCTGGATTCTGTCTCTGTGCGCCGCCACTGAAATACGACTTCTCCAAATGTAATGGGGGATATTGGACGAGTTAAAGATATGCATCATCGAGTGTCTGCTGAGCGGGGAGTGGGGGGCATTGCTCAAATGAAATCAATAGAGTGAGAGAGGATGATCATTCTTTGACATGAGGAGGTCAACAGAATGCAATACACCTCAAGTGTTGGATGCCTTGCGTGTTAATTTGCCAAGATCGCAGAGAAAAGCAATCAGCCAATTCTCGGAATGAAGTTTGCCCGTTTTGTAGTCCGTGAATACTTAGATAGTCTTCTCTGATGGGTTGATGGCAGGAGTAGCCGATCATTCACAAGGATCCCTCATTCCTTTTTCTGCGGGATACTAGGCTGCAACGCCATCGCTGCAAGCCACTCTGCCATAGATGCCTCTCATCGCTCATACTTTCGGTACGATTACTAAACGAATCATGATACAATGATATTCCCAAAACACAACCCAGTGGCCCCCGGTGTAATGTTAATCGTGTCTTACTGATGCTAGAATGCAGGTGAAATTTCCTGGAGTATTTTAGACTGCAATATTGCAGCAATCTCATGTTGGTTATGGAGTTACATTGCTCACGGGAAATCAGCTGCCAAAAAACACAATAGAATCATTCAATCCACAGAATAACGATTGCGAAGTATCATGTACTTCAACAAGATTACAACTTGTCTCTGGTTCGATGGGAAGGCAGAAGAAGCAGCCAACCATTACGTATCAATTTTCAAGAATTCGCGAGTCAGCAGTATCAATCGATATACAGGAGCCGGGCAAGAAGTGCACGGTCAGCCCGCAGGTCGCGTTTTGACAGCAGAATTCGAACTGAACGGCCACTCATTCGTCGCACTTAACGGCGGACCTCATTTCAAATTCAATGAAGCTGTGTCTTTCCAGGTCATGTGCGCGGACCAAGAAGAGGTTGACTACTACTGGGAGAAGCTTGGCGAAGAGGGTGATGAATCCAAAAGGCAATGTGGATGGATTGCAGACAAATATGGCCTTTCATGGCAGGTCGTCCCAATTATCTTGCCCAAGCTTTTGGGGGGTCCCGACAAGGAGAAGTCAGACCGAGCTATGACGGAGATGATGAAGATGAAAAAGCTTGACATCAAAATGTTACAGGAGGCTTACGATGGTTAGATTACTACTGTCAGAAACATGCATCGCAATCGATCATTTGAGAGCTGGTCTCGCATGTCAAGAGAAATGTCAATTTCAGATGCCCGACTCGTCTACTGCCAATATGAATGCAATCCTCGCATTTGTTCTAACGACTGGCTCGGTTTGTGATTTCAATACTCGCCTTACCATGTTGTCTCCTGTGAATACAAAGGCCCCTTTTTGTCTTTGCCAAATGTAACCAGGTGACCACCTCGATGCAATTTCTTTGCACAGTTCGAATCGACGTAAAGCTATTGCTTTGGCGTTCCGGAAGACTTTGCCTTTGCAGCATCTTGTTCTGAGATCTCTTGGCCTATGGCTTTCGCAACTATTTTAAGTCTGTTAATTGCTTTCCATTCATTTTCTGTGTCTTGAGCCTCATCATCCATGCGTTGACGGAGGCGATCCACAATTTTCTTGAACCATTTCTCCATATTCCTGTCTCTTTCGTCAGGATCCTCATCGTCTTCGAATTGAAACATGGATTTCGGTTTCAACACCGCTTGACCCGCCTGAGTCGAGCTTGATTGCTCAGAGCTTTGTTCAGCATGATGACTATGTGGATCAGCTGCGGCTTCTTCCATCTTGCTAGGTGCGCCATGCTTGATCGACTCTATAACCCTCTCGTTTGAGTCCTGGCCGATCCGACCCGTCTGCTTGGAGTCGCTAGACATGCTGTCTCATTGAGGTGAGAAGTAAGGTGTTTATTGATTTGTTTAATAATTATTGAGAGCACTTATGGGCTTAAGACTCTTCTGTTTCACTCATATACGAGTCTTGAGATCTTTTTTGTACTTATCTGAGGTGCGATGATTCTGATGCTATTTTCTTTTGCTTTATTGCCAGAAGTGCAGGCGTTATATAGTTTCCAGAACAAGACAATGTTCCTCACTGTCATTATAAGAGCGCAACAATCACCACTAGTACAAATCCGTGACGTGTCGAATGATTCATATAAACCCAGTGATTAGTATGAATGAGTAACTAGTTCTAGGCACTCATCCGAAGTTCTGATCTTGTTCAAGACTCTTTAGATACATGGGAATCTTGCAACTTGTCAATGCCACGTTCACTTGTGGTCATAAGTTCTGCAACCAAGGTCGTGTCGAAACTTTGGTCAGCTTTGCTAACACAGCATCATACCCCTGGATGATCCGAGACCGGATGCACCAGCCAATTCTCGACACCAACACATCGAGTGATTTCCACTGCATCCTGAAACCAATTAGCTGCGAACCATTCAACAATGGCTATACATACAGCAACACCACTCGGCTCCCACCCTTCTACGAATTTGCTTTCGTATATCAAATTTGGATTGCCATTTATCAGATCATCCCGCGAATTGGCATCTTGATCGCCCTCGGGAACATTTTCATGGTTATTGTCGAAATCGTTCTTGACCATCTTTGAAAAGGCTTGAGTGCTTCTTCTCTTCTCGTCAATTGTGCTCCTAACATATTTAAGATACGGCGGATTGCCCGGTTTAACAACTGCGATTGTTAATTGAGGTCCGCACAGGAGATGCTGAATAACAGCACTGACCGTTATCTGCGGCAATTACAGACCCAGCGCCCACAAGATCGAGCTCCTCACAGAGTTTCAAATCTGGAGTGTAGGCCGGCTTGTAATGATCGAGGAAGAGTAGGTCAATACGCTTCAGATGGCCTTTGGAGAAGAGCCTACGAAGGGATGCGGAGCTCTTGCCAACCTCAACCTTCACAATGTCTCGCAGACCAGCTAGGTCCACAAGGCTATCAATAACGGCGCCGAATTCTGGATTCATTTCCAGGCTTAGGTATTGCTCACCCCCTGATGCTCGTAGACCAGCACCAAAGGCAATCGCAGAGTAGCCGACGTATCCGCCAAGCTCTACCATAACCTTTGGCTTCACTTTGGCAATCAAGTCGATTATGATCTTGGCTTTGAATTTACCTACGTTCATGAGGTATTTCTTTGTCTCCCCGAACTCATCTATGGCGGCGAGGACCTTCTCAGGATTTCCGCGCATTTCATCGATATGAGGATGATTGTACATAAAATGCAGCAGCTCGATCTCACGGCCGTCGTTAAACTGCCACACTCACTATCAGAAACCATCGTGCCTCGTGCATATGCGTACTTACATACACCTCCTCCTGCGGCTGATACGCTCGGCCCTGGAAACTCTTTTTGGAGGCCATATTCTTCGGAAGTGCGGCTTAATACTACTCTCAGATTAGTGAAATCTATTTCCTTTCAATGATAAAACCTCAGAGATTCAACCCATAGAGCACCCGTGAAAGCTCAGTTCAATTTCCGAACAAGTGCTAATGTACGCACGCCGCAGTGGTCCCGGTGTGAAACCTGTGTGTCAGCCGCGGTGGGACAGGGGCGGAAATCATGTGTCATCACTCCATGTCTTGCAGTCATTGACCGCGCTCCGCGTGGGGAAAGTCAACAACGAACCCGGTAAGACACGGTATTAAACTATCTGGCGATTGGTAAAAAGACAGATCCCCTACAGCCGTGTTTACGTCGCGTCATGCCATGCAGTCGCACCATTTATCCCCTGCGTCTCTAGTCCACTCTCCATAATCGTCTTTGCCATAGGACAGTGCGCTGCTGATGCAACTCACGGATATTGCTACAGGAAAAGTAGGCCGTGTTAGCAATGAGGCTGTCATCTAGGAATCATCGAACACGAAGATTGATGTGATGTACTGCTCATCTTGTCTCATACAGGGTCAACCACAACAATACCTTGGCGATGGCTCCTGCCTGTACAGAGCTGCAGACCTTCTTCTCTTCACTGCTTGCAGACTAGGTATGTCTCATGAAATCGGTGCCGCACCGAGGGTAGATCTAGGTTGTTCGGGAAGTCTAAACAGTCACCGCAACCTTTATGTCCTGTCTGTTCTCCCACGTGCTGATCCTAGATACAGGCCGTAGATTATGTAATTCATAGACAAATTTAGAGTCGGCTGCAGAGGGATATGTAGCAAAGGCTATTTGTCGGCTTTGAGGAGCATGCTGAAGGGGCCCGTACAATGCTTGATAGCTGCGGCCTGCTCATGAATTTCGATACTTACGCATTCAGCAGTAGTGACGACATGACATCGATCAGATCATCCTTTCTGGCCGGATGTAAAAGGTACTTGTTAAGTTTAGCCGGGCTGTTATAAGTTCAATGCCCTCCTGGTTGGCTCTCGGGAAGGCTTGAGGTGTCAATCTTTATCTTCTATCTCAAAACATTTCAAAATTTCAACTTCCTTACTTTCTACCATCTAAGCATGTCTGACCTGAAAGCATCCGTGACCGAGACAAAGCGAGGCTTTCACGTCGAGGGCTACGAGAAAATCTCATATGACTTTTCTTTTGTGGATGGGGTGTTCGACATCACCAATCCTGGGCTTGCCGAATGCTATAAGCCATGGGGTAGAGTCCTCGCTGTCACTGACAAAAATGTCTTTGGCATGTATGGCCAAAAAATGGAGCGGTACTTCGAGCATTACGGCCTCTCGTTGAAAGTTCACAAGACATCGATCGGTGAAAAGGCCAAGACCATTGACACATTCTTGAGCATCTGTGATTCAATGACCGATTTTGGAATCATTCGAAAGGTAAATGGCTCGTCGAAATCCTTTGTTCGAGGGAGACTAACTTGGCAACAGGAACCAGTGCTCGTTATCGGTGGCGGGTTGGTTACCGATGTTGCTGGGTATGGTTTTTCACATAGGTGATATGCAAACATGGCGAAAAGTCCCCTAACAGTCTGTTCACAGGTTCGCTTGTGCGGCGTACCGCCGAAATACCAATTTCATCAGGGTACCCACCACAGTCATTGGGCTCATAGATGCTTCGGTAAGTATCAAAGTTGCCGTTAACTACGGTGACTATAAGAACCGACTTGGAGCATACCATGCCCCAATGCACACTTTCCTTGATTTCACATTCCTTCGTACCTTGCCTATTGCACAGGTTCGTAACGGGTTCGCCGAGCTCATTAAGATCTCGTCGTGCTCACACCTTGAGGTTTTCAACCTTTTGGACAAATATTGTGAACAATTGATCGAGAGCAAGTTTGGCCGCGCCGATGACTCCTCCAACGAGCTGCGCCACGCTGCGGACACCGTGAGTTGTCTCCTCAGGTTCTGGTACAGTTATTTGTGCTGACATGGCTAGATTAATCGCGAGGGTATCTATGAAATGCTCAGATTGGAAACACCCAACCTGCACGAGTTGGGCCTAGACCGTGTCATTGCTTACGGTCATACATGGTCCCCGATGCATGAACTCATGCCTGAGACACCTTTGCGACACGGTCATGCTATTTCAATTGACATGGCATATTCGGCTACTCTTGCACATTCACGAGGTTTGCTATCCGATGAGGAACATAAACGGCTATTAAATCTCTTCTCGAGAGCTGGATTGTCGATTGATCATCCTCAATTTGACGAAGAAGTCCTCGACAAAGGCACAGCTGCCATTCTCAAAACTCGAGATGGAAGCTTGCGTTTGGCAGTTCCTAATCCATTGGGAAGCTGCACCTTCTTGAACAATGTGTCGGCCGAGGAACTCAAGGCGGCGCTGCGCAAGCATAAGGGTCTCATGAACGAGTATCCCCGATGTGGTGAGGGAATCGAGGCTTACGTCGATGCTAGTGACACCGGCTACACTGATAATGACAACGGGAAACTAGGTGTGGAGGCGGCTGCTAAGGAGGTTGGAATGCTTTCCACCAGCCAAACAGTGAGCGGGGGATTGAATGGCAAAATGAACGGTCATGAAGACAAATTTCAGAGCAATGGGAACAACAGTGGGAACAATGTGAGCGAGTACGTGAACAAGGGGTTGGCTCAGAGCACCGTTAGAAGCGTTGACAATGGCGTTGTTGATGGAGTCCGCTAGAGGCGAACAACTACTAGAAAAGCTCTTGAATTTCCAGATTTGATTTGCGTTGTCACTACAAGCCCAGTAAACGTATGGAGGTAAGAATGGTGATCGGATTTTGTCACACCAACTGGAGAAATTCACCTAGGACTATGCATGTTTAACGAATGTCATCCCTCTCTTAAAGTCTCTTGAAGTTTCTTGATCAATAATGGTTGTGGCATTCTAGAAATCCAGATTAGACGCTCGTGCTGATTTTGAATACCGACATGACGAATGGTGAGGTAAACGACTGAACGCGAATCTCCTCGGAACGCCACAAAGTTTGCGCCTAATGAACTCTAGGGAACTGCGGCTGAAGACAAGCTTCATCCTTGCACCACTAATTACGTCTCGAAGCGGTGGAACTAGATGATTCATGACTACACTGATCAAGCTTCTTTGTCTTAAAAAATCAAGGGGGGAGAAAAACGGAGATCGCGGCTGGGCCCGTTTATGGCGCACTAAATGTAAGCAGAAGTCAGTGATTTACGCCATAGTTCTATTGGTACCGCATCGTATACTCAATAGCCGAATGATTCTGAAGATATCAGTGCTAGTCTTTGAGCATCCTACTAGACAAGGGTTGACAAGCAATTTCTCCATGTATTTGCCACGTTCACTTCATCTTTCAATCTCGTCAGTGCCATAATGCCTCCTGCTCCTCTGCACGAGATATTGCGAAGCTACTGCTTGATATTCCTCAGCGTATTGGCGCTCCCTGTTTCTCTCTTCCTAGTCTGCTTTGCCTCTATTCTAAGGCGTTTGGTGCCAAAGCCCTCGTTTCGCAGAAAATGTCAAAATGATCCATCCTTCCAGGAGCGTACCGTTCTCGTGACTGGCATTGGTATGACAAAAGGACTCACACTCGCCCGAGCATTTCACCAATGTGGACATCATGTCATCGGCGCCGACTTCGAAACCTCACGTCTTCAATCACCAGGACGTGTCTCTAATGCGTGCGCGAAGTTCTATCGGCTTGATATACCTGTAAACGGCCAGAGGTATACTGAACAGCTACTTCAAGTCGTCAAGAAGGAGCACGTGCACTTGTGGGTTTCGTGTTCAGGTGTTGCCACGGCGCTTGACGACGGGCGGGCACAGGAGGCAATAAGAAATCTGACAGATTGTTGCTGCATTCAATTCAATGCTGAAATAACTGCTCTCCTGCACGACAAAGCTACATTTCTGCACTATACCCAAGAGCTTGGTCTACCGGTGCCTCGCACATATAACCTTACATCTACAGCGGCAGCATGCAAAGTCTTAGAGGACCTCGAAGAGAGATCTAAGCAAAAGAAACAAGTCGCTGCACAACGTTTCATACTTAAGCCTGTTGGGGTGGACGACGCGAACCGCGGAAACATGACACTATTACCACTGTCGACTCCTATAGAAACTGTGGCCTACGTGAAACGCTTTCCAATAACGAAGGACAACGCTTGGATACTTCAACAATATATTCCTGGTGAGCAAGAGTATTGTACACACGCCTTAATCGTGTCAGGCGAAGTCAAAGTGTTTGTGGCTTGCCCGTCATCAGAGCTCTTGATGCACTACAAAGCCTTGGCCCCGTCAGATCCGCTATGCTGTAAAATGCTTGATTTCACTCGCAAGTTCGCTGCTCGTTGTAAGGAAGAGTTTGGGTCATTCACCGGTCACCTTAGCTTTGATTTTATGGTGGAGGACCATTGGACTGGAAATTGGTTCGAGAAAAAGCTCTATGCCATCGAATGCAACCCTCGCGCTCACACTGCTGTGGTGCTATTTGCTCAGGAGGGGCCAGAAATGCAGGATATGGTACAGGCATATCTTTCAGTGCTTGGTAACAGCATCTCAGCTGGAAGTTGGCCAGGAGAGTCTTCAATGCGCAAGAGCAAAATAACCGAAGCATGCCTCGAAGATGTTATTGTTCCTCCCCTAGACACGAGACCACGGTATTGGATAGGGCACGATATGACAGTTTTTCTCTTACTCCCCTTTTTGGAATTTCTCAGATTTCGTCTGAGCTTGGATGAACTTTTGAAAAGCGTCAGAACGTTTGCAAAACATCTATATTGCTGGAATGAGGGGGCTTTCACTGCATGGGACCCCTGGCCATTCGTCAAATTATATCACGATTACTGGCCTCGGGCCATCCTTTTTGCTGCCTGGGAGAAACGCAGGTGGAGTCGAGTAAACGTTAGTACGACTAAGATGTTTGCTATTTAGAAGAATGCATTTCGAAGTCTTCCTTCATAAAAGCCCCATATAAAATTCCAGAATCCGTCAAGAGCTTCTGGATTTCAATGCATTATTATTGCTGTGCTCCCCGAACCTTGGCCTCCCACAGTCGCAGATTTCCCGCAACCTTAAGAGGTACTAAACCCAGCGCTAAGTAAAGCGAGCACAAAGAGGCGTCAATTAGACTGCGAGACTTGTTTACTACAGTAGTGATGCTCTACAGCGAACATTACTTCAATGAGAGAAAAGGGCAAATGGCAAGTCAATGAAACGTATGCAAGCCAACAAAATTTGACCTGTTACAAGGTACTACATTGCTCGAACACTTGTTACCTCCTTTATCCTTTGAGTGCATGATGAAAGAATCTTTCAATCGTGATCTCTTTATCATACATACCAACCACGGGCAACAATGTAGTAAATAAAAAGCTAGGAGAACGTAGGCTATAAACGCTTTGTTCTATTACTAGTTTAGTTTTGACCGCTCCCTGCATCTTTCAACTGTCCCAGTACATAGGCTATGTGTCATGATTTATCTAGGTTCACAATTACCACTCACTTGGGTATGCTAGGCAGGGAGGGTGCTCTAGCTCGTGAAGCCTTTCTACTCGTTCCAGATAGAGGTTTGCCACCTGACAAACTCAGCATTCCCCGCCATGAAGCGCCAGCATATATGATGACTACTTTCATGCTTAACAGATTGTTTGGGCCGCTACAAAAGTTCGACAACGTCATCAGTGCTCTCGCCAATTTTTGTGTCTGTCAGCACCAGCATGCGCAGCAGGAGGCAATGATTCGTAAGACTATGTTTCTACCACGGAAGCACATGGACCGATTTGATGAGGGGGAAAAGATTACTAGAATGCCGATTTTGTTTGCTCAGAAGAATGGGTTGAAGGCCGTGATTGAGGCTTTGAATGGAGCAGATGGAGCGTCACAAGGTCCTTGATTTTTCTGCTAGACTCCTGGGTCGGAGAGCGAGGACTGGGTTCATCTTCATTTATGTTTGGGGTGATGATAGCTTAGCCCCTTTTTTGAAGGAACATGCACACCCACCGCGCACTCACTGCACAGTTCAAAGCAACAACAACAGCGCCCCTCTCAAGAAGATGAAAATGACCCAAGGGCAAGACTCGGGGAACATTTTGAACTTGTCACGTAGCATATATACCACTTCAGATGACTAGTCAGCTGGGGAAGATCTTCCTTTTGCTAGGTAGCTCATTTGTGACAAAACTGAAATATTTTCCGGATGAAGTGTTGAGATATGAGCAACGTCTTTAGAGTCATGCAAAGGTAATGGCATAATAGCGAGCCCTGGCGCTAGAATCTGTACGAGAAGTTCTAGATTCCTTGTCCAGATGAGCGGAACCACCGAACGTATGCGATCCGTCAGAATCTGAGGAACTGAAATTCGGTACTTAATAAATCTAAGCCCGCTACAGTATATGAGCCATGATCGACACAAGGATTACACAGTCCAGTCCCATGACTGGAGAGAGTGGAACTGAGATTGAGATTGCGGAGCGCAAAGTGCAGGGTCAAGACGATCATCGAAAGTCAACGAACACCTCCAGCAGAACTGTGAGTCGCGTCGCGTCGATGAGAGTCGAAAACAACCGAGCACTGTCATGATGGACAATTGAGGCGTCGCTATGGAAGCTGGAAACCACCTGAATAAGTTAGGTGGACTTGGCACATTCATTGCGAGTCCCGAGAGCTACGTTAGCGGATGGATACAGCCGTAAGCTAACTGATAGTCGTAGGGGTATCTATCCACCACGATTTCTCCGGAGCTCGAGCTTTTAAGAGCTGCTCAACCATAATTGATCTGAGCCACGGATTTGCTCAGTGGAGATTGTGGAAATAGAAATACTATTCTATCGGGGCGTAGGTTCTGGGGCAACACGTGTGCAGCGTCTGCGCTATTGGGGGGTCGGAGGTCGTGGGGCGAAAAGGAGCTGTCAGGGAGTAGAAATAGGTTGTTGGTATGGAGTCCGGTTTAATGCTTGAGCGCAAGTGAGATCGCCACCATTCGGCCCTTGACTGTGTGGGTCCTCTTTTGCTTCATCTGACGGTGTCAAGTTCTGGCATTCTAGCTAGACTCGAAATCTTCATAATCTTGAGTCTAGAGCTCTTGTCTCGGCCGAGTTTTGATGATGCCCGTTATTCAGATCAACCGGCAAGGTCGGCAACTTCGAGGCATGTAGGCCCATGGCAGAAAAGGAAGAGAGCGAAGCGAAGTCGGGGCTAGACTAGCGACGAGCTAAGTTGATTGCAGCATATATAAGAGAGCCTCGAAACATGAATGGAGATCGGCTGGCCACACCATATTTGGCAATAGCACCAAGTTCAGGGCCTTACCGGGTTAAGACAAGTTACCAGGTCCCTGGGCTCCAGTCCGCTGTCAATTGGCGCCACGCCATTCCACTCCTCTCGTGCCTCGCCTCGCTTACTCAGACTACTCCATACTCCCGGCCAAAGTCATATGAGAAAAAGGGTTACAACATACGCCTTAACCCATTGGCATAGGCTGCATCGTAGCGTATGCCTCGAATGGTTCTCTAGAAATGTCTCTTCATAATTCATGAACGCCACAAGTCCCTCGATTTTGCCGAAAGAATGGCCAAGAGGTTCTAAGGCAGTATGTGGCTTTTCGTTCCAAACGCGCCTGGTCTTGTAGCTGTTTTCGTTGAGGCAAACCGGCAAATATATGTCTGATTAGTCCACAGATGGCTCAAAGGCCGACACTTCAAAAGCGTCACCTCGCGCCCTTCAATACCGGAAAGATGAGTCTTGTTAGCATCAAAATCTTCCGACCCAGTCATTCGTTCATTCGAGGTCACTCCTTCAACCCATCGTAGGTAGTTTCAGTGGCCAGGCTTATCCTGGCCGTTCATTCTTTACTTTTTTCGCACAGCATGATGGTATCGATAACTCACACCTTGTTGCTGGCCACCGGCTTAAGCTGGAGCCTGAGTGCCGCAGCTCCAACAAAGACCATTCTTTGGCCAGCGACGTTTACAGGTAACGAGTATGAAACAGCCAAGGATCACTATGATAGTAAGAACCACCACTTCACCTCATAAATGATTCGGTTTTATATATACTGCATTACTAATATTCCGATCTACTTGAATAGTCGACTTAGTTCCCGAAGCAGATTGGGCTTCCATGACTATAGCACAATTCGCCGCTTATGATGCTATTGCTATTCCGGATACTGGAAGCTGCAGTTTGGCAGATATTCAATTCGCTATTGACTCTAGGACGAAATGGTCAGCTTCTATTGGAGGAAATATTTTCGTCGTCAATACCAGTCCTGAAAGCAACTATCTCGAACCAGCTGCTACCACCGTGGTTGAGGAAGGCTTGAGCTATGTTACCGATGCCTCCACCACTGGTCTGTATGTTTCATTAGGTTGCTATTATCGTGATACTTATCCCCTTTACGACATGGTCACCCTTCTGGATCAGTTCGGTTACTTCTACGCAATGAGCCCCCGTCAAACAGGCCCGGGATGCACGGATGCTGCTCACGTCATGAGCTCGGCCATTGCTCTGAATGACTTGTCCGACTCCGATATGAGTAACTGGGATCCCTGCAGCGTTGCAGCTATCTTTACCGATTGGCCATCCGAGTTTAACGTTGAGGCTATATCTACTGATGCAGATGGACCGACTCTGACCACTGACACTGGCTCCCAAACGGTAGCTAGTGGCGCTCCATATATTCTTGCTCGAGTCTACACCTCCACTGGCTGTGGCAATGGGCTTTACGAACCGAATTATGGCGAGGAGTGCGATGCTTCAGCAAATGGGGATCTCGTCTGTACCTCAGACTGCAAGTGTCCATATGGCGTCGATGACGCCTCTGCAGGCATTTGCAGCCCCGAACCAGTCTGTGGCAATGGTTTGATCGAGAGCACTGAGTTGTGCGATAATGGGGCTTCAAACGGCAGACTCGACAATTCATGTACCACAGCATGCCAATGCGCCAGCACCAATACCCAAACAGGTGACTGCATTGTCACACCCAATATCTGCGGCAATGGGTTATACGAAGATCTTTATACTTCAGGCCCCTCATCGGAGCAATGCGATGCTGGTCCAGACGGCGACACAGTTTGCAATTCCAGCTGCCAATGTATTTACGGAGTGAGTACAACGCCAGGGGAATGTAATCCCGCTCCTGTTTGCGGAAATTCCATCAAAGAGACGAACGAGCAGTGCGATGACGGAGGCAGCCTCAACGGTGTTGCAGGTAATGCCTGTGGTGCCGATTGCCAGTGTGTGCTAGGAATCGATTCTACAACGGGAGAGTGCCTTCAGCCTAATGTCTGCGGTAACGGCTACTATGAGCCAGAAACTGCTGATGACGAGGAATGCGATTACGGCTATTACAACGGCCTCACAGATTCTACTTGCTCAGCTGACTGCAAGTGTATCTACGGTGTCTCAAACTCTGAGTATGGTTATTGCAAATCTGCACCATATTGTGGTGACGGAGAGCTTCAAGATGGCGAGGAGTGCGAAGACCCTCTTCCTAAACGTCGTGACCTCGGCTTCAGTAAGCGGTATACATGGTCCGGTGACGAGACATGTACAGCGGAGTGTAAATGCCGTTATGGTTTCAACACAGCGACACAAGCGTGCAATGGAATTCCGGCATGCGGCAACAGTGTCACAGAGTCGACCGAGGAATGTGACGCAGGGCTGGAAGGTGACGACGTGTGCTCAGATGCATGCACTTGCATCTATGGTCTTGATACAGATACTGGGCTTTGCAATCCCGTGCCGGATATTCCTGAGACCTGTGGCGATGGCATTTTCGATTCCGAGACCGAGGAGTGCGATTACGGTATTACGCAGACTGGCTACTGCTCAGTTGGCTGCACCTGTATTTACGGAGTTGATACCACCTCCGAGGTTGCCGGAACATGCTTGTCAGAGCCAACTTGCGGTAACGGAGTAGTGGATGACGATGAGGAGTGCGATCCTTACTCCTACAGCGTCATTCGCCGCGAGCCTACCAATGAGCTCTGCTCTTTGACATGCCAATGTCTTTACGGTTACAACACTACGTCTTCGGACTGCAATCCTTATCCTTCCTGTGGCAATAACATCCTTGAGCTGGGCGAGGAGTGCGATGCGGGACTGAACGGTGATGATGTTTGCTCAACTGACTGCAGCTGTATTTACGGAATGACTGAGGAGAAGACTTGTATTCCGGCTCCAAATCAACAGACAACTACATCTTCGATGACATTCTCGTCTACGACTATCATTAGCTCCACAAGCTCAAGTGTGGCCACGACGACACCTGTCAGCTCCTCGCAGTCTTCGTCCGTGTCCACAACGGTTGGTATCACAGATATCGAGAGTAATTCAAGCCCAGCTGTGACAAGCGCTCGCTTTTCCAACTCTACGCAAACGCAAGTGCCCCAGACACAATTGTCTCAGACACCCATTCCCACACCATCTGTTCCCCTACCGTCTGAATCTACAAGCAGTAGTACTTCCGCTGGCGCCACTTCTACGATTGATCCTCTACCTGCGACAATTGGTATCTTCAACTTCCTTGGCTGTACTGGCTCAGACCAGAACTACCCCTCGTTTAGTCTGGAGGTCTCTAGTGGTGAGATGGACCTGGAGCTGTGTACCACGGCCTGTGAGGACCATGTCTATGCAGGAGTGCATACCACGTAAGTATGACCTTCCTCCTCAAGAAGCGAATCACTGATCATACCCAGCGACTGTTATTGTGCTGATAACTTCGATAATGTCACCACTGTCGCTAAAGATCTTTGTGATACCCCTTGCCCTGGAAATCCCGCTGAGAACTGCGGTGGTTTCCGCGATGTTTCACGTCTAGCTCGTCGCCAGGCGGTGGTTCCTGATAACGCTCTGTTAGCAGTCTATGTCAACCCTGCACTCCTCGCAGCTATTACAACGGTCACTCCCACTACTTCAACCACGGTCTCAAGCACGACAACTGTGACTGCTACAAATGATCCAGCGCTCATCAGTGTCACGACAGCTCTCACAACAGTCGTGACCACCCAGACCGCTATCGCAGCGGCACCTGGTAGCACAACTACAACAACTGTCTGCGTTGGCGGCTACTGTAATACTGGCGGCTATATCTTCGAAATCTGCACCGGCGTTCCCGGAGTCGGCGAGATAGTCTTCGTGGCACAGCCCTGTAGCTGCCACGGAGGCTTCAGCTATACCCCTGCCAATTGTACCGGGGAGGCTTGTCTCGGAGAGACCGTCTATAAGTGCGTGCCTGTTACTGGTTCCACCAACAGTAGTGTCGTTGTCTATGAGCCTGAGGCATGCGAACACTGTGCTGGCGGCGTCAATTTCCAACCGGTGCCACCCACCGGCGGGGAGTCGACCATCGTAGCCAGCACGACGCTCGTCACCACGGCCAGTGATTCCATGAGCCCGGCGACGGCTACATCGACTCTCGTTGTGGTGGCTGGCGCGAGCAAGGCCGCTGCATACCTCAGCTCCATGCTGCTTGTCATTGGTGCATTGGCTTTACTGCTGTAATCTAAAATCTGCGTAGCAAAGAAGTTTACGTTAAGGTGTTTCTGTGGGTGTTTTTGAGCGATGGCCCGGTGTTATTAGTTAGGAGAATCGGATACTACTAGGTATGCTTGGGCGCCGGTCCGGTGTTATTGGCAAGGAAAAACTGGTACTTATAGGTATCTTTGGTACTGGACTGGGTTGCACTTTTACTTTCATTCATCTTACATATCTCATGCCGCATGCCCTTGCCAACGAGGAATTGAGGTCTTGGTTCTCGTAGACTCACCCGCATGCTATCAAGGCAGATAGAAGATATATTATCACTCCATTGAAGTTACTTGCTTGGGTTTGAACGTGCCGTGTTTTCTTTGGATAAATAGAACGTTGATATGTACTGAGCTTGTCACTGTGCCGGACGGGTTACCCATGTGAGACACGGCTCAGAGGCCACAGTGGTTTGCTAAGGCGTTCCGTTGACGGGAAGGGCGCGGGCAACGGTGGTGGCGCTGAGACTGGTACAGTCAATTGCATTGCATGTTTCTGAGACGTGTGCAAAGTTTAGAGAGTAGAAATCATAAGAGTTCATACTACTACTCAGGGGCTCATCATCGGTCAAGCAAAACCCCCCCCCAGCAACAACTGACAACCCAACCCTTTCATTTTTCTCCCATCCTATCAAGGTGCTAATTAACAGCCTACCAAGGCAGCCTCTCAGCCCTGTGTTCTTACTATGCTCCCGGATGTAGTAAATTCATATGTAAGCCACTTTTGTCCTATACATTGTCCGAAGCCCCTATATGCACCGCTTGCAATGGTCCCAAATCCAAACGCCTTCCATCCGATGTAAGACTGCAAGCAGTTAGAAATCTTCATCAATACAACTAGCGTAGCAATGAAATTGCTGATGGGCAATTGTGGATCGCTGTCTCATGAACTTTGATACCAAGGTGAAGTCCAATTTTGTGGGAACCCCATATCAAGGTTGGCCTCTAAGGCTGCATCTACTGCCCCAAGGTTGAAACCTCGATCGAAGTAACCAAAAAGGTCAATCTCATCCATGTTGCCAAGGAGAGCAGGATCAAGGGGAATCTGCCCGTTTTCTCCTGGTGCCGACCCGTCAAAAATGCCACCACCTGAGACGAGGTTTACATTTGCGACTTGATCCGACTCCTCCACATTTTGAGCTCTGGTTTGCCCTGCAAGGGGCAACGTTCTGTTGGAAACGGTGTCGACGGGCGTTGTTAGAGAGTTGGCTGTCTTTTCCATTTCCCTTAAGATACTCTCACCAAGGCCTGCATTCACACGGGCAGTCGTATACACCTCGCCAAGTCTTTTGAGCAAGGAAACAATGTCCCTAAACACAGTGCGGGCACGAACGCGATACATTGGCACTTTGCTGTGACGCATCTTGCGGTACGCCACGCTCAGCGAAACCGACACCGCGTACGGTATGAATGGAAGAGAGCAAATCTCTTCTGATTGTACGACCATGAAGATTCTATCAGCTGATAGAGATCTCCTTGCATTGATAGCAGGGTGTGGGAGATGAGCCTGCTCGGAGGCTGATGGGCTGAAGGCGCTTGATGGTTGGCGGCAGGATAGAACAGATACAGCATGATAGAATGTCTCTATGGTTGCTATGAATTCATTTAGCATGACCCACACAATAAAGGCATAAGATTGCACTACTAAACGGTCAAGATGAAGGATCAATGCAGTAGACTGACCTAATATACGCGGCGATGACTTCTCTGCCCCAGCATCTAAGGCCATTCCTTCGAAGACAGGGAGATCAATTGACTCTGCTTTGCGACTCTTCTTCGGCCGATATAAGTCAATAACCTTGTCGAGCAATTGTACTACGCGAAGAAATAGGCGGAAACAAGGCGGTTGTTTGTCAATACACTCGTCAAGATCTCGGTCGATATCTCGTTCGTGAAGGAGGCATGGTCGGCCAAAGAAGGCAGCCATCATCCGGTCCATAGCCCACAGAGCACAAAACAGTTGTTCTATGTTCTCGTCTTGTCGTTCTGGTCGGTAACCAAGTAGTTGGATGCCAAGGCTCTGAGTGTAATGAACGGCCTGGCTGAATAGAAGGCATGGCATATCGCGCTCGCTGGTAGAAGAGGGCTGATAAAAAAAAGACATCATTGTAAGTATGCGAATGTGGTCCACTCTACTAATGAGCATGTTTGCGTCCAGGATGGCGAATATTGCATGTGCTAGCCGTTGATGAAACTCTTGGAAGGATAGGAGCGAACCGTCGCGTTCGAGACGTAAGTAATTCGAAGCATCTGGATCGGTCGCAGCTGCTAATGCGATAACTTGGTTGATAACACATCTCGAGATTTTGGAAGGATGATCTCCAGCAACGTCTGCGGAATTGAACACCGGCAGCACTGGATATATTCTCTCCAAGAAAAGAGACCTCAATTGTTCGAAATCTTCGTCGGGTGGCAGTAGGTTTAGACAGTCTTGAAATATGAAGGTATGCCGTGTTCTATCCAAGAAGGAGCTCTCTTCCGAGCGGTATGACTGACGACCCATAATGGAAGGCTGCAACCAAGCTGCTGGATCTACACTCATTGGCCCTCTCGTATCGGGAATCCGCCTGGTCGCCCAATCACGTTCGATGATAGGTGCTTGAGGATCGTCTGAGTGGGTAGAGGGCATAAACCAGGTTCCGATATCACTTCGATCGCGATAAAGGTCAGTGCCAAGCGGGTAGTTGCTCGCCTCGATGAAGACACCCTCTGGATTTAAATCTCCCACGAAACGAGAAGTTGACAACTCGACTAATCGAGTTGCAGCTTCGGCTGATGCTTCCTCTTGGTTTGATACATCGTGCCCTTCCGACTGGGGGGAGAGCGGTAAGTTAAGAGGAGACAGCGACGGATGGGAAACTCTAGGCTGGCGGCCTCCCTGCGAACTTAGATGTGGATTGTTTTGCGTGCGAGTGTTATCGGTGGTATGCGTGCATCGCTTCTATAAGAGTGTTTAGAACTAATGAACTGAGTTAATAATGGCAGATATTGAAAGTAACAAACCTTGCGCCGCCGGCAAGAAGGGCAGGCTTGCTGAACCTGCTTTCGTTTCACTGGCAGTCCGTCGGCATCGGACGCCACAAATTTGACTGGTACCGCAGCCGTTATGTTTGCCATTACAAGATAGACCAACTCCTACTAGGCGATAACTGTTGGTGATCTGCTGTGGGCAGCACCGTCTCAGCGGAGGTTCCTCTTGCCCGGATCGTGCTTTTCGGAGTGCACTGACTGAGCGACGGTCATGAAGTCCTGGACATCCGTGGCTCTGACGACCTTGATATTTGTCTTTGAAACTGGGGCATCTTAAGATACCATGATTTTACTTGTGTTATCTGCCTCGCGCCGAGACATGGTGGACCTGGCTAGATCGAAGTTATTCTCATCAGGGGCTTTGTCATCCTTGAAGTTATAATGGAATCTTGTGATAGGCTCAAGTGCGTCAGCGACTTGGGTGACTTTTTTGCGCACTTCCTATCTTGGTTACTCCGCTTCGAGAAGTAAATTGTTAGAGCGAAACTAGTTCGACGTGCGGCATTCTGGCCAGCTTGCCCTGACTGTGAGATATCTGAAAGTACACTCCTAACACGGCATTGCCTACCGAGGCAACATCCCCGCAAATGCACTAGTCTATATCGGGCTCCTCCGCTCCTGACCACCATCTTTGTCCAGTAACTGGAAAGTCCCAAGACAACTGCTAATTACCAAGATCATGGAGAACTTACGCAAAGGAAGGCTCCCACAGCCCCAAAAGGGCAATGCCGACCTATTTGACCGCATTGAAGAGCCTTTGAAAGAGGCATTGGCGCCGCCGATTTGCTCAACCCTATGGGATATATAACCGCAACGGGCGGACATGTACCTGAAATCGAAATTGGACTTTTGATGCCCTCCCCAGCCAGAGGATCAGGAAGCTCGTAAGTCTTTCCGCTAGCGAGAGCTTAACACCCCGCTGGGTCAGCACCCTGTTCGCACCTATAGATCGCCGCAATGCTGAATAACACCATCAAGCGGGCCATAGGGCCGACAGCATCCCATGTTCGCACCCTCGGGATGGCCGCCATGAGCAGCGCAGGCGCAGCGCCATTGGCTAAGAAGGAGGGAGATATTTCTGATTCATTCGGTTCCCTGTCAGGCACAGAAGCCAAGCCGCTACCAGATAGCTTTCGCGAGTTAAAGCTATCACTTGTGGCAGGCCGGGAAGAACAGATCAAGGCTAGCTGGAACCGCCTACTGCAGCGGCTGAAAATCGAGAATGATATCGTGGCACAGGGTGGATCCAACGTCATCCCAGAGGTCCAGTATGATGAATTACTCGGCAACATTGACCGACTCAAGGATGAAATTCACAAGCGTGGTGTTGTGGTCATCCGGGGAGTCATCGGCGAGGCAGAAGCCCGTGCATACAAGTCTGAGATCGAGGAATATGTCCGTAAAAATCCCAGCACAAGAGGTCGGCGATAACGCTCTCCCTAGCCCTACGGGGCAGAGCTCTGCAGGGCGCTAATGAGAAGACCAGGCTTCCCCCCTAACGACCGTCAAGTGTTCGAACTGTACTGGTCAGCTCCGCAGATCAAGGCCAGGGCGCACCCTAATTTCATGAAAGTCCAGAAGGCGCTCATGCAGTCACTATGGCACGTATCCTCTCCTGATGCGCTCATATCTTTGTCTCAACCATTGTCATACGCCGATCGTCTTCGTATTCGGCAACCTGGAGACGCCGCTTTCGCCCTAGGTCCTCACCAAGACGGTGGCAGTGTAGAGCGGTGGGAGACCGAAGGGTACGGTAAGGGTGGGGTGTACGATCCAGTCTTCCGAGGAGAGTGGGAGAAATACGATCCTTGGGATGCCAGTGGCCGTGTAGATGCAGAGACGAACCTGTATAATGGCCTTGGCGCCTGCAGTATGTTTAGAATGTTTCAGGGGTGGGTGAGTATGAGCCATAGCGGTCCAAATGAAGGCACGCTCTTGGTCAACCCATTGCTACAGCTGTCGACGGCATATTCACTGCTGCGGCCCTTCTTCAAGCCATTGAAGCCTGTCGATCTCGATGTGGCAAGAGCTGGGTCTTCCGATCGCGATGAATTCTTATCACCTAGCAATTGGGTATTCACTGCTGGACATGAGATGACGAGCGACCTTCAAGGAGCTATACCAGGCCATGGAATGGAGTTTCCTGCTTTGTCTATGCACCCGCACTTAGAACTAGACAGGACAATGGTGCATGTTCCGAAAGTGAAACCCGGCGATTTCGTCGTTTGGCATTGCGACAGTAAGTATTTTCCTCCTCAGCCGACTTCCTAGTGGAAAATCTGCTCTACAGTGCTAATACACTCTAGCTATACACGCAGTAGACAAGGCACACAGGGGCCAAGGAGACTCGAGCGTACTCTACATCCCAGTGTGCCCAACAACTGAACTAAATGCACAATATCTAGTCAGACAGCGCGCTGCTTTTCTGGATGGCACGCCCGGCCCAGACTTTCCAGGAGGTAAAGGAGAGTCAGAACACGTTGACAGGCCCACAGAAAGCTTTTTGAGAGCTCACTCTGATCTTGTGGGTTTGCAGTCAGCGGGATTTGAGAAACTACAAGAAAGTGCTGGCGATAGTGCTGGCGCGAGGGCTGTGATTCAGAAGGCAAATGCTATTTTAGGGTTTTGATCGGCGTTAACGTAGGCACAGCGAAATTGGCTTAGCTTTGAAATCGGCGATTACTTGATTGCCTCTACGGTGCTAATAGTGATGCCTCTTCAGCTCGACAAACTTGCCGAGAAATAAGGGGTAGCAACACGTATGAGTTGTCGGAGTGACTTGTACTGATGTTGGCCTGCCTAGTCGTAGAGGGTGTGTATAGCGGTCACCTATTAGTTGCATCGTTGATCGCATGGTGTTGCTCTGTCAGGCGAAAGTCTATCCCATTGCAAATTCTCCGAGCAGATTATCAATGATATTGTCATCGGCCTTTGTAGACTCGTGTGCATACAACGCTGAGGCCAAAAAGCTCTGTGCTGGTCCACGGGTAGGACGCCATACGAGCATCTGTACTAGGTAAGAACATGGCTAAGGGGGAAAAGGTCGTTCAGACTACACCCTAGCCCTTTCGGCCAAGTCACCTGGTTCTCTTATTCTTGTAAAGCAGTCCACACTTTGTAAGCTAGACAATTTTCTTCCTAGGATTATTACCCCTAACTATTATCTCTCTAGAATATACCTCATCCCATGACCGTTAACGTGTGCACAAAACGAAGCTTACCTCCTTCGACCCGAAACTCATGACTGTCCGGGAGGTCTTCGAAGCTCAAGAACACATCTACTGCCCCGAGCTCCTCGTCGATAACATACCGCCGTTTCGTGAGGTTGATGTTGTTCGGTACCCCTACGTTACAACTATCGGTCGCAGCACCCTTTCCAGTATAGCTTCCACCTTCAAGACGCGCACACGGCGTACCCCACGGCACCTTCACACTCTTGTCTTTGAAATAATCAAGATAGGCGTCGGCAGCAGCTTGAATGACCTGGCGACTGTCGCGCTTCGAAGCATCGATAGGGCCCCAGTCTTCGCGCGAGGCCCAGTACAATGTCCCCGTGGCGTTGAATAGCCAGTCGCCCTTGTCTGTCACAAGCGTGTCAACAGCAGTAATTGATCCATTGGGTGCGTGAATCTGGGTTCCAATAACATATGGGTGCGATCCAGTCGCGACAATGAGCTCCGTATACGATGCACACGCTGTCGTGTCGAATGTGCTGCGGTTGTGGTCGATCTTCAACGGTGTTGCTAGGATACCGGCCGAGATAGACGCAGTCTTATAATTCTCGGTGTATGCTACCGTGGAAGACAGGCTGCTGATCGAAGAAGACTTGCCGGCCGTCTGAGCGGCGATATAACTATCTGCGAGGGTCTTCAATGATGCTCGATCGCATTGTGCGGACACGTTGACAGCGACAGCGAGTACACCGAGCACCGAAGAGAATATATCCGCAGATCGCATCTTCCTGAGTCTTCTTGAGAGCTTCGAAGGCACAATTGTACAACTTTCCTCGCTACATGGCATTGTTTACGGCCCATACGTGCGGCTGCTCATCTTTTAATATTGCACATTCGCATTACCTCTTCCCGTCGGTCATAACTGCATGTATAGCAGCAATGACTTTCATAGTTGTGCGGGGCGTGTTTCGGCACTTAGTCAATTCGTGGGGAACAGGACGTCGGGTATATTGTCATATATTGGCCTCTTTTCAGGAGAGTGGCTAAAATTCCGGGCCGGCTATTAGCACCCTCAACGGAGGCCGACACACCGATGACATCTTGCTCGGCGGCACTTCTGCAAATCGCGATATGTAACGAACCTTGAGCCGGTTGGAGGTTCTCCCAAAAGTGTTAAACACAGGGGCAGCATTTTTTGTCGCTGCCTCTTTATGGTCTTGCCGCATTCAATTGGCTGACAAACTCTTTAGGAGCAAATTTAGCTTTCTCAAACAAAATTATGAGTCTAGCAACTTGAATTTTTGTGTAACTTGAACGTGTTGGATCGTTCTTCTTCGTTATTCAGTAAATAGTCTCTAACTAGGTAGGACAACTTATACTACCGTGAACTGAATATTTCTCAGCCTTGGAAACTCAGCCCTGACCACGATATGTAGGTGCACAATACGATGCTTTTCATATCTTGTAAGCTGGAAAAGCTAGTTGCGAGGGCATGTATACTCAGGACCATTGTCCACTTCTCATATCTTCACCGAATGCATTTGTCATCTCGTTATTCTCGGTGGCTGTCAAATATGCCATGATCCTGGAGAGTTCATTAGGTTGCTGGAACTCTTTATTCGAGCAACTGTTGACTGCTAACTAGGTTTTCTTCGTCAAGAAGACAATTGTCCTTGTTCTATCTCGTTTGATGCTATTGCATTGCTCATTACCCCATAAAACGTCCGTATACATGGCCAGCCACAGCCCCTTTCCTTACTCAGTAGGGTATAGGAACTCGGTCAGGAAATTGGCCTTGCCGAGCGGCACACCCTTCATTCTCAAGATACAGTACGCCGTCTGTATATGGAAGTAGAACTGTGGCATGTTCATATTGAAGACGTAGTCCTTGGTGGACATGTCCGTGAGATTCCCCTTTCCAATCGGGACCTTGATGACATTCGCCTCCAGGCCATTGATCTTGGCCGGGTCGACCGACTTGAGCAGGTCGAGCGTCTTCCGCACGCGGGCGTGCAGCTCGGCCATGGTCTTCTCCTCGTCGGCCCAGGCCTCAATCTCCTCGCCGGTGATGCGCACGACGGCCTTCTTGGCCATGTCCGAGGCGATCTGCACCTGCCTGGTCAGCGGCAGCATGTCGTCGATGATGCGCGCCCCCGGGTACTCTGCGTCGGCGTCGAGGCCCTTCTCCTTAGCATGCTCCTCGGCTTTTGTGAGGATGACTTTCAGCATGAGATGGCCCCTGATGTAGGTGGGCACTGTCACCTCGTAGAGACTGAGACCGGCCATGGTGGATGAGAGACGGGAGTGTGGTGGCTGAACTGAGCGAAGACGACGACAAGATGATAAGGCTAGACGGAGATGTTTTGACTGAGCCTGAAGAACTGCAGAGTGGAGAGCCTTGAACATGTGATAGCCTCTTAGGAGGGATCTGAAGCCCTTTTATATCTCATGCGATCGTTATATATATTCTCCGCCTTTCTCAGTTGGCACACCCGTCCGCCTGAAACAACAGACCGCCTGGCGCCTCCATTGTACCAATGCAACGCAATGCGTCATGTCCCCTGCCCGCTGCCGTGCCCTATGCCTGCCCGCCCGCACGATAGCCTACCCTAGTTGGCCCAGCTACTTTACGGTGTTTACTAATACCGATTGTGCTGCTCCACAAGTGCGCAGCAATCGAGCATCGGCTGACAAATCCAGAAACGGGAATGTCGCCGACGTTTCATCGTTGCCCGGCTGCTTGCAAATCGAATCAAGAGCGGAGGGAGGAAAATAATCAGAGAGCAAAAGGAATGAGGCGAAAGGCGTGAGATAGACAGCAGTGAGATTATATCGTGAAGTGTGTCAAAGGAAGGAGAGGGTGGTATAAGTAGAAGGATTGGACATTGCTGTGTAAGAGCCTCAGGAACCACCGCGGAAGTGAGTGTGTGGAGATCGGACTGCCGCTTTGGGAGGCGACAGGCCGCTGACATTGGTGAGTTTGCAGGTTGCGCTATCAAAGTCGCGATGATGCCATCGTCCTGGGCAGCGCTCATTCCCCAGACTTTGCCTTCATCTTGCAGTAAGCGCGCGGTTTCCCCACGATTAAGTCCCTGAAAGCGGCGGCTCGGAACGAGATATCTTCAGTGCCTCAGGAAGCACCCAGAATTGGCGATGCTACAGCTAGACTAAGATCGGCTAGGGATTAGGTGCTTCATCCCACGGTCGATGCCATGAGGTTAGATGATTCACCAAGTAAATACATTTCTAGTTAGACAGGTAGATGCAAACGAAGAATTTGCGTATCCTCAATACGAAATATGAATGCAATGACTTGTTTTCAGGCCTCTCCGACAGAGTCTGCCCACTACCCCGCTCAAAGAGGCAACTCCGCCATCTTGTGTATAGCTTCACGATTCATCATGTCCGCTCTGTAAATCGGCCGTATAAGTCATTTTGCGTATTCACTGGGAAACTATATAAACATACAGCAAAGACACAAAGCCAACCGTGAAGAAAAAGAGACATCATCTTCATCGTAGCTTGTCTGACTCCCCCTCCTGCTCCTATTCCTATTCCTTCTTCTCCTCCTCGTTTAACCAAGAGCATCATCTCACAATGGCCGCATCACCCGGCCCAAGGGCCATCAAGGTCAGCCTCTCCACCATCGCCAAAACCATCGACCACTCTCTCTTGCACCCCACCATGACAGACGCCGAGATCGAAGCCGGCCTGCAGACCGCCCGCAGCTACAACGTCGCCGCCGCGTGCATCAAGCCGTACAGCATCGCGCAGGCGCGGCGCGTCCTCGCCGGCTCGGACGTCCGCGTCTGCGCCGTCGTCGGCTTCCCGCACGGCAGCTCCACGCGGGCGGCCAAGGTCGCCGAGGCGCAAGAGGCGGTGCGCGCCGGCGCGGCCGAGGTCGATGTCGTGGTCAATGTGGGCAAGGTGCTGGGCGGGCAGTGGGGCTATGTCGAGGAGGAGATCGCGGCTGTGAATGAGGTTGTTACGAGCACGGCTGTTGGGGATGGGGCGGCGGATGGAGAAGGAGAGAAGAAGAAGACAGCTATCCTGAAAGTGATCTTCGAAAACGACTACCTGCAGGAGGAGCACATCGCGCGACTATGTGAGATCTGCACGCGAGTGAAGGTGGCATTCGTCAAGACGAGCACGGGGTACGCGATGGTCAAGCAGAGCAACGGCATGTACAGTTACAAGGGGCCGACGGTCCCGCACCTGAAGCTGATGAGGGAGAAGTCTGGCCCGGAGGTGCAGATCAAGGCAGCTGGGGGGGTGAGGACCCTGGATGACTTCTTGTTTGTGATGAGTCTGGGCGTCACGAGGGTGGGTGCTACTGCGACGGCGGCGATTTTGGAGGATGCGAAGGAAAGAGGGATTGGGGAGACGCAGGTTGAGGTGGCTTTGAAAGAGATAGGAAGCGTCGGTGGTGGATACTGAGATGGTAAAGGGATAGGGAGAATCAGAGGGGTCATCTGGGCCTTGGAATAATCAAAAATCATGATATTAGGCGATCAAAAGCCATAATAACCTGTATTTCAAGATCTCTGCTTGAAGTACAATAGCCGACCCTCGACCTGTGCCTGTTCTCGACTGTATTCCACCTTGTCAACGACTTGCCCACTGCGTCCTTTGAGAACGATTGAGCCGCCCTTATTGCTTAGTGGGACATTCTGCGGCATGGTGATATTCTCCTTGTCTTGGTGACGGATGGCCGTTCCTTGAGGAAGCTTGAAGCTCTGGCCAGCCCCATTGGCAATTGTCCAACCAGCTATCGAAACCGCCTCCGTGCTCGTGTTCATCAAGAAAACATGTTCCTTCTCTCCGGAAGTCGGGTTTCCATCCGGTCCGATTGGGTTCACCAGTGCAGCCTGGATAGACACGAACCCAGATACCTCGTCATCCTCCCCTCCACCTGCACCCCCGGGGGTGACAGGAGGCGGCTGCTCCAAGACCTGCGCGAATGTCGGCCCGGCCGGCTGGCCATCGTCATCGGTCTGGCTAGCCTGGCTGGCAAAGCCGAGGAAGATGGCCTCCCAGTGGCCATCGTCAGGGAAGCGCAAGATGATGCCGCCGTCCTGCCAGATGCCGTTCTGCTGGGAGAAGCGGCGTAGGCGGCCAGAGGCGTCGGTAAAGTCGGCGCTGCCCTGGTTCATATGAATGTCGTGAATGCCGTCCTTCTTGGGCCAGTAGAGCTGGCCGAAGAGGAAGATGTCAGCGGAGGCCTGCTTAGCCTGGGTCAGGATGGGATCGAGGTAGTCGAGGATATCCTTCTTGCCGCCGAGGCCGTCGTGGCCGAGAATGATGCCATCCTGAATGCGGACGAGATTGTCGCGGAGGAAGTCGAGGGCGAGGCCGTCTGGGCCCTGATCTAGAGGGCCATCCAGCGAGCGGAATTCGCGGGACAGATCGGCGAGGCGGGCGGTGATGGGGTGCTGGAAGTTTGTGTTGAACCAGTAGACGAGGCGGGAGTCCGGAGACAGCGAGGAGACGTTGACGGCGCAGTCGAACTCGCGGCCGCTGTCGTCTGTGAAGGAGATGTGGCCGTGGTCGTCATCCTTCTGGTCGGGAAACCACTGGGTGATGGTGCCTCGCCAGACGCCGTAGTGTTCGATAGGCATGTTGAAATGTAGGACAAGGGCTTATCCGGATGATGTATATATATGATATTGAAAGTAAAGATGTCGGGAGAGAGCAGGCTCTTCAAGGCTCTGCCATTTCCCGGGGGATTATATATATCATCACCACCACCGCCATTTCCCCCGCTCACTTGTGGGACACGTATGAAGTCATCGTGACTCCCAACTTGTTCTTTCTTCTCTCTCCACAGCCATCAGCCGCAGGCATATCGGTGTAACATGTCGGGTTTCAAGAGTCCAATCAAAGCGACTCGGATGGGGCACACGTGTGCATGGCCAGGTCAGCTTCAGCTTGAGGCGGCAAGATAGCGATGTGGCTGCTGACCGACAGCTGCCGATGCTTCTGGAGCAAGCCTCCTCAGCCCTACGGCGACTTGCCAAGAACCGATCATCTGCAGCTCTCTTTTCGGTGAAGATGTTCCACGTTCAAGATTCCGTGCCACTCGGGAACGAGCCGAGTAGGAGAAAGAGGAGGAGGCGGAGGGAGCTTGCGTGGACATCATCTTAAAGAGGATGGCCCCTGTTCCTGGTTCCCTCTGCCTCTCCCTCTCCCTCTCCATCTCAACACGAGATGTTCAATAGGCTGGCTCATTTGCAGGTCCGGAAATGTAGAGTGCTGACTGCCCTGCAGCTGCAGCTGCACCTGCCCCATTCTCACTGAAGCCATCGCGATACCGCGATCTCCCAGTGCCCATCTCAGCGACCCTCGAGGAGACTCCGTGATTCCCTCCTGAAAGTCTACACTAGAAAGACGGTGGAGACGACCTGGAATGGGCGGAAATGAGCAAAGAGGGCTGTGTACTGCGGCACCGGCACGGGCCAGTCCAGTGGGCCAGCCTCGCCAGGATACCTAAGCGTGCTAAGCTACCTGAGGCTACCTATCGATAACCAGCGATAGCGGGCGACAGGGCTCCAGTCTGCCGGTTGGTTTGCGGGGTGCATAGCCACAATGCATTCAATTACCTCAGGTAACTTCTACTGCGTAGATATGTGTCTCGATAGCAGGGCCAGGCCTGGTTTCAGGTTTCCCAGACAAGTGGCCCAACGCCCAATCAAGGCCTGGAAATCGCGCGCATAATTCTTGATGCCCACGTGTGTGTCTTGACGAGTCTTCGGACGCGACATTCAATCCGGCCCGAGAATGTAGTGTACAAGAGTAGATGTCGTAGGTCGGTAAATTCAGGGGTTTCGAGCCACTATAATAAAGACAAGATGTGCATAATTGCAGGGGGTTTGTTGCGGTTAGTAGGAACTTGGCAGGTACAGCACCCCTAATAACTCACCTACCAATGGCATGCTGCGTAACGTCACGTCACCGCGCTTCGCTTGCATCGCTCCTCCCTTTTTCATACACACGCATATGCATACACACAACCAAACTTCCAAGTTTGCCAACTCTCGCTACTAAGCACCAAACCACCAAACCACCAAACACACACAAACATCACCACGTTCACTTCTCCTGCTTATCGCGTCTTATGCTTTCTTGGCGACATAATCACAGAGCATCACCAACTCAAATAGTCATCTTCAGCTTTTTCTTTTCCGTCGCAAGTCAAGCAATTGGCCGCTGATCCTCCTGCCCCTCCCCCCGCGTCAAGCCGATCAAATTCAGGGGTTCAACTCCCAGCAACAGACAGGGAGACAGGCAGAGACGCAGAAGATAGTCAACATCGCCGCATTGGAACACTCATCGCATCGCATCGCATCGCATTACATCGATTGACGATATCCATACTTACAAGTCGGAACAAAACTGGGCCTTTCTTGGCTTGACGCACCGGAGATCTCCCAATCCACATTTCCATCTCGAACAAGCTCACTTGGCAACGCCTCGGCAGACGCAAGACATACAAACACGGTCACCAACAACATGCCCGTCATAAATACGGATGTCCGGCAGGACGGCGAGGCTTGGGGCATCTCACAGCTCACCCAGACCTTCAGGATACCCAGCATACCCAGTATACCCGTCCGGAGCCTCCTCCTTGCCCGCGACAAGTGCGACAAGGGCGACGCCAGCCTGTGCGAGAAGCCCGTCGCATCCTCCCACATCACCGTCGGCATCGTCGTCGGCTCAGTGTAAGCCTCACTCTTCTTCCCCTCAAACAAAACATCGCTGACCTAGTTGCCTGCGTGCAGAGCCGCCCTCGTCCTTATCACTGGCTCCATCCTGACCTACCTCCACTGCCGTCGCGCCAGGAAAGACCGCGCCGACGACGCTGCCCATGCTCACGAGCTCGCCGACTACGGCATGGACCCCATCTCCTCCGTCAAGAAGCCCCGGAAGGCCCGCAGCCCCGACACCGCCATGCACCCCACCGCACACGGCCTCGCGCCGCCGAATCGAAGGCTCTCGAGCGATTCGCTGTCGTCGCTGGCACGGTCGATACGCGGGCGAGACGACCCCTTTGGATCGAATGCGGAGGTTGTACGGACGGATCCGTCAAATGGCGGGTGGAAGGAGGAAGGCCAGCAGAAGCCTACTGATCCGTTCAAATAACACGAGTAACACGCGCGAATAATCTGCTGCTGTACCCTGTCACTACGCCATGCGACGATTCTCTGGTTAGAACGTGCATGGCTGAGGTGGGAAGAAATACGATCCTCGTAGTGTACGAAGAATTGTCGTGGGAAACGAATAAACGTGTGGTCCCAAGTCAGGTCAGGTTATGTCAGAGGCTTGGCATTCGGGTGTAATACGATTGGGGTACATGGAGCAGCCCCCAAGCCTCACCACCACGCTCGTTCCCCCCTACTAATAATGCAAGGAACATCCTCATCATGCTGCAAAGTAGTAGTCGTCAACGATGCCGGCGCGTGGGTGTCAACTGGCCAATTGTATATCTGTATCGATTGTGTACATAATAAATACACGCCTGCCGTTGCCGAAGAGGCCGGCAGTCATTGGGCTTTATAGGTTGATTTCTCGAGTACTCATTACTGTACTGACGAACTCATACAGAATCAGCACATATGAAGCTTCTCGAGAACATATTATTACATCTAGACTCTACTTCTGGCCATCGCCCATGCTTCTCTGCCTCGGCAGTCTCAGCAGTCACGTCTACATCAAAGCCCTTGAGGGTATTTAGCATCTCCTTGTCTCCTCCGGCAATCCTGTCCTGCAACCTCGTGAGATCCGCTCCGATACCTGTGCAGACGTGTCTCTTGAACTTCCTCGTCGGCAGCCTCGCCTCAAACATCTCGTCGAGCTCCTTCAGGCTCCTCCCCTTCAGCTCCAGCAGGAAGCACTTACTGGAACTGCGCATTGGCCGACGACGCCCATGGTCTTCTTCCTTCCCAGATCCCGGCTGCGGTATCCTTCAGCAATGCAACAGAGAGCCATGTCCGCATCGCAGCATTTCCCTGATCTTCATGTGAAGCCGTTTTATGCGTGCCTGGGCTATGTCAACGGCGCCAACGGGTGGATCGTGAAATTCATAAGCTGAGGCTGCGTAGTGGATCCTGAGTGGGTAAACCTACTCAGCCCCATCGGCCGAAAACGAGTATGCAAACATAACTTCTCTGACTCGTTCAATTGACGACTTTGCGACAAAGGCCAATCGTCTCGAACCGTTGTGTAAGCATCCGGTGAGGTCGCTGCGCGAACAGAAAGGCCACATGCGACGGCGATGATGAATGAGACACTCGCGTCGAGAGACCTTGGCAGCGAGCCAGGACCATTGGTGTGGTGTGCCTGGCCTATCACCATACTGAATACACAATGGTTCCGCCTCGTCGCCTTTGTCGGCATGATTCCCTTCTGCCTCCAGCTCGGTGGAGGGCGTATCATAGCATTCTCTGGTTGCTACGGCTATACTTTCCTGCTGCCAGGCATTTGCATGGCCGTATTTCTCGGCATAGCGACGACCCCAGCACACGATGGCGATGTCTTTGCCCTATCGCTGATTCTACAGCATGCTGTTCATGCTGCGCTGCTCGCCTTGTTGTTCACGTCACATCTGACCCCGACGAAGTATGTGGATTTCCGACCCTTCTACTCCGGGGTTTGCCAGTTCCTCTTCATTATCCGCATGGTTCTGCAGTACTTCTCACTGGAAGGCCCTGCTCTAAACCTTCCTAAATCAGCCCTTGCGTCAACATCATGCGATGCTTCCACAGGCTTGTGTGTGAACCCGTGCAACGACATGAACGTGGCGCCGAGGTATTACCATACTTCCTCAGACATGCTGGTGCCCACCATCTGGTATCCGGATCGCATCGACAAATCTTCGCTCTGGAGCTCTGTCAACGAATGGATCAGCAGTGCGTCTCAGGTTAACAATGGCACATTTGAGGGGCTTAAACGATATGTTTGGTGGGCTTACTCTCTCACGGGACCGGCGTTTACATGTGCGAGGGTGATCGCCAATGCATCCCCAAGAGAAGGCCGAAATTATGTTTTTCGCCGCCTGCAGCAAGATTATCATCCTAGATCGCATGGACTGTCTAAGAGAGAAAAGCTGTCCATATATCTACTCATATGGACACGAAACTTGCTGGTATTTTTGAGCGCTGTATCGATGGAGATGCGAATCTTTCTTCTTCCTGTCAGTCCTGCTACCTGGGTAGGCAAGCGTCTATATAAGGTCTACATGGAAGAGAATCCCGTGTCATGGGACGAATTAGTTGTTATCAAACAAAACCACTCTCCACAGCGGCAAAGACTTGCTCAGCGGCTCGCTCTCCTCTGGTATCTCTGGTCAATCTCATTTTACCTTCTGTTTCCAGCCTGGGTAATCCTCGTTACTGCCAAGTCCGAGCTCCACGCACAGTGGGTTCCACAAGCGGAGAAAGACCCTAACAACGCGGAGTTTATATGGTGGCTGGTAGTCACTGTTGGAATAACGGGCTTGATGCTATTGTACGCATTCCTGGAGGGGAAGCATTATAAGGACAGAAAGAAGATATATATCAAAGATCCATCACTGGAAGAAGATAGGCCTGAAAAGATTGCGCTCCTAGAGAGGACTCTCGAGGATAACGATCTGAGCTGGCCGAAATACATCGTGGCGCGTCTATACCTGGAGTGGTGCGACTTCAAGTACTGGCAGTCTGACCCATCACGAGCATCAGTGGAGAGAAAGTCGAAGAAAGCCGACGACCCATAACGCTCACCCGAGCACGCTGCTCTAGACAAAGAGAAGGAGCCAAATTGTCACAAGTTTGGCACGCCGGGCAGCGCCCCTCGCATCTCTGAGCTCGAAGCAAAGGAGGTCGACGCTTCCGCACGGGTTGCTGGAAAAGCGCTGAATTTCTCAAACACGATTAGAACATAGACACTACCCAGAGGCAAGCAGAGATGTTGTAGAGTGAGACGGGAGGGTGAGGGATGATTCTAGAGTGGTTACAGCGAGCATGAACCGATTGGAATCGAGACCCTGGTGGCCATGGACGAAGAGAAAAAAACATCTCGCATACGAGTATGATTGCTGAAGATTCTCGATTTAAGATTAGCCATTCACGACACACTTCTAGCTTCCTCGGGCGCACCGTCACCGGAACACAATGGCATTGTGACCTTCATGACTGCTTCTTCTTCACGCTCTTCCTCTCCATCGCAAGGCTGCCGACGATGGTCAAAGCAGCAAGCGCAACTGGCAGATAGAGAGTCTGCATGACCGCCTTGTCATAACCTAATAGTACATCTCGTAGTCTGTCAGCTCCGATGTAATCTCTCACATTTGCAAGTCCTCCGTGCTCAAAAGCGGTCGTGTTAGTGCCCGGCGCATATTTCTCGACCTCTTCGGCCAGCCTGTTCTGAAATAATGTAGACGACACGGATATGAAAAATGACGAGCCGAGACCACCTGCGAAGCCCGTTACAGCGAGGCCCGTCGCGATATCCTTCAGAGGAAGCACAGTCTGAACGGCGAGTATTGGCCCTTGCATGCCCAAGCCCACAGCGGCTCCTAACATTCCAAGCAGGCAGAGTACCTTGACAATGCTCTCATCCAGATCCAGCGTGGTGAGGAGACCAGCCGCGACAGGCGCAATGACAGATGTCCCAAGCATGAATGCTGGCGATCATTAGCAAAAAGACTTGCATATGGAGGAAAGGCCGGCTTACGATAGTAATAGCCAATAATGGTTGTAAATGTGCTGGCCAGAAGTTCAGCAACACAGAAGCCGACCATCAAGGGCAGTCCCATGGCACCTGATTTCGAGGCCGAGAAACCCTTCACGCCCTGGAAGTATATTGCCAAGTAATACTCCGTGACTGCGAGAATGCCATTGCAGCAAGCTGAGAACCATGCGCCAGCAAGGACGCTCCGTTGCTTTAGGATTCTAGGAGGCAGAGTTGCTTTCTCTTGCTTCCGGTACTGGATGTAGCTGAAGACAGCAACAAAGACGGCGAAGAGTATGAACAGCACAATGATGATGGGATTGTTCCAACCATACTTGACTCCGCCCCATTGTAGTCCCAAGAGGAGACAAACAATTCCCGGAACGAAGAAGACTGTACCTAGAACATCCAGCTTCTTCAGCTTCTCCAAGAATGTTGCATCTGGATATGGCTCCTCAGCGGGGTCACGGAATCCATATGCAGTCAAAACAAATGTCAAGACTCCCAGCGGCAGATTGATACCGAAGCAGGCCCGCCAGGAGAAAGCATCGATCAAAAGACCGCCGATCAGAGGAGCAAGAACCATAGCGGTGCCATTTAGTGCGGAAGCGAGGCCTGTCCACAGCGGTCGCTTATGGCGGGGAAAGCTGTGTGCGATGATGACGAAGCCGCCTATATTCAAGCCACAGCTTCCCAATCCAGCAATTGCACGGCCGAGAATGAAGACGGCGCTGACAGGAGCAATAGTGCATAACAGAGAGCCGAGCTGGAACACGAATATGGACAACAAGAACAGGCGCTTGATCGAGAATATGGTGGACAGCTGGGCGTAGAGGAAGGTGAAGCTGCTGAGAATGACCATGTAAGCCGCAGAATACCAGCCGATGTCCTGCACCGTCTTGAATTGATTGGTTAGGCTAGGCACAGCAACTGCGACAATTGTCAAGTCCAGGCCGACGAAGACCACTGAAAGAATCACTGAAGTCATGGATAGCCAAAGTTTGAGACCTTTCGGATAGATAATGTTCTCGTCGGGGTCTCTGTCGCCTTCGCCTTCGATCTCGAGCTGATCCCGGGCTTGTCCAGGAACCACAGGTGCTTCTGGTGTGGCTGCTTGAAGAGTGCCCTGGCTGATCTCATCGTGCGCCATTTCGTCAGGATGTTCAAGAACAGGTGCTGGAAGAGGACAGAGCAAAGTCAATTGATGGTGTGTATATTCTGGCTTATATCCATCTCCCTTTTGTGAGTAAGCGCTTCTTTTACGTGTACACAAACGTCAGCTGCGCCGTCATCTCACTGCCCAAAAACACGCCAATGTGGTGATTTTCCACGAATGTGATTAAGCTTATCCAGCGCTTGCGCATCAGAAGGATGGCCGCTACGTCGTCTTTAGTTACACTTGACGCTACTACTCCTCCGCCAGGGTGATAAATGTTAGTTTGGCAAGGGTATCACTACCTCCTCAACAAGGGTTTACTACCTTTCTAGAAGTTGATAGACCCATTGTGATAAACAGAATACTCGAGAACTTGATGAGTATCATAACTCTCGACATTGAGTATCTTCACCCTTCAACAATTAACGTTTGTTACCCTGGCGGAGGAGTACACCTTGAATGCGGCTTGGTCCTGCGGGGAGTTTCAGTGATCAAGTTGGGGTACGCATTCGTAAATTACCACAACATGATGTACATGTTACGTACGCCCAATAGACTAGAAGGTCTACCTTCATGAAAGGAATTACTTCAAGATTTAATTAACAACCGAAGGATGAAATACTCGTTTATTTTGCAGAAAATTCGGAAGAACTACCCGAAGATCCGCCATCTTCACGACACCGGCCCAGCTTAGAGTAGCTCGATGCTGAGAGGTACTACCAAGCAACCAATCCGCGATTGGCCAAAATCAGTGCCTCAGTAAACATACACAAACAGTGGGTTCTCTTTGTCGGTGAGGTCCATGAACTCGATGTTCTCTGGAGCCGTATCCAAACTCTCGAGCCTTCTTGCCTCCCGCTTCATATTCAGCCAGACCAGATAGAATCTCGCTAGCAGGTAGCTGACAAGACACAACCCAAGAGACACCACTAGAGATCCGATACCAAGGTCTTATCGACGTTAGCATCTGTATTGAGATCTGGGTACTGATCCAGGAGTGAGTACTTACAATAGCGAGGCGCATCTTGTGATCTGTAGAACTGTGGAGCAGCGATGTTGCCAACAGCATAGCCAATTGTACAAACAGCGTTGGTAGTGATCTTTTTTGTATGCCCAGCCGTGTTCGCTGTGATCAGTGCAAGTAGTAGAAGATATGCAATCGGATAGGAGTAGAGCTATGTTCGGTCAGCAGTTATATCTGCATCACTTCTTATGTTCGTATTTACATACGATATAATAGCCAACAAGCAATCCGGCCTTATTTGTGTATGGAAGACACAGCAAGAGAAGGCTGCCCAGAAGTGCTATGACAACAGAAAATAATATGCTCCAAGTTCGGCCGTTCTGAAATTTGCTGCAAACCCAAGTGACGACTAGGATGATGACCAGCTCCCAAGCTCCAGCGGGCATAGATAGCTGCGTGGTATATTAGTTTGAGTAAATATGAACCTGAAATGGAGCCATACCAGAGTTGTTTGAAGAGTAGTGTTACCAAAGCCTTGGATGATAAGAGTGCCAAACTACATCCGTTAGAGTCCCTCCACAGTATATTACTACACAAAGACATACCGATGCGACAGAGTTTGGTATATTGATAAAGAACGTGATTAGAAAGAACATCCATGTCTTCATATCCGTCAGCGCTTCTATCATTTGCTCCTTTTTGAACGTCCTGCTGTAGACTCCGGTATTATTCGCACGAATCATCTCAATCGAAGCTCGCTTCTCGTTTTCGTCAAGGAACCGGGCTTCAATCTGACTATTTGGAATTGCAAACCACAGAATCACCGCCCAGACCGTAGTAATAGCGCCAGTCACCAAGAACATCCACTTCCATGATGGTATTCCAGACTTAATGTGCCCCAGGCCATATGAGAGAATACCACCAAGGATTTGTGCAGTGCCATTCTGCGCGAACCATATTCCCATTCGGAAGCTCTGATTTTTCCTTGGATACCAGGCATTGGTGATAAGCATAAAGGCCGGGAACGTCAGACCTTCGACCATGCCCAAGAAGAAGCGAACAGTCATCAACCCTCCGAAGTTGCTACATGCAGCATGCATGAAGAGAATAACGCTCCACAAGAAGACGCAGACTGCCAGGCACTTGGCCGCAGGAAACTTTTGAAGGGCCACGGCAGACAAGGGTTGGGAGACGAGATACCCAAAATAGAAGACACTCGACAGCCAGGAATAATCCGTACCATGCAGATTCGTGTCTTGTCTAATTCCGAAAATCGCAGCGTAGCTTAACGTCGTCTTGTCAAGAAATTGCAGCATTTCCGTAATTGCCATAATTGGAAGTAGAAGCCGGTCGATTTTGAATAGCACCCGTCGCTTCAGGGCTTTGTCAAGAACAAAGTCCTCGCTGGCTGGGCCGGTCGCCTCCACGAACTTGAGAGCCACATCAGCATCGCCGGAATGTAAGATCTCCGTCGTCGCTACGACGTCGGGAGTCGAGTCGTTGGAGCTCTCTTGCGCTGTCTTTTCAGCCATGTTGAGATCAAGCGGTGTACTAATATGTGTGAAGGCGTGAAGGTCATATGCTGCAAACACACCCAATTATCGTGATGCATCCGGGTTTCCCATGCGCCTTGCAAGGCGTATATATAGAACTTTGCCGACTCCCTCAGCACGATAGTTGAATCAGGTCGGACGATATCAGCGTTCTCGCGATATCTTCAAATCGCGCTATTATAGATAATACAATCTCGATAATTGGCCGAATAGCACCATCCATGATTAGATGTTGATACCGGCACACGGTATTCGGGAGACAGGACGGTTATACCGCAAAATCGGGGCGTCGATCGCCTTATCACGAAGACTTAGCGCCTCCGCTAGGGGACTTTCGGCCTCAGCCGGCTCGGTGTTCGGTTGCTGTGAAGGCGGTACACAACGGCCCGAGTGAAGGACATGAGGCCGGACTTGTAAATCCTTAGTATTAAGAGAAGAGGAATTTCGATCAATAACTCTAATTAGATGCAGTCGTCGACTTCTGAAGATGTCGTCCACGGTAGCGATTGAGATCACGACGGCACAACCCGAGGCACAACCTATCAGCCTCAAGACTGGCCTTAAAAAGCTGTTAAATTTCGACAAGGATGGAAAGCCAACATACCAAGTGCCAAGCTTCTCAGACAAGCTTCAGGAACGAAAATGGGCAAAGGAACAGGTTGCAGGCGCCTTCCGTGTGTTTGCCCGGCTGGGTTACGCAGATGGAGGAGCTGGGCACATTTCTCTCAGGGGTAAGGCAGGACTGCAATGGTGTAGGCGCTGCATGAGCACTGACAACTGGTGTAGATCCTGTGAACCCTCATCATTTCTGGATCAGTGAGTTCATCTTTCACGAAATGTATAGGACCATGGACCTGACTAAGAATGGCTTATCCAAGATCCATACGCAAGGCATTTTGCTCTCATGACTGTTTCAGACTTGGTATTGGTCAATGAACAGGGTGAAGCTGTTGAGCCAACAACAAAGCTGATCAACACCGCCGGCTTCATGATTCACTCCGCCCTGCATATGGCACGGCCCGATGTGCACGTCGCTATTCATCTTCATTCCCCGTACGGACGGGCATGGTCGATATTTGGTCGCCCGATAGAGATTTTGACCCAAGGTAAGTACAACTTGTTAATCTATTCGCTGATGACATGCATCTAACAACAACAGATTCGTGCTATTTCCACGATGATCTCTCAGTGTATGCGAGCTATGGAGGAGCCGCTATTGCGCAAGAGGAAGGACTACACATTGCTGAAGCACTGGGCCCGAAGAACAAGAGCATCATACTGCAAAATCATGGGATTCTAACTTGCGGTGGAAGCGTCGGGGAAGCAGCGGCTTATTATATTGCCCTGGAGCGGGCATGCCACGCGCAACTGCTGGCCGAAGCGGCTGCTGCCAATGGCGTCCCGAAAATTCTCGTTGAACCCCAAGAGGCCGAAAAAACCAAGCAGATGAGCACACCAGGTTTCATGTATATGCAGTTCTTCCCGGAATATGAATTAGCGCTGAAGGAGAGTAGAGGCGACTTCCTAGAGTAAATAATATCTCAATTCAAAAGTACCAGACATCAGTAAATGCGCCAATCGAATAACCCCTGCTGCATTGGCTCTTAGCACTCACCCGGCTTTAGAACGGCTCATGTTAGTCTATACTTCCGGAAGCCACCAAGCTTTAGATGCATGCGTCGGTCGATAAGCAATGGAGCTAAAGTCGTTCAAATATTCGACCCCTCATTGGATTTGTGATGATGGCTCTGGTTCTGTGTTGTGATTACATTGAATTCGATGTCGAACTCGCTCGACTTTGAGTTTAGGCCGAGCCGTCCGCCACGAGCGGCTCGTGCTTGTACGAGATGCCGGTGAGTAGCAGTAGGGAGGCAAGTTTAGGCTTCAGCACTGGTAAATTGACACGATCTAAGGGTGTCCAAGGTGAAATGTCGACCCGGCGATGAGCCGTCATCCTGCCAGCTCTGCCAGCGATCAGGCGTCAAATGCGCATTTCTCCCCACACGAAAAGAGCGGAGCATCGCGAAGAAGCAGGAATTGGCTCTAGACGATGACGGACAAGATTCCAGCAACACCACTGCAAGGACACGGGGATCGAACAGCAGAAGCCTGTGGATGTCACGCCGAAGCCTCTCATTTAGCAAAAGCTCCGAGCAAGAAGAGTTGAGGCGCCTGTATTCATCGGATCTTCTCATGAAAGGTGTCGATGTTTTCTTCCAGCACTTCTACCCTGACATCTTCTTTTCTCTCCATGAGCCCTCTGTCCGTTCCAGTGCTCAATCAGGCACGCTGAAGCCACTGCTCGCTACGACAATCTTGGCGCTTACCGCGAGATTCATTCCCGAGCTGGTTCAAAGGCATGGATCTGGTACAGCTGCAGGAGACTACTTTGCGGATCCGATTCGGCCGATTCTACTCATGGGAGCGGACAAGCCGTCACTTGAGAAGATTCATGGATTCCTCTTCCTGAGCCTTCACGAGTGGGGCTCTGGCCGAGGGGCTACTGCCGTGAGTTGTCCTCCTTGCTCAATAGACTTTCCTTACAACTTGATTATCGTGATATTGACTTACATCAGTTCATCTATATTGGCCTTGCAATCCGTGTAGGGCTTCTGTTAAGGAGCTTCCGCAAGCAGACGCCTCTGGCGCCGCCATTCAACAAGCCCGTCGAAACCCGGGAGGAGTTCGTAGTGGAAGAAACGCGGGTCCGAACATGGTGGTCAATGAACTCTATGGAATGCCTGCTAGCTTCGGGCCAGAACCGCACTGCATTGACAACCTATAGCGAGACCGCGGAGATTGGCATGCCCTGCCGGGAGGAGGCTTTTGTCTGGGGCGACGTGAGTTCCCTGCGACATCTCACCGACTCGGCGGAACCAAGCGAAAAAGAGAGTTTGATCCTGGCTGTGAGGCATTGGAGCACAATCAACTGCTGGGTGTCGTCGGGCGGTGTCAAGAAGGAGTCACATCCGCCGTGGTCGCCCCTTTCGCGCTTTGCCGAGCTACAAGGCGTGCTCAGATCCTGGCGGGAACAGCTGCCGCCGAAGCTTCAGTATGATCAGACATTCTTTGTGATGCATGCCGTCAATAAGCAGACGGGACCGTACGGGTTTCTACACCTAGTGTATTTCTCATCGGTGATCTTCCTGCATCGAGAATACCTTCAATTCTTCCCCGTGCAAGGGCCGACATATCGCGGCAGACTGCCGAAAGGTCTCGATCAGGCGTATGAGGGCATAGATGTCGATGCTTTCTGGACTAGCTCTTTAAAGGATCTCTTCAACGCAGCTGCACGCATCACCGAGATTCTGGTAGAGCTAGAACGGCACGATGCCGTTATGCTCACGCCGTTTCTGGGCTTTGCTGCCTTCAGCGCGGCCACAGTCAATATGTATCTTGCCATCTTCAGTTGGGTCTATCCTGACCTAGCTGCCGGGGCCAGGGAGCGGACCGAGACAGACGTTAGATTCTTGAAGCAAGTCGTTGGCCTTTGGCCGCTGGCACAACAATGGTATCAAACCGTGTTGAGGCTATACGAGTCGTACAAACAGTTTCACATGGACGGTGGCGCCCCGGAGTCACCCTCTGGCAAGACTATTGACGCGTTTCACAGCTTTGACAGGTCGCTGATGGACTACGGCGAGATCAAGCCTGAGCCGGACGACATGGCTGCAATAGTGGCTGCTAAGGACACTGATGGATACAAGCATGGCACTGAGCTCAAGTATCCTCGGTCGAATGAAGATAATGACGACGGCCTACAAGGAATACCGCAATTTGGAGAGGAGGGATATTGGGACACTGTGGCAGATGAGTTCCTTAGTTCGATTATGACATTTGACGCCCCGATCACGATGTCATGAATAGGGGAACTATGGAATCATGCTTTTGCTACCTTGAATATGTACCACAAGGCTCACAAGCCATGAGTCCCCTCAATAGCTAATGCTAGACGAAACAAGCAAACTTCCTCACAAGCAAGCGTGCGGCTCATCAACTCCCAGCCTTCCGAACAGTCGCGGGCACCATGTTATAACGGCCCACCAACCCTAAAATTTCACCTCAATCCTTAGTGACATACAGGTAAACAACAGGCTTTCCACCCCTCAGACCAGTACGGGTCGCGTCCCAGCCAAGATCCTTGATGGGCGTCGTCAGCCGATCCTTCTGGTCGCCGCTAATGACCATACCTCGATACCAGCGGCCGTTGCCTCCCTGGTGGCATTCGAAGATGACGTTCTTCTTCGAGGAAGGATTGTTGGCGCCAAACCCCTTCAGCAGCTCCGCGATGGTAGTATTGGTGGGCACATGCAGGGCGTGAAAGGGGATGGTAAAGTTCGGAGGCAGCTGCCACGGCGGCGTGGCTCCAGTGCGGAAGACATGGATCTTCGTATGCTCCGCGGGAAAGAAGTAGTTGTAGCCTGGCTCACAGCCGACACCACCCGTGCTATTGCTCAGGTTTGCTGCCGGCACTCTTGGGTCAATGACCGGGTTGGGCTGAGGGTAGCGACCTCCGGCCGCAAAGGACGTGGTGGTGATCTGGCCAGGAGGCCAGTACTGCTGACCCACGGTAGCCGGCTGCTGAAACATGGGGTATGGGTTCTGTGGGAAGAATCCAAATGGTGCAGCGTAGCCAGGCTGGCCCTGTGCATAAGTCGGCGGGGTAGGGCCTGCGTCTCGGCCGTAGCGAGGATTGTAACCTCCGCCGAATCCGATTGTAGCCATATCTAGTACCTATTCACAGCAACAAGAATAGACCCTGAAGTTCCTTCAAAGGAGAACCAGGAGAACCTAAAGAACCTGGAGCTCAGTATCTGTGGATCGAGTTCTGGTGTTGGTGAGAGTTGTGCCAGTGTCGGCTTGAATGTCGTGACGCAGGGTTTGTATGAAATGGGAGAGAAGCTGTCCAGTGACTGTTATGAGGATAGAATGATGGTGCAGAAGCCTGGTAAGCTGGATTCAAAGGAGACAAAGAGTGATTTGTCGAATGACGATCGCCAAGGCTAGAAGTCCTGTTGTGATGAATACCTGAACGAACGCCTGCATGCTCTGAGCGGTTGATATTAGGGTTCAGATTGCTCCCACGCGCGCTCAACCTTGAAGTGCTCCCTTGAACTGTTGAAAAGTTAGAAGAAAATACCGCGAAGGGCATGGAGAAGGCAGTGAAACGTTGGCTTTATACGTTCTGGCGTGGATGGGTGTCATAGCCATTGTTGATTCATAGCTAATAATAAGAGGAAGAGTGAAGAGAAGTAAAGTGAAATGAAGAGCTAAGGTGAGTAGACAACTCACAGTCACTAGCAAACCTTGAAAGTGTTGGACCTTGGACGAACTCTCGGGTCTCTCTGCTCGCGTCCTGTGCTAGGAAGATCTCTGTGTGCCAGAGCTCGTTCCCTTCGCAATCGTAGAAGCCAGCTACAATGAGCCAAGCCCAGAATCGAGGACGATGCGACACGTAAAGATGCTGGCCAATGACAAGCTTGGTTGCAGGGTATGGGAAGCGATGGGTTCTCCTATCCAATGACGCCAGTTTGCCAGATCGAGGCACACGCCTCAAGACTTGGATGGATTCACAAAGTTGAAATGGTGGCTTTCTGTTAGTTTTCTATTAGTCTACCTGGTGTTCGAACCATCGAGTAAATTGAGGGACATAAGCAACGGCCGTGCCTGTCGAGGATGACTTACCACTATAATATTGAGAACGTAACGATCTGATTACGATGTCTCCGTTTCCGTCAGAAAGGAGATGCTGACTTTCAAATGTTGAAGAAATCAAGAGGATTGAATGTGAAAGGGTTAATGCCTTCGATGTCAACGATCCCAAGCACGCCTCAGGGAGACGAGAAAGAAAGGAAGCTGGTAGTAAAAGTAGAGCCCAGAGTGATGAGGACAGTTACGCTGGACGTCATGTGCCATGCACACCACGAACAAAGCTTGGGACGTATCTGCCAATCTCGTGAAGCGCCATAGTAACACAGACTCAAATGACCAGATAGTCACTTTGCAAAGAAGAACGTGAGTAAGTGTCGTGAAGTGATTCGAGATTGGAGGCAGTTGAGATGACCACAAGTGGGGAGTTTGAAATCTTGAAGTGTGTTCTATGAAACTTGTGATTACTTGAACACTCCATCGCGTCTTCCCGAGTGAGGCAGTGACTCAACAGCAGCCAATCCATAAAGTGAAATGTCGGATCAATTGACTGATAGTGATGAGTGGCACACAACGACGCCAAAGGGCAATAGTCAGTGGCGAGCTTGGAAAATGCAGCTACTGTGAGGAACAAAGCATGGGGGTGTCATTGGGGTACCCGCAACCATGAAAGCCAACGTTGATCGAGGCCATCCATCAGATGTGCCACAAATGTCCCCATAAGTCCTAAGGCAGAATATGTTCCACGTTAGCATCTTCTCTGGATCTGGTGACATTTTCCTCGGTCAACCTAGACTCCACTCTGGGACCATTGACTGGTCCGGCTGTTATGTATCATCAGTTCGTGATACGTTGTTTCCGGTAGTGCGATTTGTAGTTGAAATGCTTCTGGAAGCCTCAGGCGAGACCGGCCCGCTTCAGAAGGGAAGATACCCTTAGTGGCCATTCTGGTGTGGCCTTCCGGATGATGTCCTCTAGCCGGAACGTATGATGCTAGCTCAGGGGTCTTGGGTAAGATTCCTGACCCAGCCACTCCTAGAAGTCTCATTTCGCCTGAGGATCTGATGTACGAGTAAGAATATCGTGGCTCCGTGCCGCAGGTCCTTGTTAACGTCCACATTGTATTTGCGATTTGTTAGCTGATGCCCAAAAGAACTCTCAGTCATTGACGTCGATCTCCCGCTCGACCAGCCGCAGTCCTGCCTTCCTAGCCTCCTCGACTTGGCGAGTGGCCTGCCTCTTCCGCTCGGCATCAGCCACCAGACCCTTCAGGTAGACCTCCGCCTGAACGGTAGCACTATACGCAATGGCAGTCCAGCTCCAGATGTTCCGCCGCTCGGCATCGGCCCCGGCAGCAAGCAGCGTGCGCAGAACAAGCAGGTTGCCATTGCTGCTTGCAAAGTGCAGGGCCGTATTCCCCTCGAGATCCGCTCGGTGTACCGCCTCTTGTGCCCCGCCGGGGACGTACGTCAACAGGATCTGCAGCACGGTGTCGTGGCCGCCGCGGCTCGCCTCCATGATGGCATCTCGGCCGTTGACGTCGCGGCGGAGGATGGAGGCGGGGTCGCTCTCGCTGAGGAAGTGGACGATCTCGGTGTGGCCGGCGGCGGCGGCGAGCATGAGGGCCGTCTGGTGGTTCTCGTTGAGGGCGGGGCTCTCGGCTTCGTGGCCGAGGGAGACGAGCAGTCTGCAGATCTGGAGGTGGCCCAGCGAGGCGGCAAGGTGGAGGTTGGAGTTGGAGAGGCCTTCGGGGGAGGCGTCCGGGTTGAGCAGGAGAGTCGGATGGGATTTGAGGATGCGCTGGACCAGCAGCGCGTCGTTGGCGTGGATGGCGCGTCGGAGCCGGAGGGAAGGGTCGATCCTAAGCAGGACGATGGGGGTCAGCGGATTGATGCTCACGGTCCATCCATCGTTCATAGGAGACACACATGTTTGCTCACTCCGTGAAGGTGAAGCCCTCACCACCAGCCACAAGCAAGCAAGCAAGCAAACGAGTTCCAAGGGTGAGGCTGGCTGGCTGGCTGGAGAGTGTGTGACTGAAGCCGGATCAGCAGAGGAGCCAGATGAGGCTGACCCGTGTCTCTTTCTCTCTTTCTCCCCGATTTCAGGTTAATGTTGGGAGCTTGTACAGCACAATGGCGTATGAGGTCGTCTTGCCAGACTGCCAGTCCACTGTAATCTTGTCGATCTGTTTATTGACACACGCTGACGTCGTTGGTTCATCTATCTCAGACTGCCCCATTCGGTCCATCTGGCCCATCTGGTATCAGCTGGCAGGCACAATCGAGGCGGGGCTGGTGATTGGATGTTGCAAACGACGGCTGGATTCCCTAACGATACGATGGCGGGGTATCTATGGCCTGCCGTCACTAACGGCCCCTGTCGGTTAGCGGCAGAGGCCGCCGGAGTCCACTAACCGCCCGCCAAGATGCATCGCCCCCTCGCCCTTATCCGCCGATCAGTTTGTTCACAGTCCAGCCATCCATCAAGACCCGTGCCTTGGACTGACTGGCAATTGACAGTTGCGAGTCCGAGTCCTCCTCGGCTTTCTTAGAGATCAATGATTGCCGCATAGCCAAATATTACTGCCTGCCAAGTATATGAAGGGCAGTGCTCTCCTTGGTTGATCAGGCTGGACAGGCTGAGAAGGAAACACAGTAACTCTGAGTAGCTAAGACACAGGCTTGTCATCGTGGGTCACTGTTTACTCGAGTGTCTGCATGCTGAGCCAAGTCTACGCCCAACGAGCATGATGATATCCTCGGCCAGCATTGCATTGCATCTCGAAAGGCAAACTTGAAGAGAGTACATTCGGCATTCAGTCAGGTTGAGGTATCACATTTCGGTTCATTGTAGCCTTGACGACTGATGTCTCTTAGTGTATGAAGCATGAGGACCAACGGCGCAATGATTGACCAGGCCCAACTCTTGATTCTTCCTGTTTCTGTCTCCTTCAGTATGATCAATTCGGAACTGAGGGTGCCTTGGCGTCCAGAGATGATCAACTTGCCCCTATCGGTCCAATCTCAGCACCCCAAGTGGTTGGCGCGCATGGGTGCATCTTGCATACAATAGTCGGCCTCTTGCGTGGGCGCTAAGCAAATCTGCCTCTCGAGACTCAGGACTGCGCCCAACTCTAACTCAGTCAGGCCAGGTCAGGCTGGCTCAGGCTGTGTGTGTGTGTGTGTGACGAACGATGATCTGATTGATATACAGAGTCTCGAGACTTGAATTGATAAACCAAAGGGAAAGACTGTAAAGGTTTCTCTGTCAACCATTAATCACTCTTGAACTGGTGACTGAAGTGAACAATTACATGTTGAAACCGTAACACATATATTGTTAATCTCAAACACCGTAGGTCTCCCTGATCAGAACGCTATCGATCTTCACACTCACCCCTTTGGTATTAGGAGGACATCACAGTACAATCCTCTCGGCATGGCGGCCGTCGGCTACAACCCCGTGCCAGCAGTCATCTTTCAAGCGGCGATCGCCCTGCCAAACTTCAACCTCCCTCCTCAACTCCCGCCTCCACCGCCTCCTCACCACGGGCCAGCCTGTCACTCGTGCGGCAACCCATCACAACTCTACTCCGTCAACGCCTCCAACCCCAACGGCAACGCGGGAAGACAGTATTACGCATGCGGCACATGTCAGTTTGGACGAGGCTGGGTGTCATGGGCCGACGCCCGCGGGCTGCACGACACAAATCCCCCGTGCCACTGCCAGCGCCCGAGCCGGAAGGACATGACGGGCGTCTACTCGGCCCGCCCGAACGTGCAGTTCTGGACATGCGCGACGGGCCACTGCACATACTACTCTGAAGTTGATTAGAAGGAAGCATTAGATACCCAAACCGAACAATAGACTTAATCATCTATACCGTTCACGCTTGATTACAAGTCGAAAAGACGATCAACAGACGAGTGCGAGCGGCCAATCAACTTATACGCCGGCTCAGGGAGCGGGCAGGGGACAGGGACGGTCTTTTCACGATCGGCGTCGCCGAAGTCCCACTGCCCAGATACAGAGAGCTGTATTTGCAAGGGTTTCGGTCTCACATCAGCACTGTAATCCGAACTGGGGATCTTTGGCTCTTGAAAAAGAGTATTTTGATATGGATATGGGTGATGTAAGCCCCAGCCAGATCTGTCTTTTGTCGTAGAAATGCCAAGTCTCAGCTGCCTTCCGCCGTCGCCCGAAAGCCCGTAGATTGAGCGGGCGGGCGGCGGAAATTGCTAGGGCTTAGCGACAGTGTAGGAGCCCATGTATTTGTTAATGCATGCGACACAGCTGTTTTCATCTTGCTGTCCTTCAACAATTAGCGGTACACGGCTGCTCATCTGTGTCATCCTCCAACATGTACAACCTCCGCCGGGCTGCGGGTCATGCTGATCCGTATATCCTTGAACATTTGAGTTGCTCTATTTTAGGTATTGTAAATATCAAATTGTGAATTACCGGGTCTTGTTCCATTATTTCTTAAGTATGGCGTTCCCTCTTGCCAAACTGCTCTCAGGTGGATGTCGCAGCAACAATCTAAATGGCGTCCCCTAGGAGAAAGGTCCTCTTTCTGACCAACAGCGACTATGGCCAGGCCAACGTCGTTCTGGCCACGGCACATGCCATGATGCACATCGCTCCAGACACAGAAATTCACATTGCATCGTTTGCCGGGCTGGAAATTGGCGTTCGCCATACATCCGAGTTCGCATTGCGCACCGCCCGTACCGCAAGCCCGCTAATCTTCCATTTGATCAACGGCATCAGCAATTGGAGCGCCCAAGAACGACCTGAGGTCGGTGTCATGGAGTCATTTGCCCGAGGCCCAGGGTTCATCAACTCGTCGAAGGGCATACTGATGATTCCGGCAATTATGCAGCCGTGGACGCCGGAGGAGTTTGTCGGCCTGTATCATGAAGCGAAGCGTGTCTACGACGAAGTACAGCCGGATATCACTGTAGTCGAGCCCCTTTTTACTCCTGGGATGACATTGTGTCATTACATTGACACAAATTGGATCGTCTTGGCACCGAATACCATCAAAGACTTTGCTGTACCACTTCAGCCGTGGCTGGCCATGATGTGGAAATACCCGCTGTGAGTTTCCCGTAATGATTATGTCTTGACTTCGAGGGACTAACAACTCGACCAGTATCTTTTCGGCCTTCCCATTCCCCTTACCATGGCATCTCATCCCAAGCAACATCGTCTTCAACTTGGTCGCAGGCTATGCGCTTGTCACCGACACAAGGATAAAGAACACAGTATCCTACATGCGACAGCACATCGCGCCTTCGATCAACCTCATGACCGCGAATGAGCTAGGTGTTCTGAAAGCGCCACCCCCAGGGCTCCGTATTCTTGTTTCCAATGCACGAGACCTCGACTATCCGTTCGACGTACTCCCGGAGCACGTCATCCCTTGCGGTCCAATAGTACGCGCAGCTCCAGCCGTTGCCGACGTCGATAGTGAGCTTGCAGCATGGCTTGCGCGAGGTCCCACGGTCTACGTCAACCTTGGAACGCATTTGCAGATGGATGTAAACCAGGCATTGGAGATGGCCTTGGCTTTCCGCGATCTCCTGGACAAGGCACAAGACGTGGACTACGGAGGTAAGGGAGGTGCGAAATTGCAGATTCTCTGGAAGCTACGCCGCAAGACTCCCCATGGCGAGCATGCATCGGACCCCAATGATTACTCGGGCCTATGGAAGCTGGTGCAGGATGCACTGCGCTCAGAATTTGAGTCAGATCGCGTGAGGATAACGAGCTGGATAACGGCGGAACCGAAATCAATCCTTGAATCAGGGCGTGTCATTTGTTCCGTGAATCATGGCGGAGCTAGCTCATTCAATGAGTCGATATGGTGAGTCAAATCGTTCTTGTTCGAGCAGAACACCGCTTACATACATCTGCCATAGTGCTGGTATCCCTCAGGTGTTGTTACCCGCGTGGTCCGACTGCTTCGACTATGGCAACCGCGTCGAGCTTCTCAAGGTCGGTCGGTGGGCCAACAAGGTAGCCAAGCCTTCATGGAAGCGAAATGAGCTAGCAAGTGCTTTAGAAGAGGTGATTCTTAGTGATAAGACGGCAGCTATCCTGGAGCAAGTGAAGAGACTGTCAAAAAATTATCCCGAAGGTGCTGGTCGCAATTATGCGGCAAAGGAGATCCTCTCCGCCATCCAGTCGTAAGGCTCTCGCCGTGAAAAACACACACGAGTGAGGATAGTAGGTATGAAGGTGATTTCTTTTCAAGTAGAGAGGAGAAGTCACAACTTATAAAGTTCATAGGATAGATTTTATGGTCGTAAATTCGTAAAGCTTAGACTAATCTGGAACCGAATGAAATAATACCACGAAACTACACAATAAAAGTCTCAACAATTTGACCGCGTGTATCTTGACTTAGCCTTGCATGCTGTTGGGCTGTCCAAATGTCTCTTCAAATGATCATCCCTACTAAATGTTTTTGAACACCGGCTGCAAACTTTCCTAGACATGTTCAGCTTCATGTCCTTCGCCTCTCGCTTGTGATGTATGACATAATGTCTTTTCAGATCACGCCAATACTGATATCCTTTGAAACACTTCTTGCAGATTTCTGGCTTGGTCTCAAGACGCAATTGCCTTCTGTGAAGATGTTATATTTGGACTTCTGGGCTTTAAGAACACATATGGACTCACGCGGGCTTTCGGAGAGGCTCATTGGCCTTGCCGACTCTTGTTGGCATTGATGGACTAATCAAGTCGTCCGAATCAGGTGGCACAGCACTTTGAGGCGACCTCATCTGAGATACGGATGACATGGCTTGAGAAGATCCAGAAGACGACAGGGCGTCTAACTGCTGAGGACAGATACAAGCTGGAGCTGCTTCTTGAGATGAGGACCGGTTGTCCCAGTATGATGATGTGGCTGGAGAGTGCTGTTCTGAGGACCGTGACATTTGCTCGCTGTCGATAGAAATGCCTCTCATGAAAGCATTGTCATCCCAGATATGCGGTACTGAATCTGGATCTGATATTGTGCCAATATCCATCTCACTTGAATCTCTGATGGTGTCAAAGTCTCCAGTATTCGCGTACGTGTCATCCGAGTCTGGTCCTTGTAGCTCTGCAACCCAATATGGTGTTTCAGCCGTGAGCGTACCTATTCCAAATAAGGCATCTTGACACTCGACTTGCCCATTTTCTAAATAGTCACCGGAGTCTTCCCAGCTAAACTCAAAAGCTCCATTGCCTTGAGATTCCTCCATGGCCAATTACTATCGATAGCAGTTACGAACCCACCCCGAGAAGGTAGGTATTGAAGTTTGGGGATTTTAAATATGATGGCTTTTAGCTTCTAGAGTTGTATTTATGTGTGTTTGCTTGTTGAGATTGTTGAGTAATGCTACCCGATGTTTTCGGCAGTAGCAATAGGACACCTTTTAGCGACGTTATCCGGGTCCATCAATCTACTGTAGAAGGTCTTTTAGTATGGGTTCAAATTGATCTTTGAGGCACTTACTGTTCGTGGTTGAATATTGGTGTCTTTATCTGCCATACCCGCATCGTGCTTCGCAATTGATTCGCAATTGACACGCAACGGCGCTTAAGGGGCTGTGGGTCTTCGCCTGTTCCAGTGAATACTCGTGGTCGCGCTCGTAACTCAAATGGCAAACCGCAGCCAAAGCAGATTGCAAAGGCAACAACCACTTGAGGAATAAGACGTGATCTTCGAGAAACACCGTCGCTGGACTTATTAGACACCACAAGACACTCAAATGCCGCCATGTTGACGTAAGTCCAATGTCTGGTGTGATCTCTCATTAGTAAAGAACCGTAACGAATGTTCACTTGTGTTTCTCGGTAACATACGGGTATGATGGGACGGGCGCAAGCGTAGACGGAACAAAGGGAATGAGGTAAGGAGCGGAACCCCACGGACGCCCATTCTTGTCTTGCCCGCTTCGATCAGCCTTATTGATTGCAAATTGTTGTTGATTGACGGAGTTTGCTGAGCAAGTACACTGAGGCCAATCGAAGCGGGCAAGACAAGAATAGACGTTGTGAGAATTGAGTTGTGAAGATGTGGTGGAAAGATGTGTGAGTCAAATGAATTAGCAACGGATTGGGGGTAACCCCAATTTATGGCTTTTGACTTGAAATGAACGCACACATCTGTTAAGTACCTTCTACTTCGGCTTGCAAGTATTCTCCTACAAGCCAGATTGTATATGTGCCCAAGCTTCAAATACGCACTCCATTGGTAGAAATGGGGGCCTATGCATTTGTAGGCCCCCCATCAGGCAGTCAGGCACTATTGAGCTCACGCTTTGTTTTGTTCTTGTAAGCTATAAAGACTCTACCTCATCTTGGGAAAAACCATATGTAGCTGCTCCTGACATTTATTGAAACTCAAGCAATTCTTGAATATCATCATGTCTTCCAAATCAAGAACCCCAGAGTTTCAGCATTTCATTCCGCAATTCATCTTGAAAAATTATGCGCACCCTTACAAGCGTAAGAAATCTGCACTAAATGCACCGGATTCGCCAATCCGGAATCGTCGCAAAGGGAAGTTTAAAAGAGATCCAGTAGTATACAGTATAGATCTCACCACTTCCCAAAGCTATAAAGTCGAGGCCCCTGTCAAGAGAATTTGCGGGCAGCACGACATGTACGAAAACACCATGAAGCCTTCGAAACGCGATCATCGCCGTATTGAAGCTATGTTCAATAAAATGGAGTCACAAGCAAGTGCCATCTTTCGAAAGATTATCAATGATTTCGAGAACGGCAACGACGGCATCTTGCTGACAAGAAATGAGACATATCTGGTCAGGAAATTTCTATTCTTATTGAATTATCGTGGGGAGACATTCCATAAGCGCTTCTGCCACGCTGAAGCTAGTAGTTATCAGGAGGACGACCGGGACCTAGTGCATGATTACATGCGAGAGCGTGGCCTGAAAAGCCCGATGGACCTTTGGTTCCATAATCTCGAGACGATCATGGAGCTAGACATGGATACGACAGGAAATTGGGAGCTGGATATCCACAGAAAGATGCTTCCTATAGACGCAATGTCGTTCCTGTGCCATTTTCAGCAAATGTATATGGCCATTTGCACTCCCGCAGAGTCCGGAGATAGTTTCGTTCTTCCCGACAATGCTTACAACATCTTCGAAGGCCCTAATAACTTTGTTCGAGACGGAAAAACAGGCACGATGCACGATGCTGATTATGTCACGTTTCACGAATTTGCTCCAGTTTCCCCGAAATTGATGATCATTCTGCGAAGCAAACTTCTTCCCATTCCAGAAGAAGACGCCAACCCTAAAACCAAGGCCTGGAGGGAATCGGCCTGGTCTAGAGTTGTTGATGACGTTTTTGGACCTGGTACCAACTCGGTTCTCGGGGATCTCCCCATAACGATAGCAAAAAACAACTACAGCGTTGTGGAAAACGGCCGAGTGCAATCCCTTGGCGCGCACGAACGTCCAAGGCGAGAAGATCACATTTTCTATTTTAGCTTCTTCCATTTATCACCCGAGCACATCGCGAAAGTAAACGAAATCCTACTTGATAGTTCATATATTTGTTCAAGAATCGTATTCGGAACTAAGGAGGATCTTTTAAGATCACTTGAGCAATATCTCACGGAACCATCGATTTATAGCAAGATACTCATGGGTCCTTATGTTGTCATATGGCGGAAGCATCTGCAGCGCTTACAAGTTCTCCTCAAATCTTTGGGTTCGGAGAAGAAGGCCTCTTGGAGCGAAAGAGTACCTCGAACTATTCCCGACTTTGAGGAGTTCCGAATGAAGAACATTTCATACCATCGATGTATGAGAGATATTGTGAACTCTGATGGACCATCTGAATTCAGTGCGAATCTTCTACGGCTATTCATTTATCAGTTCACATATCATGCCTGCAAGTCTTAATGCAATCAGGGCAGGGCGTTCTAGGAGATACAGATGACTGCCGATAACAAAAGCTCTGGCTCTCTACTTTAAATCAATTGACTTGGCTGTAAACGGATGGCAAGTCTCGTTAAAAAATGAGATTGAAACGTCCTGCAAAGCCCTTACCCAACGTTATGCGGAAGATCGGCCCTCGCATCGATTGTTTGAATACTGCCTCTCGTTGTGTTTTGCGTGGCTACAACCAAGTGAAGTACGATGCACTCTAGTTATCAATGGCTATAAATTATTAAGAACAAAGCATAGGTACAGTATGGTGACAAGCCTAAGAAGGAATGTAGCTGGGGAAAGAAAGCATGAACAAAAGCCAAAAAGTTCGATAGCAGTAGGGTTCGAACCTACGCGGCCGAAGCCATAGGATATCATTGTAAAATAATTCAAGTCCTACCCATTAACCACTCTGGCATGCTACCATGATTTTCCAAGAAAGCGCTAAATTAATCCTATCACTACTCAGCAATCTGCTAGATACTAGGTCATTTGTGTGCTAAGTCAATCTAGTAAACGCCTAAAATTAGATCAAAAACCGATACATGTTATTTTAGCATTACATTAAGGGCTGGTGAACACAACTTGCTCTCAGCTGGAATATAGAATTATCGCGACGTAGGAGTCAGTAGAAAAGTCAAATACGTCGAAGTAAGGAAGGCGAGAGCTGCTCGGTACAGACATGTGAAGAGTGTGCCGTGACTTATGGGTGTTTTTAGTCCTAGTGGGGTACTTAGGTACCTACAGTAGGGCTCCAGAACAGTTGCCTCAAACAAGGGTAGATAAGATTGGAGAAGTTCAAGACCGTTTTCACTTTCACTTGTCCGTCTCCACGCTTTGGGATTTCGAGCGTATGGCGCATTCTTGCATCACCATGTTTCCAAGGCCAGAAGTAGCTTTAGATTTAGATTTGAAATATTGCAACATCATTGCGCATGAGCGGCGCTACGTAGAGCAGCATGAGACTTCTTAGCCGCCAAGGCTGTATTAGTCTTCCTCTCCTCCAAATCACGTTGGACCAGCCACACAAAGTCGATCAAATGGCCAGTCTACTGTACTTCCACTCATAGTTCCATTCTTCCTTGCTGTCTATGATCAATTCAAAGTGAATGTGCCACTCGCACGGGTTGGACGTATCAAATGTAACGGCAGCAAACTTGGAATTGCCCTTGCAGTGATTGTACACAGCGATGTCCGTGTCCTCGATTTGCTTGTGGTACCGTGAGAAAGGTTCGTAGAATTGATTTAGAGCCGATGTCGAGAATTCGATGCTTTGACCAAAAATCTACCCCGCGAACAGTAGGCTTATCATAAACCAGGTACATGTATACATCGTTATCAGTGCAATCGGGTGCTGGGCCTCTTGCCTTCAGAACAAGCTACTATTGGCTCTAGGGAGGATGCCAATTGCATGAAACCGCAATTAAATCCCCTGAAAATGCTACCTTAACACTTTCACGACCGGCTCTGTTATAGCAAACAAAACAGGTTTTCCACGACCAAGTCAGCTAGGACGAAATGGATTTCCTTCCCACCACCGTCCACACCGACCCTCTCAAGCACGACATCCTGCGAGGGTGCGTGTTTTCTAGTCGCCGTGATAGCTGAAAGAGATGCGACCTCTGTCAATCATCATTCCGGTGCTAGCGTACTCATCGTGCGGGTTAGCATGGAGCCTTGACAGTTGGCTACAGGGCGAAGACCCGAAGCCCAACATGCCTCGAATTGTCCTCCCTCGAAATGGCACAGCCCCAACCTTTCGCGGAAACGGGTCATACCCGCACGGCAACGCGACGGGGACTGGCACGCGACCGCTGACGACTGCTACGAGCACACCGTCGCGGGTACTCGACACGACCTGCGGGGAGACCGCGACTCCCTTCGCTGTGCAAATCAAGCAGGACGGCTCCGTGTTCGATGGCTGGTATCTCAAGACAAGCGGCAACATGATCCTGTTTACATCCGAGCAGGAGCGCGCCAGTAGCTTCAGTGTCGAGGGCAGCGGGCATTTGTGCGCCGTGGGTAGCTTAGGCGATCAAGGATACCCAGAAATCGCCGCCGTCGAGGCTCGCGAGGAATTGACGGCCAGCGCTATATACCTTCTGGATGGGAAGATTGTGCAGAATCTCGAGCCCGAATACCAGCCTGCAGTGTGCTCGGTAGATTCGGGTCAGCTGACTTGCCAGCAAGACACGTGGAAGACACTACTCGGGTGTGGCCTACAATTGGATCTTGGTGCTGGACCAGGAGCAGTGGGTGGGCAAAATTGCACTGGTATCACCTTGTCGACTATCTACGCTTGACAATTGGGGCCCAGCACTACTTTGCTTGCGCACAGGAACACGACGCCTGGAAGATATGGAAGCCTGTTGCGGGCTGGACATCGCCATCATTGTGGACAGCGGTGCCGTGTCCAATAGTTGTTAGAAACTCAATCCACAGTGAGGAGCTAATGATATGTGATACACTATTGTCGAGTATAAACCGTCTATGCTCTCGTTCTATCGGAGAGATAGACGCTGCCTGTGCCTACGAAGTCGCGACTGTTCTTTATACTCAGTGGCTCCTCCAGAGGTCCCAGCAAGCAACCCTCTTCTGGAATCGGTGTTTCTCCTGCAGTATCACCGTACCAGTTCCAGAAGGTCTGTCCTTTGTAAGCCAGTCGCTGTATCTGTAACACGTCGTCCAAAAACCAGCTTTCTTGTCCCTTGGCCACCTTGGTCGACTTTGTGAGCTTGACAACGAGACCCACGATGGAGTCAAGGCAGACGCTAGTGAGAATTACCATGGCACCCCCTATCAAGACAAACAGCAGTCCAAACATAGAGACATTGTTGAAGTCTTGGCCAACTCGGACCCTTTGCGCGCGACACACTGACTTGGCGGCATCAACCTCCGGTGCCAGGACAAATTGTTGAGTTGATTGATCCGATGGTCCAATGACGTGCATTGTGAGGCGCTCTTGTAATGTAGAGAGGACGGCAGCATGCCAATTCTGCAGCTCGATCTGCCATTGGTTTGAGGGCAGAGAGAATTGAGAGCCTGCTGTGACGCGGCTTTGTGCAAGTAAGTTTGGGGGGCTGCTCGCCGCATTGATCGTCATCGTGACATCCCAGAAGGCGATAGCCTCAAAAAGGACCTGCACTATAGCATCCTGAATTGCATTCAGATTGAGGTTGGCAACCTCCGTATCTGTTGAAGCAAATATTCCCGTCACAGCACTACAGAGAGTCGAGCCGCCAGAGACTGCTGGGTTGCAAATTTGATACTACAATTAACCATTAGTCTTACTCATGATACGCTGCTGAGTACTCATTACCTGTTCAAGGCAGCCAAAAACACCGGCAGGGTTATCTCCCAGAAAGAATGTCTCGTTACTGAAAGACACACCAGGGTCTGGCGTGTGGGCAGCAAAAACTAGGTCGTCACAAGGCTGCGGAAACTGCAGAGCATTGCTAGAAAGAAAGAACAGTGTGCCATCTCCGTCTGACCGATTCAGCGCCGGAATGGGGTCAAAATCGTTCTGATAGGATGCATCAGACCAATATGCCATGGCTCTAATTATGTGTTAGGAAAGTTTAGATAAGGTTGTGTTCTCGGATTCACGTACGCTGTAGTGTATGCTGTTACAAGATCCAGTGTCTCCAGATTAATGGGCCAGGTATAGTTTGCGTTAAACAACCCCACGGTGGGACCATACTCATACAAGGCATAGTTCAACCCGGAATCATTATAAATGGTGACGAACCCATCTTGGACTAAGGGAGCACAGGTTGTCAACTTGCGCATTGTGATCTGATTTTCTGGTGCAAAGTTAAGACCTAGGACATGGTTTGAGTTGATTGGGCCAGTATCCATCGCCATTGCAGGTCCGATGCACATGCTCTCGTCAAAGGGACAAGCAGCCAGAAAGTCGGTCCTCCAGTTGATAGTAGGCACAGAAAACGTGTTGCAATCCTTCAGGGATGAGGCATTGTAGCATTGTCTCGCATATGCTTCACCAGCGATCAATCCTTCAGCTGCAAAGACATTACTGGCGGCGACGTTCTGGTTTGCCTGGCCTTCAGTAAATGGATTCTTAGTGTCCCACATGCCGCAGTTTGCTGAATTCAGAAGCACCTCGATATCAGATGTCGAGATGACAAACGAGGAGAAGATACCAGCTAGGATTCCAGCTGAGGCGCAGAGAAGCGCCGGGAGAATGATTGCTAGCGAGCTCCACAGCCATAGGGATATGGGACGTCGATTACGCCATGCCCAGGCGAGTTGGAAGATTCGAAGAGACGTGGCGAGAGGAGACGATGTGTTCCTTAAGACAACTTGTTGCTGCCTGACGATACCATAGCAATCCTAGTTACTGTTAGATTGGTCAATATTATTTCGAAAGTTTCCACCGTACCTCATCTGTGTCTCTCACGCGGTGAATGATATATGATGCCAGGTGCCAAATATGATTTGCGGCGAGTTGCACAAATATCGCGAGAACAGCCGTGAGAATCGCTCCCATGCCTGATGGAATGGTAATAGTTGCCCCAAATACAGATCCCTTAGCCCAATTTGTCCACAAACCCGTAAAGATATCATTTGAAGTAATTGCCATATCAGCGAAACCAATCAACGAGACCTGGCAGTGTGTGTCCAAGTGATCCACTCAAGTGGACAAAGGCATGGTTCTTTATACACTCCAACATAATCATTGTGGTGGCTGTGGATTTGTCTTTCCTTCTCTATGGAAAAGTTGTATTCACCATGTTATCGCACAGCCCAGCAAACTCGGTTGCCAGTATTGTATGTCCCATGAACTGTGCCGCACTTGTACTGAAATGAGACGCCAACTTGGTGGACGAAGCCACAGTGCTGGGCGTTTGATCTCCATGTTAGCCGCACTTTCTTTGTTAGTAACAGCATCCTTCAAGCGACTTGGCCAATCAGCGAGACACAATCAGTGCTCTCTAATCGTGGGGTTTGACTGATGCTATTAGTTCTTTGATCACGCCACAGACGTCTGCGGCGCCAAGCTAAAAAGGACCAATCCTCCTGATATCAGGTGTTCATGCAACCGGGACATATTGGATGTTATCTATTCTCAGCCCTATGGCCCTGTCTTTGCATTGTCCTGCTCCCTGCGACAGGATTGCATCGTTTCAAGCATTTTCATCTTATTTCATCTGGCTTGCAAATCTTTCTGGCCCGCTTCACTTCCGAATTCCTTCTGAAAGTCTCATGTTGGTTGTTGCTTTGGTATCGAACATGAGGACAATCCTGTTCGTGATCCTTCGATATGCAACCCATCTCAGCTCCCGTCAAGGCAACATGTAAGCTGAACAGGTTGATAGCTACGAGCAATGTTCGCCGTCAATACAATGTTCTCGCTTGGTATCATTGTCACTTCAAGCATTTAGGCCGTGCGCATGGATTTCAAATATGATCTTTGTTAAGACCCCCTCAATAGGCCCGAACTCTAATGCTGGATATCAATATCTCTAATAAGTTGACAGCCTCGGTCCCATCGACTTGATTGTAAGCCGCCAACATAGCTGTTCGTTCTTCTGTCTCTATAAATGTCTATGTCTAGTCATGTCTAGGTCTAGTGTCGTGAGATGCATGCGGTCTATGTCTAAATATATACATGGACTTATTCAGCCCATTTCAAAGCACCAGGAACTTTAGGGTTGCTTTCAACAAATTTGCACTCGTTGAAGGTGGTCCAAAGTTGTCCCATAAAGGATCGGTCGTCTCGGTGGTAGAGATCTCCAAGAAGGGTCTTGATAGCCTCAGTTGCCTCATCGGCGTAGTAGAATGGGATGCGCCTGATGTTGTTAGTTACAGGTCTGCAATCCTCGGACTTTGGAGAAGACTCACGGGAAAAGATGGTGGACAACGTGGGTATCGATGATACCATGGAACATGTGGCGGCCAATGAACCCGAAATCACGGTCAACTGTAGCAAGAGCACCCTTGACAAAGGTCCAGGAATCAGCCTCATAGTGAGGCAACTCTGGATGAGTGTGATGCAAATAGGTAATAGCGACTATCATGATTTATTAGTGATGTTCAATGGATGATGAGAATTGGGCGCATACCAAGCCAATGATGAACCCAAAAATAGGGAACTCCGTAAAGTAGGAATACCGTGCTTCCTCCCACAACCTTCGAAGCCATATACAGGGCTGCGATTGTAATGGCAAGGCCGATATCTGAGAGCACGATGTAGAGAGCCTCATTCGGTCGGAAGACTGCACTACCAGGGTCGAAGTGGCTGTTGCGGAACCAGCTGGATCCCTCGTATTGGCGACTAGCCTTACCAGCCGAGACATTGAAAAGGAGATATGCCTGCCACCCGCCAAGCTGATGCACTATCAAACGTAGAAGCTGGATAATCGGGGCGTCCTCAAAGTCCTCAAGCCATTCGGGGTTGAGGTAGAGAGTGCTGAAGCCTTTCTTGGGTGAGTTAGGTCGGGTCGCTGGCACAAAAGCCATGTCCTTTTCCATATGGCCAGTGTATCGGTGGTGGCGATGGTGCGAGAACTTCCAAGAGAAGTATGGGACTAGCAATGCCGAATGAAGAGCCCAGCCGACAATATCATTAAGGGTCTGGTGTGCTGAGAAGGCACCGTGACCAGCTTCATGGGCCAGAATCCAGATTCCAGTACCGACGCAGCCCTGGCAAAATCCGTAGACAATCCAGGCGATTGTGCGGTATAGAGTGCTGGGAATTTGTGGGATATAGGTCAGGGCAAGCCAACCTAGAGCGGCCGCCAGAGTAAGATCTCTAGCAACATACGACAATGAGCGCAATGTCGATGGCTCAAAGCAATGCGCCGGAATGGCATTTCTGATTGTGTTCACATCAGGGACAGAGGCCTCCGATTTCTTGTAAAACGTTAGCTCAGTTGCGCATATACATATATATGGCGGCGCATATTGTCATTACCTTCTGTTCGGGCTTTCGAGCCGTGACAGTCATAGTAGTTTGCGACATGGCGATTCCCCTGGTTCTTGAGAAGTTTTTTCACCCTCCAGAACTTGAAGACGAGACTCCCCAGGAACGAGCCCGCAACCGGCGGCAGCCCGCCATTTTATTCTCCCTCTCCCTCTCGAGCTAAGAAACGGGGTCGCGCCAAGCTAAGGGGGGGAAAAATAAGATACCAACAAAATTGATACCAACGTTCCACCAGCAGCAGGGGACTTGAAAACGTACCCGGCATCGGGCCCGTGCGGCTCAACATTCCCTCGCTCCTGACTGGTCCAGACTGCTGGCCGCGCCATAGTGGTGGAATTCAATGGCGAGTCAGGGTCCTTGCCGAGATTCAGCTTGCCAGATTTGGTTGAGGATCCTCTTTTAGCATGGTCTAGAAATTTTTCAAACATAGGGGTTTCGATCGGTTAGCCTGATCTTCCCAGCAAATATCCCGACGCGTCTTTCACATGCCAGATTGCAATTCAATGGCCTAAGCTGATCACCAAAGAGAAAGTGCATGTCATCTTCTCCATGTTTGCAATAAGGACTATGGTCGTCGCAGATTCTAAGTTCATAGAAAAGGCGCAATAAGATTGGCTGGTCATAGCACGTGCTCATGTGTTTCAGATTGAGAGTCAAACTACCTGTATCCGAGACCGAGGTTTTAGATGGACTCAATTTTTTCAGTTGGTAGCTTGCGCATTCCCGTTTCAATAACATGCCCAAGCAAGTGGCACAGTATCCGCCTTTCTTCATGGTCGCTCAAGCCTTGCTGTTGAATTGAAGTTCCACAAGGTTGAGACTCGGCCTAGGGAGACTGTTTAGACTTCTGATGTCAGCAGACTTAGATCTTCCCACTTCGATTTGCTCACATTGCCGGATCACAACGTCATACCTCGTCAATTGTTTATAATAGTGTGCTGCGCATGATTGAATTGATGATATTGACTACAACTGATAGGGTTATGGTGACATATTTGCTCTCATTGTTACCATACAGATCTAGATCTGCGAACCACCATCTACAACAAAAGTTAGAGGTATTAACCATCGCAGGATCTCCGAATATTTCTGAGGGCTTACCAATTACGACAAGAGTCCCATTCGCATAATCTGCCCTAACCGTGTACAAATATGCCTCAGCGATATCTGTAGGTGTTGCGACAAATCCGACGCTCAAGTCCTTTGAGCCTTTGTTGAATATCTCTTCCTGCTTTTCTTTGCTGTGACCCAACTTGTCCCAGAGCTCTGTCTTGACTAGGCCAGGTACAACAGTATTGACGCGAATTCTCTTGTCCGCAAGCTCATTCGCAAGACCTTTTGTTAGGCTTACAACACCTCCATTCAGTGCTCCCCCAATCGCCGCTCCCTTTCCGGGTTTGAATGCGGCACCGCCAGACGTGAGTGTCAAGGACCCTCCTGGAGAAATGATATCGTGCTTCGCAAGAGCTGCAGAGCACTGTCAGAACGCCGAAAAAACGACATGATACAGCCGGTTGCAGCTTGACCTACCTTTTCCCACGACGATACTCCCCCAAAACTTAACCCCAAATAAGTGTTTCGCTTCATCCAGATTCGCCTCAGCAAGTGGGCCGCGGATGATCTTGTCGACACCAGAGAATACAATATGGTCCAGGGGAGCAAGGGAAACTAAAAGCTGGGTGAAAGCCTCTTCATCTCGAACGTCGCCCACGCGGCCCTGAACTTTGGGATTGTTCAGGCGGCCAAGGGCCTTGTCGATGTTTTCTTGTGATGATGAAATAATAGTCACAATTGCTCCGACATCAGCCAATGCTTCTGCAGCGCCAAATCCTATTCTATCATGTGTTAGCACTTCTTCTCATTCGATGCATTGACTGCCATACCCGGAAGACCCGCCGACCACAGCAATTCTCTTGCCAACCAACTTCTCAGACAACTTGGCCATGTTTGCTACAATGAGAGTGGAACCAAATTATACCGAGAAGTCTGTCTTATTTCTATAGCACGGATGAAGACCAATGCTCTATGCCACCGGCTGGAAGCGAGTTGATATCGCACGATTTATAATCATGGCGGGGTTAGCGTCTTGGTTCCGCAACAGATCGCATCTTCCTTGCACAAAATCGCGCCTTGCTTGCGCATGCAACGCCAATCCTTCCCCATTAGTCAGCTCACCAACTCGCGTTGTGAATAATGTTAGCAGAAGAACGAAGATATTTCACGAGATAAAGACGAATGAGTTCGGCTGTACAGTGATGACATTGTCATTGTACCGTTGCAGCATAAGTCGTCAGTACAGCGGGACTGCTACTTTGGTTACTGCCTATAACTGCTCTACACTGGTGTAGTTCTGCCATGATCGCTTTCACCTTCCCATCATGCCCTAAATTTCTTGCTTGCCTCTGAAAAGCTCATACCCTTCTTGATCTCAACAGCCATTTGTGAGTCTGCCTCAACTTGCTTTGCCATCAGAGGCAAAGCCTGCTCGGCTAGGTTCTTGGGAAGTACGACAACACCATTCAAATCGCCGATGATATAGTCACCGGGATTGATCGTCATATCTTGCTCATCTGTCTGCAATTTGACGGGCACATTCACACCAACCACCTTGACTAGCTCGTATGGCGGAGCCGTCCCAACATCACGGGCGAATATCTAAACGTCATTAGCTATCAAGCAATAGGGCAAACTCAAGCTATCTTACAGGAAAATTGAGATCGCGCTGCTCCTGCAAATCTCTGAATCGACCGTCGATGACGGAGCCGACAGCTTTACTCGCCTGTGCCCTGGCAGACATGAGACCACCATAAACAGCATTCGGTGTCTTAGGCGGGCAAGAAACAAACACAACTGCGCCTTCCGGAACGGAATCGATCTATATGTTGTTCTAGTAAGCGATATATCATCAAGAAAGAAGCGCAAAGTATTCCTCACATAATGTGTTGGGTGCTTAGGAGTAGGGTCATCCAATGGCGCGTACTTGACGGTATATGCCGGTCCAACAATCTTGGTGTCACCTTCTTGTCGTTGTGGTGACCACAGCGTTAGGCCGGACAGAAAGCCCCCATTTCGGTATTTCAGCTTGCACAGGGCGTCAGAAACATCACAGCTGCGATCCGTCAATACTTCTACGTTGTTTATGGACGCGTCAGGGAACTCACGCAGTATACTCCTGTAGCGCCTTGACAATGGGATCTTGTGATGCCATCTTTGCTGTTAACGAGAAGAATTTGGCACGAATGCGGGGCTGCAGTGTTGTGAATGAATGACGTGCTCCTATAAACGAAGTTCTTGAGATCAATTGATGCCCGATATTGACTCTCCCTGCGATGATTGACATGATCTGGTCATGAAATGCTACTACTCTCATTACCTGGAAGCTAAGTTTCGCTTTGTCCATTCACACGTGAAGACCCAAGGCCCCGGGCAAAGTCGGCAACCGGCTGCATGTCCGAGCTTGAGTCGGCGCAAAGCCGCTATTGCGCAACCTCTCCAGCGTCTCGCGGGGCTCACCGCATACGATTGTTAGTGTCATTGGCGACGATGACGGCCTGACCCATTCAAATTTCACTAACAGCACCCGGCGCCATTTAACCGGCCAACTTCCGGGCGACTTTCCGGAAGGTCCACAGGTGTTTGAGAATTGGAAGCTTTTCGCTGCGAGAAGAAGACAAAACGATGGATCATGTAAACAACGATCGTGTCTAAAAAGGAGTGGTCGAGGCTTTGCTCTGAACTCGATTAAGTAAGTTAGCCAAGCTACAGAGAGAAGCGTCGACCCTTGAGCCTCTAGTGTATTCTTTGTTTACGAAACATGGCTGCAAACCCAGCAGTCTACGTTCTTGACCCCTATCATGAAGATGCTATTGCCCTACTCAAGGCTACCGACTGGATTGATCTAGTTCTGCCAAATGATCCACGCAAAGCGGATTGGCATCAACATGCCGTCGGTGTGATCCTCCGATCAGATACTCGCCTGACTGATGCCGACTTCAGGGCGGCAAGCCAGCTGCGTGTTGTGGTCAAGCAAGGCGTTGGCGTCGATAACATTGATCTCAAAGCCGCCAAGGCCGCTGGCGTTGCAGTGCACAACACACCGGCACTCAACAGTGAGTCGGTCGCGGAATTCTCTCTGGCATTGGCTCTATCGCTTAGCCGGCGTGTGACTGAGGTCGATCGCCGAGTGCGAAAAGGAGAGAAGATCGTGCGAAGTACGACCCTCGGCTTGAGCCTTTTCCAAAAGACTGTTGGGGTCATAGGGATGGGCAACATCGGAAAGATTGCTGCAAAGAAGTGGATTGGAGCATGCGATGCGAAGGTCATAGGGTACGATCCTGCTGCACCACAGGGTGTCTGGAATCAGGGGGAGATTCCTCATGTGAGAGTCAACACTGTGGATGAGCTCCTGAAGATATCAGATGTCATTACGCTTCACGTTCCCCTTCTAGACAGTACAAGAGGTATGATAGGTGCACGGGAGTTTGGCCTTATGAAGGACAAAGCGATTCTTATTAATGCTGCTCGGGGTGGTGTGGTCGATGAAAAGGCATTGCTACAAGAGCTACGGAAGAAGAGGCTATGGGGTGCCGTACTGGATGCTATGGAGGTCGAACCGCCGACGCTTGAAGCATACGGCGACTTTTTAGAGTTGGACAATGTCATCATGACACCGCATATTGGAGCATCTACAATAGAAAACCAGAGCAACAGTGGCTTGGCGGTGGTGAAGTCGCTATTGGCAGTCCTAGAAGGAAAGACTGACGTGCCCGGCAAATTGGTCTAAGATATGGCCCGCACAGCTCAAATAACTTCCAAGATAGAAATACACGTTGTTCGTTGGGAGTATTGATTTGTTTATGAATTTATGCTGACACCTATACGAATGTTGGCATGGATGAAAGATGTGTATAAATTTAGCATCCACGTGCCCAAGACATTTGCCTACCCTGCAGAGTCCCAGAGACGTCAACACGAATGACCAACCTCTTAACTGGTGATAAACATGCTAAGGCCCGGGGAACTTGCAGACATGCAAGCCACGCTGCATGTACCCGCTGCTTGACCGACATCCTGTACCAGGCCGTCCTCCCGGGCGGGTACCCCGGAAACTGCCCGCAATCCGGAATCTGCTTATCAACTCCACTTGATACGACTGCGGTACCGAGGTCGGCACGTAGAAGCTACTGTATATTGATCATTATTCGTAGTAATCCTGTGAGAGTGGACATCATCAGCTTGGATCGAAGGTAGACCGTACCAAGCCACAACCCAACACAATGGCTGCAAGTGTACTTGTCACGCCAAGCTCGGCCCATGGCTTCGTCAAGTCTATTCTAGAGAAATATGATGTACCTGCAGACCGGGCATCACTCATAGCAGACTCCCTCGTTCTTGCCGACCTTCGCGGGGTCGACACTCATGGTATAAATCGGCTTGGCGGCTATGTTGAGCGACTTAAGCATGGCGTTGTTGTACCAAATCCAGACTTGAAATTTGATGTTCGAACCCCTGTAATGGCATTACTTGACGCCAAAAACACTTTCGGATTTGTTGCCGCCGCCCTTGCCATTGATAAGGCATCAGAGATGGCAGCAACATACGGCATTGGAGTCGTGGCCGTGCGCCATAGTAATCATTATGGAATGGCTGCTACATATCTACTACGAGCTATCAAGAAGGGCTATGCAGCCATAGCTTTTACGAATGCTTCGCGAAGTATGCCTCCATGGGGTGCTAAGGAGCCGCTTTTGGGAACGAGTCCATTTGCTGTTGGAGTGCCAGGAGGGAAAGCCGGAGACTTCATTCTCGACATGTCACCAAGTGTAGCTGCCAGGGGTAAGATCAGGAAAGCAGCAAGGAGGGGTGAAAAGATCCCAGAGGGTTATGCATTAGATGCGGAAGGTCGACCGACAACTGACCCCGAGGCAGCTCTTGCGGGTGGGGTTGTGCTGCCTATTGGGGGACCAAAAGGTAGCGGATTGGCGATGATGATGGACATCTTTGGGGGCCTTATGTCTGGCGCCGCTTTTGCGGGCGGTGTGAATGATCAGTATAAAAATCTCGACGAACCTCAGAATGTCGGCCACTGGTTTCTGGTCTTTAGACCCGAAGTGTTTCTGGACAATGGAATGGACGAGCTAAAGAGCAGAATGGACACTCTAATTCAGAGAGTTAGAGATTGTGACAAAGCTGCTGGGGTGGAGCGGATATACACGAGTGGTGAGATCGAGGCGCAAATGCAAGGTCAAAGAGAAAGTGGTGGCATCCCTTATTCAAGGGGCGAGGTGGATGCTCTACATGCGCTCGCAAAACAAGCTTGCGTAGATGTAAAGCTAGACGAGATTGAGAGCAAGGAAGCGTAAAAGCCACTCAATTTATCACAAATCTACGAGAATAAAATTATCGAGTGTTGGAACCCATGGTATCTTTAATTACCTGCATGATATCGTGATGTGAATTCAAGGTCATCTCGCTATAGTCACTTCATTGTTTGCACAGATGAAAAGCAGGCCATCAAATTTGACTGAACATGAGTTTTCAATTCTTTCTACTCACGCAGCCAGACTCCACCTTTCATCCACGAAGTCTGACCTGCCAGAGAAAGGTTTTCTATCCTTGCTACCTAAACCCTGAGAAGGCAATATTTGTCTCAAGTAATGAACCTGAAATGCGGGCTCTTGTCTGCGAGTTCCGTCACATCTACTGGAGCACCTGGGATGGGCTTGCCAAATCTTTTGTCTCGGTGTCGGTTGACGGCTGCTAATATGAAACTATTGGCTAAAGACAGCAATGCTGTTGCAATTGCCAGCCCCATGCAAATGAAATGACCCTTGCGGAACTGAGGGCCATCCGTCGAGGGATAGAACCAAGTCCCAGCAATGGAGCCCAAGTTGCCGATAGCTGTGTACAAACCCATTCCAACGGCACGTTTCGTCTCGTTACCAAAATTGTTGGCAGCCCAGGCATGAGTTGGAGGATATGTGGCGTACACGCATGCCACCGCGATGCAGACGCAAGCATACTTTCCGCGTAACTGGGACTCTGGGAGCGTGGCGAGGAGCGCATAGGCGATGGTGCCAACACCCATGAGGACAGCTATATGAATGCCTCGCTCTTTTCTGCGATCAGAAGACCATGAAGCTAGGAACATGAGAGCGAATGCGCATGCGTATGGAGGAACAGTCATCAAGTTGGCCGTCGTAGCCTTCTTATAGCCGAGATCTTGAATACATCAATGATACGACCTAGAAGTCTATGAGCGGAAGAAACTCACTGCTGATGATTGTTGGCAGGAAACCAGAGATCGACGAGAGCAAGGCAGCTGTTGGCAAGTAGATTGCGGCCTGCAGGTACAGACGCCAGTCACTGAAAACCCACAGAAAGTGTTTCATCTGCATCTTCCCGGCCCTGTCAAATGCTTCACTATGGTAACGGGCCTCAGCAATTTCCTGGTTGATGCCTGAGAATCGGGAGTTCTTGAGTGGTCGATCGGGAAGCCAGTATAGCATAAAGAGTCCGAAGCAAAAACAGGGAAGAGCTTCGATAAGAAAAAGCCATTTCCATGCCGGGGTGTCGCTCGCGATGTGGCCAATCCCGAAAGCGATGAGACCACCAAAGGCACTGCAAGGAGGAGTATGTCATTAGTGGGAAAGCTGTGGTGAGTGCAAGTTCACATACCCAGCAATCGCAGTCGGACCAAGAAACCAAAAGACTCGCATGCCCATTTCAGTGCGATGGTACCATAATGACAAGTAGTATACAATGCCGGTTCCAAAGAGGCCCTCAAAGACCCCCAGGAATACTCGACATGCGAGCTCTCCAGAGAGGTTGAAGGTAACATTTTGGAGCAGGCTGGCAACAGACCATCCGCAAACCCCAAATGCAATCCACTGGTGAGGTTTTAGCGAGTGTATGCGCGATGATGCAAGTACACACATACTTTCGAGGGAGGAAATATTCGATAACCTATGCAGCCTGGGACTTGGCAGAGAACCAGGCCAACGTAAAAGATCATGACCACGAGCTGCCATTGCGATGACTTAAGGGTTTCGGTGCCTGAGCCAACGCCTCCATCGGATGTCTTGTGCCCCTTATCTAATCCGTACAGTTTCGCGTTCTAGGAGGAAGAGTCAACAAAAGGTCACCCATGTTGGTATGCTCGCTTTGGAAGACTGACCGCGACATTCCCTCGGTCTAAATACTCGAAAAAGTAGAGGATTGAGATCGCGGGAAGAATGATTGTGTCGAGCCTCCACAAATACCGTCGCTGGGCTTTGATCCATTCCGGATCATCCAGGTTGCGAACTTCTTTCTGGATCTCTTCAGGCGCGTAGTCATCGCCCTTTTCTATTTCATGTTGAGTACGAGCTTGCTCAACATGAGAGACATCGTCAGTGTTCCCCATAGTTGCTTCTAGTGGGGATGTGTTTCCCTTCATATATGGCAAAGGTGTGATCAATCGGCAAGAGAAGAGTAAGCGGAAACCCTCCCTTAAAGCCTCTCTAGTCTCACTCAGCGTCGTACTTTGTATTTGGTGGGGGTGCTGGGGATGATACGGCTGTCGATGATCAGCACTGTAAAGGTGAGCCAATCCCAGGGGACTTCATTTATACCCAATGTCTGCGGCCAATGTCCGCTTGAGTTGGTCCCTTTCAGTGCACCTAGATAGGACGCTCATTGCGTCTAAGTTTCTGGGCATGGGTGCATTGGTAGCCCTTTGCGTGCAGGGGTAGATAGGAGGACTCATTCAATGCCGGGCAACCGACATTGATTCTGGCATGTTTCTTGCGGGGGAACAGGGTGCGATCAGCACCTGTTCTCCGCGCATTCGGTGGCTAACCCCACACTGAAACTAAGAAGGAATGGAGACCTCAGGGTTCCAGCCCGGGCATTCTCCCGGCAAACTTCCGGGGTCAATCACCAGGAAACCGACAATTTGAATCTCCACGGAAATGAATCGCGGCGAGGATATTATTCCCGGGCGAATTCCACGGTTCGCGATCACGGGAATTGGGGAGCTGGAGGCTGCCGATTGTCAAGGCTAAACGTTCCGAAGGTCGGGCTGAATCCTGTAGCATCCGATGGCCCTATGGCGATCCTTTCGAGCCGTACAAGAGCACCGGCTTTTCGGGCCCGCACGTGAACCGTCAAACATATGAGATCTATCGTATTCCTTCTCCGTCGGCCATGTTCGTCAGATATTCTATCCAAGACAGTCTTCTTTGTGATATAGTATGGGTTCGGTCGCCGATATGGACACTTCCCTGCCTCCTGGGGCATGGGATAGTCACGTACACGTAGCCGATGAGGTTTGCGTGCACACACGATTGTCTTCCAAACCATCAGACTAATTCATGTACAGGACAAGTTTCCATTTCATCCCAACCATCCCTACCGGCCCAGAAAGGCAGATTTGGACGACCTGCTTGCTTTCCAGCGAAAACAAGGAATACCACACAGCTGCCTTGTTGCGTTTTCGGTATATTACACAGACAATTCGTCGATCCTGGATGGACTTCGACGACTAGGCGGCAAAGGTCGAGCTGTCGTCTGTATAGATCCAGAGTCAGTGACGGAAAAAGAATTGCAAGAGCTTCATGAAGCCGGAGCTAGGGCAATCCGTCTGAACCTGAGGACGAGGGGTCAGCGACTGGATAAACATGAATTTGAGAGGCTACTCACGGTGAATGCAAAGAGGATCAGTAAATATGGCTGGGCCATTCAATTATATGTGTCTCTCGACCAGATTCCCGAACTCGCCGATGTGATACCAACACTCGAAGTTCCAGTTGTAATCGATCACATCGCACACCCTGAGCCTTCCAAAGGCCCTGTTCAGCAGCAGAAAGGATACCGAGAGTTTCTAGATCTTTTGAAATCTAAGCAGATCTGGACAAAGCTGAGTGGAACATACCGATTCGACCGCCTGCAGGGCTTGGAAAATTATGTACGCGAAATTCTCAGAATTGCACCTGACTGTGTTGTCTGGGCAAGCGACTGGCCACATAGCGGTGGTGTAGGAGCTAATCCAGGAGGAGACAGAAATGCTATACAAGAATACAGAAGGATTGATGATCAGGCATGGGTCGCACGATGCAAGGCCTGGTGTCGTGACGTGGAAGGTGGCAAAGGAGAAAAGCTTATACGCAAGATCTGGGTTGATAACCCAAGGAGGCTTTGGCAATATGACCATGATGATTGAGCCAACCATGCCCATCTCTGCGCTATTCTATGTTATTTGCATAGGCCCCAAAATAGGAAACCCAAGATATTGCCAGTGTACCACTTTTCTTGTCCTCCTTCGCCATGCTGAACAATCATTAAACATGTAAAAAGATGGTCATGAAGGTAGATACCATTCCCCTGTGGTAGTGTTGATATGGTTTTCTGGAAAACAGTCAAGCAGTGAGAATGCATCCAGGTCCATCCCGCTGAGATTTGTAGCTTGATTGCTTAGGTTACCGCCAACCTGCAAGTCAAGATAGGGGAATGCAGGTAAGTAGTTTGCCGTGATAGCATTCAAGCTATTCTCCGCAGGATTGTTGCTGGCATACCTTGGCACATCCGTATGCAGACAGTTATTGATAATGTCTAGGCTTCGTTGTAAAAGGGGGCATGTTATGGTCCCTTGTTGGAGTGCCCGAAGAAATGTCTGCATCTTCCTGCTAGCGTCAAAGTCTCCGGCCTTCACATCATGAACAATAACAGACGCGCCAGTGTAAATGCAGTAGGCCATGAGGTAAGTCACTCGCGAGAAGCCAAACGTTCTTTCCAAGAGGGCAAGGAGTTTCTCGAGGCTATCGGCAGCGCGACGACACGCCATATGATGGGCCACTGCCGAGTAAAATGGTCGATGTAGGAGAATTATTGTCGTATAATACAGGAGACTGTCAAATAATCAGATAAGAGTACCTCGGGAGTGCTTGCGTATAGCTCACTTTTGAGTCAGTATGTGTGGTGGAGGGCAAATGCTTGGTAAATTATCTGGGTCGAGCTTGAGGTGTTCCGGCGACGTCTCGCGCCAGTCGTCTAGATTTGTTCTGATGGCTCTTGATGACTCTTCGATATCCACCAAGCCACGCCGAGAGTATAATTGGCAAATAATATCATTGAGTATAACGGCGAGCTTGCAGGAGTTCTCGAAACAAGACACCGAGTGAGCCTTCATGGGCGGATACTCTCCGGCAGGAATTTTGCTTAGGTTCAATGATTCGCCGTAACATGGTGACCAATTTTCTTCTTCGGCAAAGTTATCCACTACAATCTATTAGCAGGCAACACAGCAAACCGGGAATAGTATGCAATTCACTGACAGAACTCAGGGGTGTGATCAAATGGAAGCTCGGTGAGAGCGGGCATCCGACCAAGATATAGGCTAATGGCCCTTGAACATAGTTTAGCATCGACACTCAAACTTGTCTTATGGTTGGCCTCTTACTTGTCCCAGAAATAGCAGCTCCAAAACAGACGTCTCCGTATTTCTAGATCTTCCGGACTCAGATATCCCAGGCTAAGGATCCGACCACTGTTATGATGTAAGCCCAGGTCACTGACCATTCTGAAGGCCATGCCACTGTAAAGCCAAGCTTGGGATGTAGATCCATATGCCATCTCACGTGCACTAAGCTGTAGCAGTGCCTGAACGGTGGGGATGGAGCTCGGTTTCTGGATTTCGATACCTAGTAGTAGCCGTGCACGGGATATCAGCATCTCGCCAACCCTTCCCTCGTGAAAACGAGCTGCGTGTGCACACAGCACAGTGAGGAGAAAGGGAGAGTAATATGTTCCTCCAGTTGTCATGTCACGCATGAATGCTGGTCGATATACCCACATGAACATGGGTGCAATCCACGCCCAGTGTATTTGAAGTAGTTTGGCAATGATGAACTTCGGGATGTCGCTCTGAACGGAGGCGCTCCCCAGTGCGAATTCTTCCCACGCTCTCGACTCTTCCGCGTTGGAGGTCAATAAGGTCCTGATGTTGTGCTTTGAGGATGGCTCGTCGTAAGACTGGACCTGTGGCGGTGATGCCTCCAGGGTTGGCGGGTCATGAATGGCAGAGGTTGGACCATAATAGGATATCTAGAGACAGCTTAGTAGGATGAACACGGGATGACTCGGAGTATTTCTAAACCTTTCCATGTTCATCAAGACTCAAATCTGACAACAATTCTTCTGACGTTGGTTCTTTGGATGGACTTCGACCCTGTGGCCGGACGAAGCTCTCTCTTCTGACTGAATGAAGATCACCAATGGAGGAATGCTCAGAACCCCTTCTTATCATGGTGGGTGTGATATCATCAATTGACTGTGAGGGCGGCGGAGATGGTTTCGAGTCTAGGGCTTTCTTCAGATCAAAAACCGATTGCTCTGCCTCTTGAAGTCGCTTAGCCATGGCGATGATCTGAGACATCGGAGGCGGCTTCTCATAGCGGCATTCATCCTGGTACACCTCACAGGTCTTGCAGCTCGGCTGTGTTCCATCACAGCGAGTCTATCTCATGTCAGCCAATTTTGGTCAGCGTGTAAGCAAAGTGCGAAGCACCTTTCTAGCTCTACAGTTTGCGCATGTCAAGCCTCTATGTGTCCGGCTGATCCTCTCAACTCGGGACCTTGGCGCAGTGGTGGAGCTTGAGGAGACACTACCCGCCTTTCTAGGGACTCGCGTCGCTAGCTGATCCATTTCGATGAAAGGGTGGTGGGGTTGAGGAGTATGTAATTTGTAGAATGGATGCAGACTTCCAGGTTCAGATTGGAGATCCGGGGTATCAAGTAAAAGTCGGAAGAATGCCCTGTGATTCATTCTCGCGGAAGGGCTAGCTAGCTTACTTACCCTCTGACCAGACTCCATTCAGCTTTCTTCTGGTCTGTCGTAATCGACCCTCTTCCTCTCTCCCCTCCCACCCGATCATCTCGGAGCGGGGTCGGGATTTGGTCGGGATGGGCTCTGTGGAAACCGCCTTATTCCCAGCACTATGGCTTGGTAATTGATTCGTTAGACAAAACCGGTGACGTTAGCCTCTACACTCTACACTTTCTGCAAACGTTCCCCGGAAATAAGCGTAATGTCTTGCTATGACGGGTGTGGTTCACACCTTTCTGGTGGCTGTCAGCCCCAAACTCGCTGTCCTACGTAGATAATAGGCTACTCTCTCTTGGGAGTGCAGGGGAAGCCTCTCTAGTAGTTAGTGATCGGGACGCGCTAAATGCTGTACAAATTTCGCCTATAGATGGATGGATGCCCGGATTGCCCGGTGTGCCCTACTGAATCACGCGAATAGGATCGAAAATACTTTCTCAAAGCGAATTATTATGGTCATTGAGTACATCATGAGCCACTGGCGAATGAGTGCAAATATTAAGGGCCCAGGAGGTAAGGTCTTCACATATGGTCCTCTTACACGCTCAGGTAAGTAGCAATACGAATGACACTCGCGTTCGAATATTGATTCATCATCTACCATCATAAAAGACTCGCCACCAGCGTCCTTAGTTCACCTTCATGGAGTTCTTTCACGCCTAGTAACTCATTGTCTAAGCGATCCGAAAAGTCACAACCGTAAGCGCTACTCATAGAGCCACAGAAGCAAAACCCAAGCATGGCAGAATCCACATTTGCTTCAGTGCCCTCCGCTAGCTCAACAAGGCTCTCGCGTCTGAGCTCTTCCGTGTCCTTGTAAGTCGTGGTCCAATCTTTTCCGTCAACCTCTTTGACTACTTGCATTAATTTGTGTTGAGTGACTAGCGCAGAATGAACGTAGACGAGGCGATTCGCTGTCTCTTGCTGATGCTCGATGATGCCCAAGACAGCTGTCGCAACATCGGCTAGTGTCGTTGCGCTGAAAGGCACGCCGCCACCATTATATAGGATTGCGTAGTGTTGACTAAGATTGAGTATCAAGTCCATCTTCAAGCCCCAATCGAGAAACAGGCCGTTTGCAATTGCAGTGAAGGTGAAGCCCGGGTTTGACATTGATTTCTCAAGAAGGTGTTTCTGGGTAGCAACTTTAGGCGCACATACAGGCAATTGCACACAGCGGGCATTCGCAGAGTCCATTCCAAACTCCGCGGGGATAAATCGTTTTACACCTGCAGCGACGGATGCATCGATCAAAGGGTTCTGACCACCAATGGCTAATGTCGCCAAACAGGACACGACCACCTCGGCCCCCAGTAAAGCAGGGGTCAAGGACTCGACAGAGTTGAAGTCAACTTCTTTGATAGTGAGATTATGGTGGGGAGCTAGTTTAGATGAGTTTCCACCCTTTCGTGAGAGTACTCTCACAGAGAAGTTTGCTTTGAGTAGGGCTTTGAGAATCGGGGATCCAAGGTTGCCTGTGGCACCGGCAAGCGCGACGTAAGTTCCGGACATATTTTTGGGACATTAAGAAGAAAAAGAGGTAAAATGCAAATAGTTGTAGACAACGAGTATCATTTACGCTTGTGTTGTTTCTCTTGACCTTTAATACCTATGATCACACTTAATTGATATGTCCCACGTCCGTTGTGTGTCATGAGAGCCGGATCCGAGCTACACCTTCAGAATGTTGAACCTTGAAGTTAGCCGGGGACCTTCCATGCAAGGTATTCATGTCGGTTGCTATCCCTAGCTGTAGTTGACGATTTAAATGAGACACCGTGGGAAGCAATCTACGCGGAATGCATCATGCGGGCTTTGTCACTTCGGATCCCTTTCATATAGAGCCGGATCCGATGTGGGTCCTTGGCATTGCTAGCCTCTGAGGGTTCCGATAGTCGGATCCGATCTGTGGGCCCTCCAAGTGGCTAAAGGCATTTCGACTAGCTAACGCGCGCCGTCTTTCCAATACTGATTATGTTATGCTTCGTACCGCATGCACCTGAAATTTATCAGTTGTGAAACGCCTGAAAATTGAGCATCCCAAAGAACGGATGAATATTCCCCATGCTTTCTTTGACATCATATATCTTAGGGGAACATTAGGAGCTCGCAGCATTCCCGGTGTTCTAGACCCGATTCCACTTCCAGTTCGCGACCAGGGTCCTAAGATCATACCATAAAGCAAATAGATTATGTCCAATAGTTCAGCTCAGCGGAAAAGAGTACAATTCTCCAGTTGCGATGGCTGTCGCCGCTCACGTGTTTCGTGCGATGCCGCGAGCTTCGGCTATCAGCCCGGAAAGACGAAGTGGCAGGGCTCATGCTCACGATGTGCCAAAAGAGAGCGATTGTGTACTTTTGAGGTGTGATGACGCTCATATAGTGAAGTGTGGCACGACTGACCGTTCGTGCTCAGTGGATCAATTGTCCGGAACAGAAGGCTACCAATTCACGACTCAGAGGTCCGTTCAGCTTCTCTGCCACCGAGGACACCGAAAGACCAAATACTGTCGTAGACACTCAACGGATTCCTATAGTAGGAGATAGCCTTCTGAAAGCGTGGTCTCACCAAGTATTTCATCAGTGTTTCGAAACGTCCTTCGGTTTTGTAGTTGGACGGGACAGTTGTCCATTCATGTACGTAATCCGGTGATTCAAAAACAATTGCCACTTCTAACGGTTACAGCGATGACCCTCGTAGCGAGTTCTGTATTCCTGCAACGAAGCTATTTGCCATGCTTGATATTTATATGGGGGACGAAGTTGCCCGTGATATCTCAGGCCATAGCTCTGGCTTGCACGCTAGGCGAAGGGAAATGGATGATCAGCTCGAAATGTCGCTGAAGATCGCAGTTGAAGCTTTTGCAGCTCAGTGGCTGCCACTAGTACCTCAGCATCGCGAGGATCACATACATCAAGATGAGCAGTCCATTAGGAGTAGCTGGCGCGCAGCGAGGAGAGAGATGCTAAAAGTCATCAACCGCGCATCATATCGGTCCATCTTAGCACTATATCTCTTTTCTCAGACGCCTGTCCCCATTGGTGTTTCAGACGAGGAGGAGCTGGACGGAGTTAATGGTTTAGTGTGTATCCAGACCGCTCTATTGCAAATCCAGAGACTTCGAGAACGCCAAAACGGAGGTCAATTTCACGGATCGGGAACATTAGCTTGGACAGACTCATTGTTAAGGTCAAGCCCGAGCGATGATCCAAAGACAACGTTCCTCAACCTAGAAAGTAGAGTTTATTGGGCGGCAGTTATATGGGACACGTCAATCTCTCTCACATCTAATCTACGAGCTTGCCTGACCTCGGGGCTCAAAGGAGCATGTTCCGAACCGGTCTGGCGCTTGACTAGGTCATTTCTAACAGGCTCATTCCACCCCAAGACAGAGTCTTGGCGCACAGAGGGGTTTGAAGTGTCTGACGATACAGCTTCCCGAATCATCTCCGCAGCAGCTGTCTGCAAATTATACGTATGGAAGAATATCACATCGCTGAAGGAAGCGCTCCGGGAAGGAGTAGACGAGGAAAGCGTTCTCTTTACCTGGAGGGCTCTCTTAGATGCGATTGAAATTTTCCATACCTCGGTTCGACCTCTTCTTACCTCTTGTGAGAGACGGCTTAACTTCTTGAATCAAGGCTGCAGGCTTGTGTGGTATCAAGTGCTTTTGCAATATTACCTGGGGATCTTGGTTATGGCCGATGCCATTGAGGCCAATAACCGCACAAGTATGTTGGATGAAGTACGTGAGACTGTACAAGACGCCGAGAATGAAGCCTTCAATGTCATCAAAGCTGGCACTGAGGACGTATACACGATTCATCTATCTGACAAAACAGCAAATGATGAATCCATCACCACATCGCTTGTTGCCATGGATCCCAACCCCCACTTCGTTATTGATCTGGCGATCCTGCTGAACCATATCATTATCGCAAAATACCGCTACGGGAAAATCAAGCTTGAGATCTACTCACATCTTTTCTCGATTCTGAGTAAAGCTCTCGACCAGCTCCCTAGATATTCGAAATCCGTCCACGCCGCTCGAGAAACTCTGGCTATATCTTTTGAAGCGACCAAATAGGCCCCAGTTTAAGGGGCATTGCTTCAAACCCTCTTGACTTTGGGTGTGATCAATATCAAGCCTTTGATACGGATGGCGCACGATTGGTCTACATGAACACGGATCCCTAGAATATGACTAGTATCCCTGTGAGCCAGTTTTGCTCTTCAGGACTTTATGGTGGGCACAGGGCTTCGAACAAATAACATCGAAGGTCGGCGCTACTGCTCAAAAACGCAAGGTAGCGAGACACTCATGCTACTTAAAAGAACGAGCTGACGACATCAACATCTATCACATCCCACTCTTACCTCTTTATCAAGACAGGCCCCGCTTGTATCCACGAATGACCCCGAACTGGCCTAAGAACTTCACCTGATAGAATTACCCTCTTGTATTCGTTATTTTTGACTCGGGTTTGGGTTCTTTCGGACATCTAGGCTTGGTAATGTCTCTAGACTCGAATTCTGTTCCCACCTGACCCCACGAGAGTCGAGAAGGGAGTGGTGGTAGGCAGGCCGGTTGCTCATTCATTACTCACTGTATAGGGTCAAAGTACGTAAGTTCGTCTCCGAGAGCCCCGATCGAACATCAACCTGAAACGCAATGCAACATCAGTCGGGGCATGCCATACTAGCACTGTTGCGTTATACCAAATCAACACGGCCCGAGCAAAGCTTTGAACATGTGCTCTTCACATGTTGGAGTAAAGAGTTGCATACGCCTCGGCGTCAGGTTCTTGCGCTGCTATGAAGATGAGGCACCGGCCGTAGCGAGAGCCGAAGGGCGTCCCAGAGCAGGGGTCATGTTCCTGAAAATCTTGGATCTCGCCCCGCATTCCAAGATGTCGCTTAGATACACGCCGGCAGCCATACGAATCTGGGGTAAAAATCCGGGGACTGATCCCTGTATACCAATGTGCCTTGGACATCCTCGGCGTTGTTAGAACGGCCTCAAGAGATATAAAATCCAGCAAAGGGTTCAGACTGAAGACTCAACTATTAACGCGTCGTCTTACAATATTATACTCAAAACAACACCAATACTCAATATTAAATTCCCTCAGTCAATATGAAGTGCCTTATCTGGTTCGCGGCTGTTGCCACTGCTGCCCTTGTCGCAAGGCAAGATTGTACCGCCACTTCTGCAATTCCTTCATGCGGTGTATGATCCTACGTTCGATTCAAAGTTACACTGACTGTTTGCTAACACGTAGAAGGTTGCTTGTCTGACCTCTGCCGCCACCGCAATCGGCTGTAGTGCAACGGACTATCCTTGCCAATGCACCAGCTCGGCCGAACTTCAAGCGTCGGCTCTGGGATGCGTGGTCAGCAACTGCGGAATCGCCACTGCTCTCGAAGTTCAATCTGCGGCATCCGCCATCTGTACTGCCTGTGCCTAAGCAAGATCGTTAGCTGTCAACTTGGACAGGCAACAGGAGATGCGATTCCCATGAGGGCAGCCGCTGGCTCACCAACATATCTTCGCTCAGCCAAATAGTCTTATCCCTTCCAAGTAGATACATGAATGGATACATTGAGCTGTGATCATATACAAGGAAAGTGTCCTGCTCAATAGAAAAGATGAAGACCCCAAGTCCGTGCAGGCCGATGCCAAATAGTAGTCGAGGTGTTCACCGTTGAAGTCCTGGAGATTCTAGAAACAATGATTCGCATGGCCCAGAAATTTCTCTCACTTTGTATCTATCTCCCCATTTACTGCTGGTCATTCCTAGTTTGATCTAACGATCACTGTAACGAGATGCCGTCCTCGAATTTTACCCGGTTCGGGTTCGTTGAATTTAGTCAGACGGACCTTGCATTATGCTTCTTATGCATGTAAGACCGTTCATGTTTATGCCCCAAAATGGATTAAATGATCATCATCAGCTTTGGATTTGGCAGCGGCGAGACTACTTGGCCCCCGCATTCTTTCATAGCATAATTTTTGAAAGCCTTCAATTGGGCCTGAAGCGAGCTCAGTGCAATGCTGCTAACAGAGCAAACTTCAGGCTTATCATCGACTATTGCCAGGATCGACAGCAATGTCTGGTCTATGCCAATGCCACACGATTCGCTTGCCAGCCAGATGAGTCAGCAGGGGAGTACTGAGTATGTGAAGGATTTTTGACATGTTGGGTTATTTACTGCGCTTACCCAGCTATGTCAATTTCTGATCATGAGTAGCTCGAACAAGTCAGCTTGGACATCTATATATTGCTTCGAGAACTGTCCAAATATCCAAGAAATCCAATATTGACTTATTGCAAGCCATATAAGTGATTACTTGACAATGAGATTTGCCAAAATTCTCCTCGGCGTAGCTTTGACATCTTTGAGCCTCTCGCAATCAACTACTTCGGACTGCAATTATGAATGGATGACCCAACCGATTGACCATTATGGAGCGACAAATGGCACTTTCCAGCAGCGCTTTAGTGTGTTTAGCGAATTCTTTAAGCCCGGAGGACCCATAATGTTCTTCCAGGGCGAAGAGTCATGGGCCTTAGATTGTGCTAACACAACCGTTCAGTATACCTACGCTCGGGAACTTAAAGGTATAGCGGTATCTCTTGAGCATCGCTATTTTGGACAGAGCTTGCCATTCGGAGATGCTTCTCATACACCTGAGAACATGGAATATCTTAGTCTAGATAACGTCATGGCCGATGCCGTGGCATTCATTTCTCAGATCAAAGAGAACTACACCGGTGCTGCAGATAGCAAAGCCATCGTTGCAAGCGGCTCGTATGGTGGCTTCTTGGCGGCCGCTTTCAGACTGAGTCGTCCAGACACTTTCTATGGCGCGTTAGCCTCTGCTGGCCCTGTGCCCAATAAGGGATTCGTGAACAGCACAGATCCCAATATATATAATTGGTGGACGTGGGTTAACCGTGTTTATCTTGATCGCTCGGCGGAAGCCTCTGCTAAGATTAAGCAAGCGTTCAAGGTCTTGCAAAGTCGCCTTGCATCTACCGACATTGCAAGTCTCAAAGATCAACTTGGACTCTGCACAAGTCCCTCGCTCAACGATACTGTATCGCTGGGGCAATTGAGGACATTCTTGACCCTTGTCTTCTCTCAAGCAGTTGAGCTCAACTATCCCGTACCTCAGCCTGGACGCGCACCCGTGGCTAATGCTGTCGATGAGGTGATCAGGATTGCATTGGATGAGGATGATCCGATGCAGATTCTCAACAGAACATTCTGGCTGTGGTATGGTGCTGAAGGGCCGGGCCATGCGAACTGCTTTAACTTCACGGACTCGAATTTCGCAAGCAAGGCAGTGTGGTTGATCGAACAGACTCCGTTCCGCTATATTGTCTGTGCCTATTTTCCTCTGCGATCCAACTTCATTCCAAACGGCACCATATTCCTTCCTACAGGCACAGATGCGGTCAAGCTCTCTGCAGAGAATTGCCAGCGACAATGGGGCATAACTCCGTTGACCGATAAGGAAATTGAAGAGCGTTATCACTTTTCACCGGCGAATATCCAAAAGTCAACGCGAATCATATGGTCAAATGGCGAGTTTGACCCTGTCTCGGCAGTGAGTGTTAGCTATTTGCCGCCGTCGGTTGATCCATGTGCCTCGAGAATGATCCTTACAAGCAATATGGCGCATCGCGAGGATCTTTTCCTGCCTGGTTCAAGCGATAGAGCCACGGTTACCCAACTACGAGAAAAGGAGATCGCTATTTTCAAAGAGTGGCTTACCTATTGTTGAAGAGTCGTGAAACTTTGCAGTCTCCTGGTTTCGGAATGGGGCGTAGGTGAGCCACGAAGATATTCGATCGTCGTTTTGACAAGTCATTGACTTGATAATGGGTTGATGCTCCTTGAGATAAGGTACAACTTCCGGCTGGTTAGCATGATGTTGCTATCTGGTCCTGAATTGTCAACAAGTGACGTACCTAGGTAGAAGTACTCTCTCTAAAGAAGCCAGTGCATATGCATGGATGAAGCTGACTGCTCTAGCTGAGGACTTTGGGAGACAAGAGAATGCGGGGTACCCCGGCCAGCCCAGCCTCTGGGGATGAGAGGATTGAATACGAAAGTGATGTGCATTAGCCCAACAGGTGGTGGTTTAGACTAGTATTGATTACTTTGGACATGGTTTACAACCCAACTTAAAGTCCGAAAGGGTATTTTTACCATTTTCGTCCTTTCTTAGATGCGTGCGTTTAAGCTTGGGGGATCGACCCATAGCAGACAAACATCCTCGCGTGGCAAGCCCACCTTAGTAAGCCGGACAGAATTCCCTCTTGCAGCAATGAACAGAAGAATATCTCGCTGTACAATACGACGAGAAGGCACATGTGAGAGAGCGTACCGCCGTACTTTTGACAAAAAAACTCAGCTTCTGCATCCAGACGTGGGTTTCTTTCCCCATCCATCATGTTTCTCTTTATCGCCACGGAAGATGAGGTTATTTCTGTTTCTTTCCCTGCTTCAGGCTTGCCTGGCTTGGGCTGATATCAAAGTGTATGTCTCACCTTGCGGATCTGACACAAACACAGGGCTCGACCCTGATAAGCCCTTACGCACCCTGCCTAAAGCTCAAGATGCTGTCAGAGCTTTAGACACAGATCATCTATCCCAGAATGTGACAATTCATGTAGCCCCTGGAAAATATGTGCTCTCCGAACCTTTAATATTCGAAGCTGTCGATTCTGGCACGAATGAATTTAGCGTCTCTTGGGTTGGACCAGGAGCGGTGATTTCCGGTGGCTATAAAATTGAAAACTGGACACAGGGGTCGGGCGGTATTTATGCTGCCTCAGTTCCCAGGGGACTTAAATCGAGGAACTTGTATGTGGATGGCAAGGCAGCAAACTATGCCCGCCGACAGATCAATCGGAAAGACTTCAACTATACTGCGACCGGTATGGAGTGGAGCGACCCAGATTATGACTGGCTCATGTCAACGGCTGGTATCCAGGATGCAGAAGTGCCCTTCATTGCATCTTTCACTGACCGCTATGCCCCGATTCAAGCAGTTGGGCACCGTCAACTCGTGATGAAGCAGAATTCTTGGTCAAATCAAATTGTCGGTTGGGATATTGTCCAATCGCCCTTTGCTGAATTCGGTGTATTTGTACAGAACTGTAGGGCGCTTCTGGATACCGCTGGCGAGTATTTTTTAGATTCGATAGAAGGGAAAGTTTATTATATCCCCCTTGATGGGGAGGATATGAGCCGAGTTGACTCATATCTTGGTATTCTGGAGGCAATCATCGTAGTTGGCGGAACTTATGAAGAACCTGCCCATGACATCTCGTTCGAAGGTTTCGAATTCGTGGGTATTTCCTCGCCATTCCGGGAGACTCACTGACTTTTTTACATATAGGCTCACTCAACCTGGCTCAGACCCAAAGATTATGGATACCCTGACCAGCAAACAGGTGGTTACATTGGTGAGAATGCCACTTATCCTGAATTCGAGGCTTCGCGGCCACATTGGTGGCAAATGCCAAGCGCTGTTCAGATCAGTGCAGCAAAGAACATCGTGTTCCAGAAGTGCACCTTCAATGAACTCGGGGCTGGAGGGGTAGGCATTGGCAATGACGCAAACGCCCATCTATCTGAAGTCGGTTTGGGAGCGAGTCATATCTCCATCGTCGACGGATACTTCACGCAGATAATGGGTGGAAGCATTACCGCGGGTGGTATCCAGGCAGATGCCCATCACCCTAACGACCCACGAATGGTCAACTCCCATGTTACAATTTCTGGGAATATATTACAACAATTCGGCTCTATTTAGCTCAACTGTGAACATCCTGGTAACTTATGTTCAGAATTCGATCGTGTCCCACAATGATATTCATCATGCTCCCTATTCTGGCATATCCCACGGCTATGGCTGGGGATCTAACGATGCTGGCGGTAGTCCGGATTATTTGTCCCGGGGGTTGTACAAATACCAACCGTTGTATCAGACTCCAACAACATCTGCCAACAATTTAATCGAAGGCAATCTCATCCACATGTACGGAATTTCACACACTGATCTCGGCGCTTTATATTCTCTATCTTGTTCTCCGGGAACACTGTTTATCAATAATTATGGGTACGATTCCGCTTTCAAAGGACTTCACCCAGATGAAGGAAGCAGTAACATGACATATATTAACAACATCATGTTGAACGAGGGACTTTGGTATGATCCCAATGACAGCAGCGATGAGTACCGGACCGGTAACAATACGTTTGTCGATAACTGGGGAAGGAACAAGAACCCCAAATACCCCTCGACGGATATCCGAATCATACGGGTCCGCACGGAAACACATTTTTACGGAACAAAATTGCGCAATACGTCAATGAGACAAACGAGGTCGCTCAGAAAGCGGCTTACCGAGCAGGTGTTCTTCCTGGTGCCCGTAGCGGTCGTCCAATTTCAAACGGTTTAGATCTCACGGATGCCTTTCTCTCGATTAGCCGAACAGAAGATAGCCATGCCGCTATCAAGCTGAGTAATTTCGACGACGTCAACTACACAGAGGTCACGTTCACAGCATTGGCGAATGGCAGATCTCTTGAACCTCTTGCCGTTCCCACGTTAGTTCCTGCTGACAATTATGCGATCGCCACATTCGAATTCAGTGGAATAAATGGAACAAATGTTACAGCACAAGCAACCTATACAAACCCGCGAATTGGATGGAAGCGAACCATTAAGACTAATCAAGCCATCTAGAGGTTTAAGAACTGTAATAAGCGTTTCAGGGAATGTAGCTTAACCATGTAGTTGCGACTTAGCTCCAATCAATGAAAGCCTGCCAATGTCAGCGCTATCGAGTATGAGCTTAGAGCATCCTAATGACTATCTTAAGAACTGCATGAACATCGTTTAATTTACAACTATAGGCGTCCAACCACCGAGTACATAGGCAGGGTCGGTGTATGACGTGATAATATCCTTATCTTGTGGCAATGACAGTTCTCTTGAAACGTTGAGGCGTCGCGACATGTCTACAGTGCCTCCGTCTAGATTCATGGTGTTGTACTCCCAAAAGTGAACATGGCTCGAGTCAAATGGTGGACCCTGAACTGGACCCCATCCTTCTGGGAGTATCCCTAACGTCTTGGTGTTGATCAACACCATCTCTGCGTAAGGCCAATTGGGAGCAACACCGCCAGTATTGTCTGGTAGCCGGGCAAACGTGGAGTTCCCTTGTCGGCCAATGATGGTGCTATTGATAAAAACATTACCATGCACACCGAATCCAGTTCGCGTCCAGGTCACGGCACCGATTGAGTTGATCTCACTCCGCAGCCAATAGACTGAGCCGTAACCAAGAACAGAGTCACCATCACCAATGAGCGTAGTGTCGGTGACATAAATAGTACCGTATGTTGTTAGTGCATCGCCAGAGCCATTCAAGGTCAAATGATCGAGAATGACTCTTGTACCCTCTATTAGTAAAGCCTCAGCCTGACCTCTATAGTAGTTATTGATGGTGAAGTCGCTTAGTTGGACATCGGTGACGCCATGAAAAGAAAAGGCAGGTCGGCGCGATGGGCCTTGTCTGTTTGGAGGATTGAATGCACTGTTGTTGGGGTACCCAACCACTGTCCCGTTACGACTCTCTCCTCTGATGGTCAGGTTCGTCTTGTACTGCCAATACACGAGTTCTTCATAATTGCCTTCTTTGATGATAATTGTGATGCGCTCAGTTGGATTCGCTGGCGCCCAGTCAATTGCGCCCTGAACTGTGTTGAAATCAGCGGAGCCGTCAGCTGCAACGACAACGCGAGTGCTTCCGGCGCTGGGTCCTTGACTCTTCGTTGAAAATGTCCACGAGCAGTCAGATGTGAATCCAGAGAATTGGTCATCAGCTATCTTCAAGACGTCGGGATCCATTTTAACGATGTAAGATTTGCCATATTCGAGCTTGTTGTTGTGCAAGTATACCGTTGCGGTGTTGTCGTGCACAATGATAGGGAAGAAGTAGAAGTCCACTACATCAGTGAATGTCAGCAACTATCTTATCATAAGAGTGCTGGCAAATGCCATCACTAAACGTTGGTGGACCATCTATTCAAGAACTGGCTCACGTACTTCCCCCAACAAAGTTCGTCTGGTATGTTGTCGTATCACTATAGTTGGCCTTGGTCGAGCCATTCCCAAACGGACTGGGAGACCATGGAACTGACAGATCAAGACTATCAACTAATTTCTTATTCGAGGCATCATAAACTCGAATGGTCCCGTTTGATCCTATTGATGGCGGCGAGGGGAATTGAAGCACTAAATGTGTATCTATGTTCACATTCTGCTGTCTAGGAAACGGCGATAGCTGCGGACGGCTTCCTCGTTGATCGAGGCGCGTCGCCGTCGCGACTGTGACAAGAAAGATGACCTTTAACAACTTCATGGTTCGACACAGCTTTGAGGACTCCTCGATGGTGAACTTTCTTGTGGTATATTACATAGTACGACATAACATCAATGAGCTTGAAGTCCCGAAAAATATAGTTATATTAATGTAGAACATGGTCTTCAACGGTGTAAGACAGCCCGAAGCCGTTCAATCTCAGATCTAACATGGACACAATATCGCACGAAATGTACTTCGTGTTGTTCAGCCGTTTAACCGGGATGAGGGGCTCGACACTTCACGCATGTTGACAGCCGACTAGATTCAGGAAAAGGCTAGGATTGCGGCTAGAAAAGCAGCCAAATGCAACTGGTGCTGGAAGTTGCGTGCTAGTTCTGGGGGATGACCGGTGACTTGGTTTAATGGCGAGCCTCTAGCTATTCCAGGTTTAAACCGACATTCGTAGCTGACAGCGCAGCGTGTGTCGATCCCAGCAAGGCCTACAGTCATTTCTGTTATGCATTATCGCCCTTTTGTACGAGCTCTTCAGGCTTGCCGATCTACTTGATATCCAATTCTCACTGGTGGAAATCACTGCAAAGAATACGCCGTACATCAAGGAGCTCTTGAGCCTCGAGCCTCTAGTGCGGGGTACTGCTGGGTTTAAGGATTTTAGCACATCTATGTCCTGGGGAATTCAAGTTCTCCGCATGATGATCCCGGACTTGTCTCGCTTCACCGCACTTTGGAGACAAATACTGGCAGGCACGGCGTCGAGCGAGACTCAGGGACAAGCAGAGGGGTCCTTGGAATAGTATCTGTGATGATACCGCTGACATATATCCAAACCTGGGGCGGTGGAAGTGGTCGTTATTTTTTGGTTATTGCTGATGCTATCCTCCGTTCAAATTCCGAAGCAACATCGAACATGTACCCATCCATGCCCTTTGCACACACAAAGCTGACACCAAACGGCATCCCACCTTCTACGAAGCCAGCATTTACACTCACGGCGCAGAGATCCAGTACGTTTCCGAAATGCGTGAACTCTCCAAGTTTCGCATTCAGCCCAATCGGATCAGCATCCATCTCACCAATTGTTGGATGGCATGGAACAGTAGGCACCAGCATCACATCCACCTTCCCGCCCTGTCTCGAGAACAGGTTGGCTGTCTCTCGTGTAACTTCCGCCTGCTTGATCTGATCAGAGAAAACATCCCAAGGTTTTGCGCCTCGTGAAAGCACGTTACTGAACAGTGCTTTGGTCGTCGGATGCAACGACTCCAGATTCGACAGAACAAAGTCCGTCCCGATGCAGGCTATCCGCTCGTTTACAAGACTGCCGCTGTACAGCAGCTCTGTGGCCGACAAGAATGGTTGATATGCTGAAGCATTAAGTGTTATCAGTCGACCACCCATGGACTGCATTTGCTGAACAGCTGAACCAAAGGCAACTTGAAACTCGTTTGAGCAGACAGCAAGTGCAGTAGGAGGTGGTACAGCAAACGTGAAGCCCGCCTCCGTGATATCTCGATAGTCTACGAGATGCAATGGAAGAGAAGCGGGATCCTTAGCATACGCGTCCTCTGAGTCGTATTGGTCCACGACGTACCAGACCTTTCTAGCATCTTCAGCCGATAAAGTGAATATCGATGCCGTGTCCAAACTCCGACAAGCTGGTACAATCCCTCTTCCTGATAGTGTACCTTTTGTAGGCTTATAGCCAACAATACCGTTCAATGCAGCAGGAACTCTGCCGCTTCCAGCGGTGTCGGTGCCAAGAGCGAATGAGACGAGCTGGGCAGCCACTGCGACACCTGAACCAGAGGATGATCCTCCAGAAACATACTTGCCGCCTCCAAAGACGCTTGAAGGTGTTCCATATGGCGATCTGCAGCCACTTAACCCAGTAGCAAGTTGATCCATGTTTGTCTTTCCAACCAGAATTGCGCCAGCTTCAAGGAGTGCTGAGACGACGGGAGATGTCAAATCTGGGGTGTATGCATATGTGGGACATGCTGCGGTTGTCGGGAGACCCGCGACGTCAAAGTTGTCCTTAACCGCGAAAGGAATGCCGTAGAGCGGTGGGAGCTCATCGCCACTCTTCTGCTGGTATTTAGCGCTCAACTTCCTTGCCTCTTCTATCAAGGAGTCGCGGGATCGCAGGTGAATCCACACGTAAGGATTCTCGAGTTGGTATTGTTCGGCCCGAGAACAGAGACTGGAAACCACTTCCTCGGGCGATATCTCATGCCGTTGATAGAGCCCCTTCAACGTTGCAATGTCCAAAGAGCGCCCATCCCAGCTAACAGGAGCTGGAGGCGGTGTACCAGGCGGAGTGAGGGGGCCGGCGAGTTTCTCCGCCTGCGCAATGAACTCCGCGCTCGTTGTCGTGAACCCAAACAGGCCGTCATACGAAGAGATCATGGCTAATGAATTTTTGACGTAGTCTGAATTGAAGCCCCCGGTGCAATCGCCGAGAATGCAGGATTGAAATCCACGATCATTAGCCTCTCTCGCTGTGGTTGTCACGCAGCACTCTGTTGTCACTCCACAGAAGATCAAATGGCTGATGCCCCTTGCCATGAGCTTTCTATGCAAATCGGTATTCCAGAAAGAACCCTTTCCCGGCTTGTCCACAACCACTTCTTCCGGGAGCGGTCGCAACTCATCTACTATGTCATGGCCGTATTGTCCCCGAACTAGTAGCCGCCCCATCGGTCCTTGATTACCAATTCCTAGAGTGTGGTGACCACTCGGCGCATTTATTTGGCGGTCTCTTTTTGAAGCACTGAGATCTGAAAGATCGGGCAGATGACCTTCGCGGGTGTGGACAATATGGAGGCCAAGCGCCCGCGCTGCTAGGAGAGCTTTTTGCGCTGCTGGTACGACGGAGCGTACGGAGGAGAAGATCGCCGCATCACCGCACTGAATGGCGCCAAAACCATCCGGGTCAACAAAGTCTCGTTGGATATCGATCAGAACGAGTGCTGTACGTCGCGGCGTAAAGGTGTAAGCGTACGGCGCTGCCGAAGCCAGTGTTATGGGCTGTGAGCTTGACATCGTGAAGGGATAATCGAACACGAAGAGTAGACGACGTGATCGTCACTGTATGTGCAATGCTCTCACTGCCTCAGCATACTTACTTCAACTCGCCAAATATTCTATTCGCGGCGCAGGCAGAGCGCAGCCCCGTGAACAACCGTCGAACCGACTCATTGAACATGGAGCACGGCCGGCGGCGACCCAGACTTCTGTATGCCGGCGGCCGTCGAAGGATAGTCAACTCCTCCGGCCGACTGCAACGGCGCCAGGACGATGGCGCCCGCTATCTTATCTTGCCACTATCTCCAGCAAAGAAGAGGCACTGACTTAAGATTCCAACACTCCAACTAAGGAATGCTAGCTTGCCCATAGAGTAGCCATCTCCACACTGGATTGCGGGGCGCATGCTGATAATGACACAAACAATAACGTGGCTCCGTGCTACCTCACTGCGATGCTTCTCATTGCCAACGCGCCTGTTACTCGCGCTATCGAATCTGGATTTCAACTGTAGGATGTCAGACTTCGTTGCCAACTATTGAATGAATTTACTAGTCCTCGAAGACGTCTACGCTCCGAAATGCCCGAATATCACCGCACCAAAAGAAAAAAACACGGGCACCACACAAGTTGACCAGCACATCACCGCAGTAACGCGTTCACGCAGTGCGGCTGAGAATTAGTTTTGCTTTTTTTTTGTGTTTATCTCTTATGCTTGACCGGCGCCCACGACTTGAGCATTGGTTTCGCGAAGCTCCTTCTGGTCCACCCTGCTAACACTCAGCCGTTTCCAAACATAATCTCCAGCGAGCACAGGTTCGTATTTGCTCTTTTCTCCATCCGCGAGACAGCTATCCAATGTCTTGATTGTGGCGTCGTAGTTGACGCCGAAGAAGAAAGGAATTGAATATCTTTCCTGCCCCGTTACGTTCCACACACGATGCACGGTGGAAACGAAGCGGTCGTTCGTCCAACGTGCGAGCATGTCACCGATATTGACCACGAATGTACCTGCAATTGGCGGTGCTTGAATCCACTCTCCGTCCACATTGAGGATCTGCAGGGCCGGAACCGTGCCTTGACATAGAATAGTGAAGCACTCGATATCTGTGTGTGCCCCTATTCCCAGTGCATCAGGCTCCGAAGCTTGCTGTGGCGGGTAGTGAATCAATCTACCCATGGCTCCAGGTGTTGACACAAGAGAGTCGAAGAAGTCAGGCGGCAGCAGCAAGACTTCAGCGAAGAGACGAATCATCCGCCTGGCTAAGCCGAGAACTTCTGCATAGTATTCCGCGACGCTTGCTCGGAAACCAGGCATATCGGGCCATACATTAGGGCCACTCATCGGATTGTCCTTCCATTCTAAGGACGCAATTAGCCAACCGTAACTTCAAGTCACAAAAAGCGCTCACCCTGAACTTTCTGACCCTTCGGCCAAGTGGGATCAAGCTCTTTCTCATACCCCCAGTTGAAAGCCTCGTTCATGTCAGGCTTACGAGTCTCATCAGTCCGCACCTCAGCTGGTGGCTCGTAGCCTCTCAGAATCTTGGACTTTTTGTAATTGATCTCATTCTTCTTCTCTGCGCCTTGGGCAAAGAAGGATTCGGCAGTCTTGAAGAGATTGTCAATCTTCTCTTGGGGTACATCATGGTCTTTGATGTAAAAGAACCCGACGCGGGTGCATGCGTCAGTCAATTGCTCGAGAAGCTCATTCTTTGGACTTCTGAGAGAGATGAGAGGAATTTCATTGAAGTCTGCCCGCCGAGCAACGTCGGACGAGACAGTCCTCTGATTACCACTGAAAGACGTGAAACTCATTCTGATAGCGGAAGAGATGATTGTTGTAGTAGGCTGTAGTGGTGTGCTACGAACAGACGGATGGCGGCCAAATCCATGCGAGTAGCCGGTCAGTTATCATCAATCCAAACCCTTCTTGTCCTTGTTGAATCCACCGCCGGCGGCCCGTAGCCTATAACAAACGCATTGGCAGGTGGGCCGATCAAAGTGATATTCAACGGACCCACCAAGATAGGACCAACACGACTCGTGCCCAGAACCGTCACCAAAAGGAATAAATCCACCACGCCGGCAATATGAGGCGCCGTCGGCCTCGAGGATCACAGTGAACCCGCCGGCTGACACCTTGCGACCGACGGCCAGTTAGCGATAAGTTGAAGAATTGGTTATCATTGCTCTAGAGTTCCTTCACCTCTAGTCGATAGACTGGGTTAAGACGTTCGCGTCTGCAGCGGAATTGATAACAGTTTGCCGATTAGAAGGTTTGCCTTGGGGATTGATAAACTGCGCACAAACTCTCTCTCGTTCTCTATGATCTAGTCATAGATGACCTCAATTTAGACCTTCTCTTCTTTGGTGGACTCCTCTTGTCGTTTCTTTCCTAAAGTTGCGCATAGCCTCGGCCATAATGGATGCACTTCGCTCCCGGGCCCAGCGCGTCAAGGCTAATGTCGAGTCGAAGAAGTCTAGGGAAGGATGGATCCTCGAAAAACAGCCGATGACCTTTGCGGACGAGAGTAGCTGGAGTAATCGTGACTCGGACGTGACGCCGCTCGAGCATAGGACCTGGACCTCGTGGACGATTCTCGGATACTGGTTCAGCGACGTCCTCTCGGCACAGTCATGGAGCGGTGCGAGTGCTATAATAGCAGTGGGGTTGACGTGGTATGTTGCAACATGCTGAAGTGTGTCAGTTTCGTCTTATTAAGTATGTCGCAGGCGTGAGGCTGTATATTGTCTCATTCTAGGAACATTCACTGTGACCATTCCCCTGTGTTTGAACGGTGCAGCCGGCGCACAATTGCACGTACCTTTTCCGGTCGTGGCAAGATCGAGTTTTGGCTTCCTATTCAGCCGCTTCGCTGTCGTGATCCGCATGGTCACTGCTCTGTTCTGGCATGGTATGATTGTCCTCGTGAGATGATCATTGTAGGACATGCACTAAACTACACAACAGCTATTCAAACTTATTCCGGCTCAACAGCCATGACTCAGGTTATCCGATCTATATGGCCATCATACTTAAATATCCCCAATCACCTCCCTAAATCAGCGGGTATCACGACGCAGCAGATGGTCTCGCACTTTCTGTTCTGGTCTGTGCAATTTCCCATTCTTCTCATCGCTCCTCACAAGCTCCGTTGGTTCTTTGTCGCCAAAGCAGTCATTGTTCTTTCGGCGGCTGCAGGAACAGTGATTGGCATGACTAGACTTGCTAGCGGTACGGGTGATATTTGGAATCAACAGCCTACCGTAAGCGGCGCAACTAAGGCATGGCTTATTGTCTCTTCGATGAGCTCCATGACTGGAGGTTGGGCGACCATGGCTACCAATGTAGCAGATTTTTCACGATATCTGAAGAAGCCCAATGCTGTTTACTGGCAGACACTTTTTGTGCCCCTCACTTGCACGGTTCTAGGCGTGTTCGGCATCATTGGCACGTCATGTGCTAAAGTGGTCTACGGCGAATACATTTGGGATCCCCTCACCCTTGCCAGCCACTGGGACGGTCCTGGTGGAAGGGCAGCGGCCTTCTTCGTTGGTGTGGCTTGGTGTATTGCGCAGATTGGTACTAATTTGTCTGCAAATGTTATCTCATGTGCGAACGACATGACGAATCTTTGTCCAAAGTACATCAATATCCGCCGAGGTGTTGTCATTACCACCGTCACAGCTGGCTGGATCATGGTACCCTGGAAGATTATCAGTTCTGCCGCGTCGCTTCTGAATTTCATGGGTGCCCTCGGCATTTTCCTTGCTCCTATTGCTGCCATTCTTGGCTGCGATTACTGGCTTGTCAAGAAGAGGGCTATCGATGTACCCTCGTTATATCGAAGAAACGCTAGATACCGGTATGGCAATGCTTTTGGAACCAACTGGAGGGCTGTTGTCGCTCTCCTCGTCGGCTGCGTCCCAAATCTCCCAGGTCTTGCTGCTGCTGTCAATCCCTCTATCAACATTGGAGGCGCTTCGTACATATACGATATGTTTTATCTGTATGGCTTCACTTCGACGTTTGTCGTATATTATATTCTCAGCCTATTAGTTCCAGCACCCGACACTTTGATCCCTGAGGCAATACACGAAGATGTGGTAATTATTGATGGCGAGGAGACGATTAACGATGGCGTGCATAATCCTTATAAAGGTTTCAATGTGAATGAGGATCCGGTTGAAGCGAAGGTTTAGTTTTGTAAGGAACACGTGGGAGGTATTCGCTGTGGGTCTAGATTTGATAGATTATCAATTGCAGCTTATTTCTCAATTTGACGCCAGTACTTAGATTCTATGATGGGATTATATGATCTTCTGCCGCTACATCTTTTCTCCATAGATAACTGGATGCAACATGTTCCTGAGGTGGATATTTCTGTTCCGGGCTTCCGTAGAAGTTCTCACGATACGTCCCTCCCGGTACAGCATAGTCATCCCAAAACAGGCCTCTTCTCTGTAGCTCGGGCAACAGAAGATCGATGATATCTTTGAAAGATTGAGGGAACAATGCATACGCCTGCCGAGGTCAACAGTGGTCAATACAAGGGGTCAAGGGAGGGCCTTACGAAGTTGAATCCATCAATGTCTGCTTCTTTGACCCATGTCTCGAGACTGTCAGCGACCCTTGAAGGTGATCCTACAAAGATTGGCCCATTTCCTCCGATGCTGACATGTTCGGCAACAGTATGCTTGGTCCACTTAGAGTTTGGCGGCGAAAATCGTGCATATCCGGCGACAGTTGACCTAATGCAGCCATTAGCGTTGCTCGTTATTCATCATCGAATGGGGAAACAAACTTGACGGCATTGCTCTCAACCTCTCGGAGCTCCTCGTCATCACCATATTTGCTCAGGTCAATACCGGTCCACCCGCCAAACAGGGCTAAAGCGCCCTCATGCGAAGCATATTTCCTGAACTCCTTCAATTTGGCTTCCGCTTCTTCGTCCGTCCGGCCGAGAATTGGAGTGACCAATGCAAGTACCTTGATGCTGCTAGGATCCCTTCCGAATTTCTCCTTGGCAAGCTGTCGTACTTCTGCAATGCTGTTGGCACAGACGGAGGGAGCATGTGCAGAGACAAAGATTGCCTCCGCATGTTGTGCAGCGAACTGTTTGCCCGCTCGAGATGTTCCGGCCTGTAAAAGAAGCGGAGCTCTTTGTGGGCTAGGCTGTACTATATGAGGACCTGGAACGCTGAAGTATTTTCCTTCATGGTTAATCTTCCGAACCAGCTCAGGTGCCGTGTAAATTCCTCTGGCTTTGTCCAGCTGAACGGCATCGTCACGCCAAGAGGACAAGAATAATTTATACATGACTTGCATGTACTCTTCTGCTTGAGCATACCGATCATCATGCTAAAGGATGTCAGGTTGATTTCGACCTTTTTATTACAATCAGCGTCACGTACCGCAGGTTGTTCAGAGCGACCTAAGTTACGTGCAGCTGAGTCCAAATAGCTAGTGACAATCTGTTTGCATGATTAGACATCTCCCTTAGTTTTTTTAGATCCAAGTCTTGTTTATGCTCACGTTCCACCCGAGCCTGATATCTTGTTAGCTGTGGTACCTGCTCTGATAAATTGCTCTACAACTTGCCGTCCATTTGTGAGATGGTCAACAGTGGAAAGGCGGCGTGCCAGGTGATACGGTTGTTCATAGGTTGTAGACACCGTAACACCGAATCCAATGCTTTTCGTAACCGCCGCCATGGCTGGTACAACAGCCAGGGGTTCGTTCACGGGCCATTGAGCACCAGAGACGATAGCTGGATCAAGTGACTGCTTGAAAACATCATAGCCACCTAATAGACTTAGCATGATATTATTGCTGTACAATGAAGCTTATACTGACCCAAAACATCAGCAATGAAAATGCCATGGAATTTAGCATCTTCAAGGAGTTTTGCGAGTTCTACCCAATGATTAACATCATTAAAACGCCAAGACTCATCATCTGGATGCCTCCACAATCCTGGTGACTGATGTCCACTGCCTGTGTACTCTTTAATTATGAAATGAGTGCACCCTGAGTAGATCCGACTTACACATTTCCACAAATGCATTGAGGATCAATTGCCTCTTCCTCCCTGGCTCATTGTCCTGGGTCGCCATGGTAGCCGACGTCAATCAAGTGCAGTAGCGAGTATGGCATATACACAACTTGCATTAAACTAAGCCGAGTTAGACGGAACCTCAAGAACAGACGGCGAGGAGTAACTTGGGCTTTTGATCTTAAACGTATCAATGGTATTAATGGCGCTTGCTGGTGGGGGCGTTGCGGCAAGCAAATCACGCTGGTATTGCGGGATTGCGCCATTGTGGGCAGAATGATGCTCATCGTTGTCCGAGGCATACTAACGGCACATCCCCCCTTCGCGGCAAAGCGAGACCGGAAGCAACCTTCTCAGGCCCTTTCAGACTGACAAATGCCTATCAATAATTTCACGCTGAGCTATGTGGAGATTTTAGTATTTCTCGTGGTCTGTAGAGGTGGATTTTGGTGGCTGATTGAATGTCGCAATCTGCCCCTTGGATGAATACCAAGCTTAACTCCGAACAGGAATCTTCACTTATCCTGCGCCAGCCCAGATGGCTGCTTTCTGGAAATCGCAAAAGAATACAATTAACCTCTATATTTGAGGTAGACAGCACCTTGGCCGCCAGAGTCTACCACCCGCGACTATGACCAACAGATCGCTCTTCCGCTGGGTTTCCTTCCGCTCACGTAAAGAAGAGCGTCACACGCCAGAGCAGGCAACAGAGCCAGTAGTGCAAACCGTCCCTGAGTCACAGACTGTCTTGCTATTGCATGCTCCGAAGCAAAGTTATGAGGTCACACCTGATTATGCAGTTCCCCGCCTAGAAAACAAGGACGAGCTACTGGCAAAAGTACATGTCATTGGTCTGAATCCAATCGATTGGAAGGCCCCGTAAGGATGATTGACATCGAGAACTAGTCCCCATCTAACAGAGAGCCGATAGAGATTTTAATTTTGGCATTCCTACGTTGCCTTATATATCCGGGCGTGAGTTTGCTGGAGAGGTTGTCACGGCACCGTCACAGCCTTCGCGGGTGAAAGTAGGCGACAAGGTAGCTTTATTATTGAGCCCTATCATGTATCTACGCTTATTAACGTAGACCTTATAGGTCATAGTGATCTCGACTGATTATCGAGACCTCAGGAAAGCTGCTTATCAGCAATACGCTGTTGCGGCTGATTCCAATGTTGTTAGGATACCGGCACACATTTCTCTTCAGGATGGCTCAACCTTAGGGGTGGCTTTTGTTGCTGCTGTCTTGGCTTTGGGTGTCTGTATGGGTGTAGACTTTTCTTCTGTCCAAGACGGGCCCGACCTTTTGCATTTACTGGGGAAGATGGACCCAGAGTCTATTCCCGAGGACATCCGCGAGGAATGCCTTGCCGGGATTCAACAGACCGATAGAGCAAAGGCCTGTGACTGGCTTGCCATCTGGGGTGGTACGTATCAATCTTTTCCAAGTAATGCATTTGCCTAATTTTGTTGTGCAGGCTCAGCTACTTCAGCGAACCTAACCATTCAGCTTGCTCGTCTTGCTGGACTTAAAGTTATCGCAGTTGTCGACAAAGCAAAACACGGACTACGGCTTTCAAATCATAAGGTTATTCGACCAAATCTTTTAGTAGACAGTCACGACCCCCAGAGAGCTATCGACATAATACGTGCTAACGTCAAAGGCCAACTACGCTTTGGGGTTGATACCCGAGGACGTGACTCTGCGGTTTCTTTGCTTCAAACTTTGACCCCTGGTAATTTGGCAGGCGACGACAAAGCTGGTATCGAAGCCGCGCCTCCAACGCCGCCTGGTACTCCGCGCAATACATTACTATCAGCACATTTAATCGGATTAACTGGCCTGCCTAAGGGAACACCTCCAGAGGGTATCGCTTTCCATACGGTTCCTATAAAGCTATTTCACGAGGTGCCGTCGATTGGACTAGCATTAGTCACATGGCTCGAAAGGTTATTACAAAACGGGCTTATATATCCTCCTGAAATCATAGATGTAGAGAATGGGTTTGACAATGTCAACAAAGCATTAGACAGAATGCGAGACGGTGAGATTAGCGGAGGGAAATTAGTTGTCAAAGTTGCATGAGGATATAATGACATATATAAGCATCATGATTTCAAATTGCGTGTGCACTAGGCATAATAAGCAATATAGAGACTGAAGATAAAGAAGAAAGTGTGTTTATGAAAATCTATTTGATTGACTACCCGTCGCTACGGAACACTCCACCAAGACTCATGTATATCTCGAAGGTCAACCTTCTCTGGATCTTTGAGGTAAGACGTGATATCTGAAGTAAGATCGAGTTCTTTCTGTGTCTGGCCGTTTCCAAAGTACCATTGGAATCTATTTCCGGATTCAGACACATACGTGTACTCCCAATCTTCCCACCGCGGTTCTCTTCTGATAGCTGTGACATGAGCAGCACTACCAGGCCAGACTCCGTGTATACGAGCGCCAGGTCGGCCTCCATTATACCAGGAGCTGCAATTTTCTGTGAAGACTGTTGTCGCGAAGAAAGCATCCGAATACTCAACGAAATCATCCGTGGATTTAGTTGAGGGTGTAATTGATTTGATGCCTTCTCGAGATGCTTTGCGGAGTATTTTGGCGTAGTAGGTTAACTGAACCTCCACGCCGTGTGGAACGGTGCCAGCCTGGCCAAGTGAATTTGGCCCCATGACAAACAGCAAGTTAGGGAAGCCAGGAGTTGCAGCACCTAGATATGTATATGGGAAGCCATGATCTCCATTAGGTTGCCAAGTAGCTCCAAGTTCTCGACCGTGAGCCCGGATGGGAAATGGAGGGGCCATATCACCATTGGCACCAGTTGCACAAAAGACAGCATCTACGTCTCGCTGCAGCCCATCCACAGTCTCTATACCAGTCTCAGTAAACCGACTGATAGGTGTTCTAATATAGTCGACATTGTCCTCCGTAATAGCCTCAAGGTATCCGGGACCTGGTGTGAGCCGCCTACAGCTTGGCGAGAAATCAGGGACAATCTCATCGACCAACCATGGCTTCTTCTTAAGTCTTTGGCTCATCACTTCAATGAATCGCTCGCGTAGCTCTTTACTCGCCACAGAATTTCTAAAATGTGCTGGGAATCTTCTCCAGTACTTGTCCTCCACTTCTTTTCGAAACTTCAGGTAGACTTTGGGATCATCGAAAGATTTCCTTTGGTCTTCGCTAATAGGTTGTGGCTCTAGTGTCCGTTCGTCTCCTGCCCAAGATGCAGCAATCCAAGTTTTGCTGCGAGCATAGTGATCGAGATGGGATACAACGCGTTGAAGATTTGCCACAAGCTGTATTCCACTGGCGCCGTTTCCGATCACAGCGACTCTCTTGCCAGCCGGGTCAAAGGATGGATCCCAATTTGAAGCATGGCGTAGGAGGCCTTTGTACTCGGAAATCCCAGGATAGTCTGGTAGTTTCCAAGCATTGAAACGTCCAATCGATGTCAGGACAAAGTCGGCCTTCTCAACGTGGAGCTCGTCAGTGGTGACATCTCGCAAAGTGAGTGACCAGGTGCCCTCTTGTTCATCCCAGTCTGCAGCCTCGACCTTTTGGCCGAATTTTGCATATTGGTAAACGTTGTACTTTTTGGCTTGCGACTGCCAGTACGCTCTAATCTCATGCCCTGGAGCAAATTGGTCTGACCAATTAGTATTTGGCGAGAAGGTGGCCTGGTAAACGTGTGAAGGGATGTCACATCGAACGCCGGGATAGACATTTTCAAGCCAAGTCCCTCCCTAATATCTTGTCAGACTTGGCATCGATTGCAACGATAGATTCACTCACAAAATCGTTGTTTTTCTCAAATATTGTCAATTGTATACCAGGCACCTTTGCAGGAAGTAAAATGCCAGCCAATACTCCAGAAAGGCCACCCCCAATCACAGCAACCCTCAGGGGTCGAGGCTCGTCCACGAAGCGATCGATTAAGCCGATGCGAGACTTAGGATAGGTAGCGATGGGTTCAGAAGTCGGCGGAGATGTGAATTGAATGGTTTCAATTTGACTTGATATCTTCTGCTCCAAGGACTCATGTTCGCCTCCTCGATCCTTGGCATGAATATGGACCCCGTTAAGCTTCAGGGGGTCCGCCTGGTCTTTTACAGCCGTGCCGGCCATGTCTAGGGCTTCTGATCTGACTAATATTTCTGAGCTCGTTTACTGGAAGAAGTCAATGACTTACACAGGCTTGAGACTCGAGGAGTTATATGAAAAATGAGATGTTCCACGACCGCGAAATCACGTCGTTGAGCATAAACCCACTCATCAGACCCTGTTTGAGGTTCGGTCATCATTCTACTGGTGATAGTCCCGAAGTGCGGGCCCGGTCCAGCACGTCAGTCCCGTCCCCGTTGACACCATTCATCGAAAATGACCACCCTGCACCTACACCACGGGTGTGCTGAGCGGGGAAAATTTACTTTCTACCCACATGCAAGATGATGTGTGGCCCACAAGTGAAGGCGTGATAGTACTGTACGGCCGGCAGTCTCTCGCACATCATAATTGCACCGATTCGGTATTGGAATGGGGCCTCCACTCACTGGCTAACATAGCTGCGGGTGTTTGAGAATGTTTTTGTAGTACGCTAATGCTAATTGCAGTAGACCGATTCAGATCCCTTCTAAAACAGATGCCGTTCCGCGTACCTGGATTTACCGAGGCCTGGGCGGCACATGCACTGGGCATTCCACTTCGGTGGGTAGACAGGAGGCTCTAAACTTTATCACTCCTGTTAACCCTCAGTGGCTTAGACCTTTAGCCCTAGCCTTCTCGACGTCTTTCCAGTATCTTGCGGCAGTCGCCTGGCGCATTTGTCTCCCATAGCGCGTCATCACGAAGAGACTAGCATTCCACACAAAACCGATAGCTGCCACAATGATGTATGTATTGCGGTAACCCATTGCGTTCAGCCAGGGGGTGATTCCGTAGTTGATGGCAAAGGACATCGTATTCCGGATGAGGACGCAGGTGATAACGATACCGCCACTCAGTTCTCGATACGAACCGATGGCGTAGTTCAGGGCAGCTGCAATACATAGTGCGTTGTTTATGGCCAGAGTCGTTTGCGAGAAGACTAGCCCAAACCAGTGGATATGATAGGTAACACCAAGACCATAGAGCAAGATGCTGAAGGGCACCAGGAACATGGATGCAATAAACAGATACAAGGTGTGCTCGGGCTCAGAAATGCCATTGTTGCGGCGTGCAAGCTTTACTGTCAGTAGGCGGCCAACTTTGCCCGAGTAATAACCTCTGCGAAGACAATGGTCAGCTGCGAGGAATGCGCCACCAATCCGCTGCGAATCAAACCTTACCCTATGATTGTGCCCAAGACTCCACCAGCATAGGCTGCGGCGACTCCAGCCGTAGAAAATCCATATTGTGTTGTATAAACTGTTCCTGCAGTCGCATTTTGCGTACCGGACCATACAAGATTGTTAGCTCCATACATCAGCCTAGACTCATTGTCAGTACAGACCACCTTAATATGTTGTCAAATGCCTCACCCTGCATATACGACTGCGGGATAGGTAAACCCCTTGAAAGGTGCAATGGCGACATCAAGGAGCCTGTTTGGACGCGGCTTGTCTTTCAAAGACAGCTTTTGCAAGTAGGTTTTACGTGGCCACAGAGCCTGCCCAGGCTCTACATCACCTTGCGCAGGGTTCACTCCGATGTTAGAATGTTTGACATCGCTCCCAGACTCAACATTCAGCTCTCCATCTCCTAGCTTTTTCTCCAAAGTTGTCGAAAGCGGGGTTTCTGAAGGTAGTGCAACAGCATGCTTTCGGTCGTAATTTGTCTCTTCCATGAGGAAAAAGCAGTAGACCAGAGCTATACCGTTCCATATTGCGCACCACCACTGGAATCCGTCAGTCGGGTTTTCATCATCTCTTGGACTACTATGTCTCACCAGAGTCCACTTCCAGCCCATCCCAACATTGATAAATCCAGAAAGCATAGGCGCCAGTTTTCCGGTCAAAGACAGAGACCATCCATACCAAGCCATGTATTTCGGCCGCTCGTGTGCAAACCACTAAGAAAACGTCCTCGCGTTAATGTCTTATGCATCTAGGCGGGGATAACGTAACATGCAACTCACAATATCTGTAATAGAAATCTCGCAAAGAGACTCGACAGGAGATCCGAAGAGACCCAAGAGGATACGATTCATCTGATAAGTATGCCGTGTGGTACATAGAGGTGCAGTTGCCAGAATGATGATATTTGTGACGAGTGAGAAGAGGTAAGCTGGACGCTTCCCGTACTGTAGAGCAATAGGCTGCCAGATAATACATCCCCATCCATAAAATAGGAACTATGACTAGGTTAATGAGGATGTTAGAGAGCTGCATCTAAATTGTCAGATCTCACCATGATACCGGTTCCATTGTTGATGTCCGTTAACGAGAGACCAGTTGCCTTTCGAATGGGCGTTACAACCGAGTAGACTGCGCTCGATGGGATAGCAAGCATGATGGTGTACACTACCACGCAAGACGTTGCCAATAGCTTTCGGCGCAGAGACCAATTCAAAGGGTCCTCTGGGTCTTCACTGGGGCGTGGGACGAGGATAATATCGTTTTGATTCTTGCCCTCAGCGTGCTTCGTGGCAATGTTGCCTTCCAAATCAACGAGGTGTACTGTCCCCGGCGGAAGGCGTTCGCCGTGCTCAACGCCTTCCTCAAAAGTTTCCATCTTGTCAACCTCTTTCGACAACACAAATGGGTAATGAAGCTGCGGAAGTGTCGATAACAAGCGAGAAATAAGAGGCACTCGCTGCGCGGTGAGGAGATGCGGTTACAGTATAGTAGATATAGAAAATACAGGCCGACCTTAAGCTTCACCTGGCGGCAATCCGCGATGCAAGGCCCCGGAAAATCGTGCACGGTGCCCGATCATCTTTGCTATCAGCGCGGGATCATACTCATCAGGGATACGTCGCTCAACCTGACAACATCGCTTATTGGTGAGGTAACATTGACCTCGTTGATAAGGCCCCATATTATCAGCTCCACTGATCGGGAAACGTCCGGAGGGATCAGCAGCTTATCATTCAACATTACTTCCGGCAGTATGGGTAAGCAACTGAAGTCAATATACAAGAGTGGGGAATATGAACGGATAGCGCACAGCTTGAGCAAGACCCGACACGATCCTTCCATAAACCTTGTATTGGATTATGTTTACCTATTACGGCCATTCAAGCTGATTTGTGTCCGTTACTCCGTAGCCCGTATAACGGCCACTCCCGTGCCGAATCGGGAGTTTTAAATGAGCCTCGGCCCCGCCTGCGTTGCTGACTAGGGGATAAGTCTCGAGCGCCAACCGCCCTTCGCTAAACCGATAAGAAGCGGCAGGAGGCTTGCCCGCTCTATCGAGCATCTTTAACATGATAGTCAGTCATCACATCTTAGAGAATACCACCGTTTCTGCAAGTCAATCGACTCTTAGTGGCCAACCTTGCATCATTCGTAGACGTGAAGATTCGAAAACGTCGTTTCGTAGGCCTACTCGGCCAAGAATCGCTAAATCTTGCTTGACCATGAGTTCAACTGGTCCTTGGAGGCGACTCGCCCAGAAATGCATCGATATACGCGATGAGTCCGTTCCCAAGCAATGGCTCCTTGACTCGAATTTGCTCCCTTCTGCAGCCCAAAGAAATGTTCTCAAAGTTCCATATGAATCAGGAAAGCTGTCAACCGAGGAACTGCAAATGACTGAACAAAATGTAGCTGGACTATTAGAGGCATATAAAGCCGGGAAATGGTCTGTCAAAGACGTCACTGTCGCATTCTTGAAACGAGCAACTATCATGCAGCAACTCGTGAGTTGGATCTCCAATGTTTGATACCTAATTATAGGCACATTGCTGACCTAGAAAGACCAACTTTGCCACTGAATTTCTTACAGATGCCGCTCTCGAAACTGCCAACCAATTGGACGAACATTTCAAGTCGACTGGGGAGTTGACAGGCCCTCTTCATGGCGTTCCCATTTCTATCAAGGTCAGCCAGTATCTTCATCATCTGCGCAGACAGAGTTTCGTCTCTGACAGACAGTGCTATATAGGAACACATCGGCATGGCTGGACGGATCACCCACGCCGGGTTTGTTAGTTTCATCGATAATCCGGTCCCCCTTGAAGATGCACATGTCATACGACTACTGAGACAAGCTGGAGCTGTCATCCATGTTCGAACGAATCAGCCCCAGTCATTAATGGTATACGCCTTGTTATCTTTTAGGCATGCCGAACCTAAGAGTACAATGACTAACTGTAGCCAAGCACCTTGACTGTGAAAATAACATCACCGGAAAAACTTTGAATCCATCGCACCTTTTGCTCTCTCCAGGGGGTTCATCGGGCGGCGAAGGAGCTTCTATTGGCAGCAAGTGCGCGGTGCTTGGCGTGGGTACTGATATTGGAGGAAGCATACGCATTCCCGCTGCATTCAATGGAGTATACGGGTTGCGTCCGACAGCATTAAGGATACCAAATCTGGGGAATGCAGGCATGATTGTAGGACAAGAAAGTATCCGTGGAGTGACCGGTCCTCTTGGACAGAGTGTTCAGGATCTTGAGGTGTGGATGAAGGCGATCATAGACCAAAAGCCGTGGGAGTTTGAAACCAGTCTCATGCCCATACCGTGGAAATCAGCCAAGCCTGAGAACTTTACTATTGGTGTAATGTGGGATGACGGGTAAGTCCTTCTCGTGAGCAAAGGAAGCTCCAAGCGGTTACCTTGGTACTGACCATATATAGAATTGTCAGGCCGCATCCCCCGGTATTGCGAGCTCTTTCTTTTGCGGTTGAAAGGCTGAAGCAAGCGGGGATCAACGTTGTCGACTGGGAGCCTTTCGAGCACCAAAAAGGCTGGGATATCATTGTACGAATGTGTTTTGTTGGTTTCCTGCCGCAGCTAACTGACGCTCCAGGCCCCCTTATATTTCCCTGATGGTGGCAAGAGATACATTCTGGAGTTTGAGAAGACTGGTGAGCCCGTTCTGCCACTCACGCAACATGCATTCGACTTTGCGCTCAAATCAGGCAAAATTCCCCTCACTGTATTCGACAACTGGCAACTAAACTACGAGCGCGAGAAATACCGCCGCGAGTACAATGCGTTAATGATAGATCGCCAAGTCGATTTCATCTTGTGTCCTGCATATGTTGGAGCAGGTGTGCTCCAAGGCGGAGCGAAGTATTGGAATTACACCGCGATCTGGAACATCTTGGATATGCCTTCATGCGTTTTTCCGAGCAATATCTCAGTAAAAACTGAGCTTGATAAGCGGGATATCAACTACGTGCCGAGAAACGAAGATGACAAGAGTGAATGGGAAGCTTGTAAGTGCCGCCCAATGCTCATAGCTTGAGGAAGAAGCTCCCGTGCTAACTTGATCCTCAGATAAACCAGAGCTGTTTGATGGTGTGCAAATTCCATTGCAGATAGCTGGGAAACGGTACCAAGATGAGGATGTTCTAGCAGTCACGAGAATTATAGACGAGATTCTCAAGGAACAGAGCTAGCTATGCCCTGAACACAGATATATTCACAGCTCATCCATGAGCTTTACCCCTGGAGTGCCGTGCCCAGCGCCTGGGCACTATACATGTATTTTAAAGAAGAAGCTATTGAATATCGGCCACATGCTACACCGAAAACGCCATTTGTAAAATGTAACAAGCCTCAGACAGAGGGTCTCACTCAACGTGGTTTTGTGCTGTCATTGAATTGGGGTTTTGGTTATCTTCGCCAGGGATGATTTGCCCTTTAGGGAAAGGGGTAAGCCCCCGCAAGTACTTGCACTAACATAGGGGGCGGGGAATAGCACTTATCTCGGCAACGGCCGGCTGTCGTACCTCCCCACCACGTATCAGCTCCAACACGCAGCTCTCGCCATGAGTTGCCTTCTCTTTTACACATGCTCAGTTTGCCCACAAAAAGGTACCTTACAGCTCGTACTACCTAGTAAAGAGTTCACATCACGTGTACCAGCCAAGATCGGGCAATTCTTCCTATCGCGTTCCCAGATTTGCCTTGGCCGCCCCGTGAAACCCGATCTTCGGCCCTCTGTTGCACCCAACTTGAACCCCACTTCAGATAGCTTCAGATTAGATGCCAAGCTCAGCCCTTCATCGAGGTAGAATCCATGACGACTCTATTTTGATCTCGGTCATTGCAACTCGGCTCAATCGATTGCAACGCTTACAACATGACTATATTCGAGGAAGCTCCTGCTACGCGGCCGCATCCCCTGTCCATTCTCACAGATACGGAGTTGAGTGCTGCTAGTGCCATTCTGAAGAAGCTGGTCGCTGCACAGGAGCCAGATCTGAATATCAGATTTAAAAGTATTTCACTGGCAGAGCCTCCCAAATCGCTCCTTCTTCCATACTTGGATGCTGAAGCTGCGGGCGTCAGTGCGGAAGCTTTGCCCTACGTTCCAAGATGCGTCTCGTGCATTTGGAGCGCCAACAATGAGCGACGCGTGACAGAAAGTGTTGTAGACCTGACCACTGGGCTAGAAGTGAGCCGAAGCCAAGCAGAAAAGGGGCAGCATGGAAGCAACGATAGGTAAGCTTGGCTTTAGCACGCGCCGGGCGCTGGTTTTCGTCTCCGTGACTAGCGAGAAATGATCGCATGCTTACAGCATGGTAGAGCAGAGCTAAAGAGAGTAGGAGAGGTAATTCTGAGTGATCCTCTAGTCTTAAAAGCCATTCAAGATCTAAAGATGCCTTCCGACACAGTCATTCAAGTAGATACTGCAGGTAACTCCCGTATATGCCCTCAAGCATACGGCTGCTGACACTTTCAGTGGATGTATGGAACGGATCGAGACTGCAATGAGGACACGCACAAGCTCATCCAAGCTCTGCTATATGCACGCGCTCCAGGCAATCACCCAGACAGCAACCAATACGCATATCCTCTTCCCATCTCTCCCAGATACGACATCTTTGAGGGCAGAATGATCGCCGTGGATAAGATCGCCACTGGCGGAAAGGAAGACGGTCTCAAATATGACACGGCCGGTGACGAGCCAATGGCACACTGCGTGCCTGGGGAGTATTATCCCGATCTGCTCCCACCTCCAAGGCAGGATCTCAAACCGTTGCACGTTGTTCAGCCCGAAGGACCGAGCTTCGATGTTACGGATGGAAATTGTGTCTCGTGGCAGAAGTGGCGGTTCCGGGTCGGATTCAACTATCGTGAGGGCATGACAGTACATGATATACGATTTGATGGACGGCCAGTATTCTATCGACTTAGCATCAGCGAAATGACGGTTCCATATGGAGGTGAGGATACTCTGGTCATATCGTCAGGAGTGTACTGACCTTTTCAAAAGATCCAAGATCTCCGGTGCACCGAAAACAAGCTTTCGACCTGGGAGACGCAGGTGCTGGTAGCACTGCAAACAGTTTATCTCTTGGGTGTGATTGCTTGGGCACAATTCATTATTTCAGTGGTTGGCTCAATGGCGAAGATGGTGAGCCTATAGCTACTGAGAATGTGATTTGTCTACATGAACAAGACGGCGGCGTGGGATGGAAACATACCAACGCTAGAACCAAAAATCCAGCACTGGTTCGGGCTCGCAACCTCATCTTGCAGACTATTATCACCGTTGGAAACTACGAATATATCTTTGCTTGGTGCTTCATGCAAAACGGGAATGTCGAACTTGAGACTCGCGCAACGGGCATACTGAGCACTCAGCTGATAGATCCAGGAAAGACAAGTGATTGGGGGAATATCGTCGCTCCTGGTGTCCTGGCTCCCAACCACCAACATTTGTTCAGTTTACGTATCGACCCGATGCTTGACGGATCAAAGAATAGTGTGATTATGGAAGAAAGTGTTGCGGTACCATATTCCGAGGAGGAAAATCCCTACGCAAACGCGTGGCGTATAATCAAGACACCTGTCGAGACGTCAGGCTTTGCTGATGCGAAACCAGAGGCAAATAGGGTCTTCAAGATTGTGAATGAGGATGTCAAGAACCCCATATCTACTAACCCTGTTGGTTATAAGATTGTACCGCAGCCATGCCAACTCTTGCTAGCTGGGCAGGAGAGCGTTGTGAGACGACGAGCCAAATTCGCAGAACACCATCTATGGGTCACGAAATATCGCGACGGTGACTTGTGGGCAGGCGGAAAATGGACAAATCAGAGTCTCATGGAAAAGGATGGCCTTGCCGACTATGCTGCACGGGCTGAAGGCGTACGAAACGAGGATCTAGTTGTTTGGTTAACATTCGGCATGACACACAATCCTCGTGTTGAAGACTTCCCAGTCATGCCATCCGAGATCTCAACAATAAGCCTCAAGGTTCGTATTTTCTTGCTTCAGGAACCATATACAATCACACTTCCAGCAGACTGTTTATCGTCACTAGAAGCTTAGTTTTGAGTCTCGAGAGATTTGCTAACTATTTTAGCCTGCCGACTTCTTCGAGAGAAACCCGGCACTAGATGTTCCGCAAAGCACCCAGGCTGCAAACAAGAGTGTTCTAGCGACTAATCCAATCCAGCCTTTATCACTTAGACTACATGGCTCTTGTCACTGAAGAAGATTATTTCGCGCTAGAAGATAGAAGATCTTGTAAATTATACAATGAGACGGATAGTCCAATCAAGAGCTTGGGATAACCATTGCCCGCCAACAATGGTGAACTGTCTAACAAGCCAGATTGTGAAACTAGGTCAAAGAGTTGTCAGCAGATCTTGATAAGTCACCGCTCGTTTGCAATTTCTTCTGGAGATCATCAAACCACAACTTGCTCCGGTTGGCGATTAACGTCACCGCCGTCGCTAGTGTGGTCAACGGCAATCGTATCATGAAAACAATCTACGAAATCTTAGTCAGATTTCTCGCTCGTTCTTACTTTAGGTCGCAACACCTGCACCCCAGATAGCCTATTTGACGCAGATTAGCCTTCCAACATGCACGCCTTTCTTTATACTAGGGTGACAGAAATCTCATTTGGCCTATGATTATGGCTCTAAGCAACCTCCAGCGAGATAGCAATCAACATGAAGTGGTTTCTGCCATGCATACGACACAATTTTTAGCGACTAGTGCTTATCAATTCAATTCGTGCAAGAGGGCCCTCTATAGTTCAGAAGAACGGTAAATGAACGACGAGATGGCATGTCCATAAACTGTTCAAGTCTTCCCATCAATGCTTTCGTGCTTAGTGGCTGCTTCTCTCATCTTTGCACTCGAAATCTCAAACCCCGTCTTCTCATAACTGATTGTCATTATGGGAGTGACACCGTCCGTCCCAAGGGATCGCACTCGCAGGATGCAAGTAATAGGAGCAGGGTACTCGCGTACAGGAACTTCCACATTTGCCTTAGCTATGGAAACACTTCTCAACGGCCCGGTACATCACGGTGGCTCTCAAATGATAGGGGCTAGCGATGGTAAACACTCACCTCTCCTAACGAATCGAGAAGATGAACTGCTCACATGAACGATAACACACTTATAGCTCACGTGAAATCAATATTTGAGCTCTTCAAGTATCGCAATGATAAATCACGCTGCATGAAGATCCTTAGTGAGATAACCGCGGGGTTTGTGTCCATATGCGATTCGCCAGGTTGTTCATTCATTGAAGAACTTTGCGAATTATATCCGGAAGCCGTTGTTATTTGTGTGACGCGAGACAAAGCGAAGTGGTGGAAAAGCCTGGAGCCAGTCACCAATAACGCATCTATCTGGTGGTTGGACTTGCTCCTATGGCCATGTCCTGGGTGGAGGTGGTTTCCTCCTTGCATGGCCATGTTTGATGACAGGTTTGTTATAAGCTGAATACTTTCGAGCTATGGAATGGTAAAGACTGACTCCTGTGTATAGAAATATGGAGTTGTACGGTATGAGCTTCTGTGAGGGTAAGACGATCATCATGTCACCGAGAAACCTTTCAACAGTGAAGTCTAATATTGGATTCGTAGACATGTATGACCAGCACATTGAATATGTTAAGCGAGTGGTTCCCGAGCACCGTCTTCATTTTGTCGACCTAAAACAGGGCTGGACGCCCTTCTGTGATATTCTGGGCGTCCCTGTTCCGCAAGTCCCATTTCCACACCTAAATGATGCTGTCGCAGCAGACAAGATCTTCAAAGGGGTTGTGCTTAAAGCAGTGGGTCTTTGGATATTGATCGTAGCTCTAGGTGCATGGGTTGTATATATCGGGATGGGAGCGTTGATGTGGTAGAGTGCACTCTAATCATTGGGCTCACTACCCCACCTGGCTCATTGATTTCCACCAAATACGGAGAGTCTAACGAACAGTCTAGAGTCATACATATTTTAGATCCAAAAATGATTATACGTTATTCAATATTCCGAATTACCGTTATTGTGTGATGTTTGTTCTACGAGGGCGTTCTAGATATGTAAATCACAAGGTTTCGGGTGTCGTCTCAACCTCAACAAGCCTATCACTGTTGATCTCTTCGGCTTTTGACAAGAGGCTCATGGCTTTCAGTGCGCCACGCCACCCGCATTTACTTCCACCAACTTGCTTCAAAGGTGCTTCTATACCCATTTCAGCCCAATGATAATATTGGCCATTTATGCCCATCTTGGTCGTAAACTCCTCTTCGTCTACAAGGACTCCACCATTTTCTGAAATCACCGAGGCAAACGTCCTATTGCCTCGACCAATTAGGCGGACGTCGACCCATTCATTCAGAGGCAGGGAAGAATTCAAGCTGTAGTAATTACCAGATGCAAAGAGAGTGATGTTCGGCGTGAGCATCAGGCTCGAGTCAGGCCCTGACACCAGTGTCGCGTTCGTTATATCCTCGAGACTTGTTACCTTGAGCGATAGGGAAAGTGTGTAATTCCTGCCTTTTGATTCGAGAGGTGTGATGAGTGCGCACTCAGAACTGATCTTTACAGAAACCTCTTCTGTATCCAGGCAGTTCGCGTTCGGAGTGTAGTTGTTAGGCGACGAATCTTCAAAAAAGCCGTCGTGAAATGTATAGTTGAAGATGATATCAGACAGGGAACAGATAGCGCGGTCCAGGTTCTGACCTGGTATAAAGTGTTGGAGGACTGCAAAGGCAGAATAGTAATCTTGCTCTGACAAATTGCCACCCCATTGTTTATCGGCCAGGGCAGGAATTCCCGCACGCCACGCGTAGTATGCCTCAGAATACACAGAAGCATTGGGCCCATAATCATTCCATAATGGCTCAATGGCACCTAAAACAAGTGCATTGGTCTCAGCTGGGTTTCGTGTCGCATTACTCTGATCAAAGATGAATGGACGCCAGAAGGACCGATCGGGCGATCCGTAGAAGGTTTTGGTCAGGTTGATTGTGGCAGGATATATCCCCCACTTGTTCACGATATAGAAATCATCGTTGGAATTGACAACAGAATAGTTGTTCAAGATATAGTCAAAGTATGGATCGTCTTCGAAGAATTCCCAATGCTGGATTGAGACGTTCTGGTAGATATTGTTGTATGTCTCGCTGTAAACCGGCGGGAATGTGCCCCAAATACGAATCGACTTATTAGATGTAGCACCAATGTAGCTATCCATCTCGTTCACAAAATCATTGTAATCCGTAGCTGCTCCAGTATACTCATCAGCGCCTATTGAGACCGTCTTCGAGTGGAACCAGGGCAAGGATTCTCCCCAAATGGTCTTCATCGTCGGAATAGTCTCAGGGTGTGTGATATTCAAGAGACTAAGATCCTCGTCGTATCCGATTTGCGGTTTCCACTGTACGATCACAAGAGCGTGGCCAGGTGCTTCAATCTCTGGAAGAACCGTAACTCCGCGGGCGGCGCATGCTGCTTGAATTTCGTCAAACTCGTCACGGGTGTATGATTCATTCCTGTGTTTGTTCAAGCCGGCTACCGCCTCAGAGTCCGACCACAGACGGAATCTCGCATATACCTCCAATGACTGTTCCTTGGTGTTGTTGGGGTTGTTGTACAGATTATCGCTCAGATGGAGATGGAACGTATTTTGCTTGAAAAAGGACATGTATGCACACAATTCAATGAGAAAGTCCTTTGGGTAGAAATGTCGTCCGGCATCGAGCATCTGACCGCGAACGCCCCAGCCGGGAGAGTCGGCTCCAGAACCATACGGAATGAGGCCATCATGAAGAATTGCCTGTTGTAGGACCGTTCTTGTTCCCCACCAAACACCTAAAGGACTGGCTCCTGTGATGATGAGACCTGAAGAGTTCACGATCAAGCTGTAACCTTCAGACGTTTCCCGCCCAGCCGCGTCGAGGTAGTCACCAGCAAACCCAAGTGTGAAGAACACTCCGCTATGGCTAGGGCTGGATCCGTTCACTACAGTTGCAGCAATGCCTAGCACATCTCCGAGGTCGGCCGCAAATATCGTCGCAAATTCGTATAATGTAGGAGGTATAAGTGTCTCGCCCTCACTGTCAACGACGTCACTATATCGTGAGTCTACCACGATGGTATGGACCTTTCGTAGGGAATAATGCCTCTCATCGGATATGCTGAACGGCACTGTGGGAACGCCGACTAAGTCTCGCAATGCACATGCTACGATTGCTTTAGCATCATACTATCCATCTTAGTCAATCCACTGACCCGTACCTGAAGCAGTTAACCCAAGCGCCAGGCTTAATAGCCGCATATTGATATACTTGCACGCTTACACGCGACTCTTTGTTGTTATTCCAGTGTGTGTTGCCTATAACACCACGAGGTGAACATGGCATGGCAATGGATGTTTCTCTCTCCATGCACATGATGTGAAGCTTCAAATGTTGTATACTCAGATCTCGCAAGCCCCGCAGATATGGCCGAGTAACGTTACGGTACTGAGATCCTCATGCAGATTCTTTCCGATTAGAGGTGGAGAAATGAGGGCATTTGGGCGGTTGACTGTTACGTCTGGTAAAGACAACCTTTTGAACAGCCGTCGGGAAAGCTTATCGAGTACTTCCTTCTGATAACAGGCCAGTCAACCCCTCTTTTCCAGACGAGCGACGCACCGAGACGCTAATAAAAAGTGGCCAGGCGCCTGAGAGACGTTATAACTATCTAGACGACCGTAGGTGAAGGCTCCGGATGGATAAAAAAAAAGACAGAAAAATAAAGAAATCTCTCTCTCGCCGGGGATCGAGCCCGGGTCTGAAGCGTGACAAGCTTCCATACTAACCACTATACTACGAGAGATGTGTGTCCTGATTGGACGAGATGATTGACCATTTTGCCGGTATCGTAGCTTATGGTACTGTACTGGTCGAGTAGGTAGGTCGCTTAGTGACCGCAGACTTTTCTCGCTCTACCGGGTCTCCACTGAAGCCACTACGACAAGATCGGTCTTTCTTAGCCGGGCCACTGAAACGCAGGCTATGTGCGGTATTCCCCGCCAGCACGAGGCTCATTACATAGGTCTAGTACAGGGCATCCTTTTCTTCACATAGTGGTCGGGAAGCTCAAGATCTAGTAGTCAGTCTATTATACATTAATTTTAACAAGATTCTGTCGAAGACCGTGTCTACTCTATCCTCCCGAACTCCCAGCCATGCTAATTAGGTAATGTGCAAGCATGTATGTGCAGCACGTGTACATGTCTCCTCCTACTGCAGCCATAAAAGGTTGACCCTCATAGACTTGTAAACTCGCTACAGGTCAAGTCAAAGGTGTCTGAAGACGTAGCGAAGCCCTACCGAGTATCAACCTCCAACTACCTCAATGAGCCCCCGTTGACTCAACGCTCACCGGCATTTACAGGCCGTATGCTTTCAGAAAGGAAAACATGACCTTGTAGCCTGCGGTGGCATTCGTAGAGAGTGTCAGGCCGTGGCCTGTTGCAGGCTGAAGATAGATCGATATGTTTGTTGCGTGGGGATAGAGGCTCTCGAGCACCTCCGGCAGGTCAATCTGGTCGTTGCAGTCACCACCGCACATCGCGTCGTCATACTCGCCAAGGAAGAACTTTCAGAGAGTGTTTTGTCAGCAAGAACTCCTCCAATATCCAAGGAGATAGTTATCGAGGCCGGGAATGGATAGGTGGACAGCATGGACCATCTCGGTTTCAACTAACCTGCAGCGGTCCCTTGAATTTCTGCGCTGGCTTCCCCAGCACCTGCCCCCCTGTAAGCAGCTCTCCCACGGAGCCTGGCTGCTTGGCCTCCTCAGCATACACCAGCATCGCCGGCTCGAATGACCCCTTTTTGAAGAATATCTGCTGGATGCTGCTCCGCGTTCCCTGCACCACGTAGCCGGACCCGCGGTCGCCAAAACGGACCGGATCGTTTTCCGCAGCGTATTCCAGTCCGTACGCGACGGGAGTGGTAAAGAACATCTCCCGCCCATAGACGAAGCCTGTCACAATAGCGCCATCGCTGACTTCGCCATGTGCCGCCAGCAAGCCAGCAGTGACGATAGATCCGAAGGAGTGGCCTACATGAACAATCTTATTGGGTTTGTACGAGCACAGCTTAGAGCTCTTGGTCTCCGATTTGATTTCGGAAGACTTGGTGAGCTCGCCACTGCGTGCTAGGTCTGTAAGCGCCTTGAGTACTTCTACTTGCGAAGCAGCTTGTACATCGGCATAGGCGTCAGGCCTCGAAGAGTCCCCAGTGCCGATACGGTCGTAAATAAGGGTCGAATAACCTTCGCTGATAGCCGCATCGACGTAGTTGTACCCCTCGGCTTGGACATCCCAGTACCTGAAGAATCACAAGGTTAGTTTCAATATCTGTCTTAACTCAAAGAAATAGTACCTCTTATCCCACCCGAGGCCAGGGGACGCAATCTGTAGAATATCCGATTTGGCGCTTCCCTGTGTAGGAACGCACAGCTGGGCGCTGATATGATATGTCGTGTTGATAGCGATGGTACCCACCATCCGTTCCGACGCGTTGTGAGACCAAGTATAAGAGTCCCAAACCCAGTCGACCGCGTCAATATTGCTGTCAACCCTGGGGGTATCTAACTTGGCGTTGGTGGCCGAGATGGAAACCGGTACGTCCAAATCAAGACATTGCTTGTCTGTCGTATTGGCTGTTGGAGCTGCAAACGATCGACGCGACAGCACAATCGCCACAACGAACAGGACTACACCGGCCATATTTTCTTTCCTGACTACTGGATTGTTGCAGAATAATTGTAGATGAAGCCGGATGATGCGACAAGGAGAGGGCAGGGACAACTAGTTATGATCAATGGCAGTGTGATTGTGATTTCTTCCATGGTTGTCAAGCCTTTATGTACTCAACCTATACCATTCTTTCGCCTCCCGCTAGGTTCAGACGAGTCGCAAGCTTTCCCAAACATACTTGCGGCGCCGCTTCCGGGGTCCTTTCAATTGCATCATTGCGTATCCTGAGTATTGCGGCTAAAGAAGTGCGAGGGCACGGCTTTGGAGTCTCTGCACGGTGATATCGTTCGCGCGTATTCGCGTGATCGTTAGTGGTGACTGTTAGGGCACCGCCGGTGCGTATTCATCCTGCTAACGAGCTGCGCAGGACAGCGTAACATAGCCACAGCCCTAATCTTAGCAGGGCTGCTTGTCCGACAGCAAGCACAGCAAGACAGCAGTGAGAGCAAGCAATGATGATTTGTCACGAATGTTGACGAAGCAATTGAGGCTGATGATCGCATATGCCATCCCATACGCTTTATACGCATGATATTTACATAGTCCAAGGCAGCAACCTTTTTTGACAAATACTGTGTGCGAAATCATTCATTCGAAATGCTTTTGCATTCGTATGCATCCTCCAAGAATTCCGGATACTTAAGCTTCTTTCCCTTGCGGCATCGTAATAAACTCCCTAAACATACAACATGATAGACCTAGCTTCTTCTGCCTGTTTACCACAAACCAACTTATATGCACTGTCTTCGACTAAGCAATTATTTAGAGGATGCAGTATCGAGTTTACAGAAGGCTTATAGTCCGTCTTTCGTATGTTGCCATCAAGTTACAATGAGCTAGAGTTAAGATATAGTGCTATGGTCAGTCTATATATAAACTACTCTTCCGTGTCTACGGAACAGCTCAATATGTGCTAGGAGGCTCGTCGCACTATGACCGTGAACCACCAGCGGGGCATCAGTGGGTTACAAGCCTGCGGCCTGCGCTACTCAAATCGTGTGAACAAACAGATAAGCAGCAGACTGGCAATCATGCCCTACCCACCTAGGTAGTCTCTTGCAGTTTGATTAGTGGTCAATATGGACGCATGTCACGCTTGATCCGGGTTGAGAGCTTCTTTTTAGTCTCTGTTTGGTTGATAGACAGAACTCATCGAAGAATATCCAATGGATGCTGGTCCATATCCGTTGCATCTTTTGTCATTTGTTTTGTCTTCACCTTTTCTTTAGGATGGTAGATTTAATTTGCCGAGGGCTTTGAACATGCTGCGAACACAACCTTGGCCATGCATGGAAGCATTTCAACCATTCCTAGCCAGTGCGCGGGATAGCTTCATCCCGACGAGACTCATCATCCAATTGCTCTAGACCAACATCGATGCAGACGAGCTATCAAGATCTGGGGTAATTGCGGGGGGAGACTGCACTAGTGAGGTGACCTGGATACGCGTATTCGGTGCAAAACTCGGTCATCGTCCGGTTTGTGTCGACATCGTTCAAGATCACCAACGGTTGTATTAAGAATTACTCAGCCTAGAATGAAAGAAAATATTTACCATCCGATTCAAATTCGGTCCTTCTCCGGCCCCAGACTTTAGTGTTGTAGTTTCTTGCGGGGATTCGACATCTGTTCGTCTTAGCTGGCACCTATCGTGGCGTCAAAGAGGTAGTTGATTCTGCCGTGAAGTACATGATGCTCCTCAGGCGCATTATATAAGAACCTGCACAAGAGTACAGAACGGTTGAAAGAACAACCTTGAGATCTTCTTTTACTCATGAGTGAGAGGGATGAGTCGATTTTCAAACCTCATAGCCACCATGTTAAAGGTCCAAATTCTTAGTCTGATAGCCTTCGCGAGCATTCAACAGTTAGCTCTGGGGAATGGGACATCGTGCTGTTCGTGATGACCCCGAACTATCGTCAGTGTAATCAAGCTAACATATTATCAGCTGGCTGGAACACCGCCTCCAGGAAGGCTGCCGCATTCGTCTCGCAGCTCAATGTCACTGAGAAAATAGGGCTCGTGACCGGCGGCTATGGTACATCTACACTTACTGTCCCTTGTGTCGGAGGAATCTCGCCTATAGAGCGCTTAGGTTTTGATGGCATATGCTTCTCAGATGGGCCAGCCGGGTATAACCGCGCGGATGGCGTCAGTGTTTTCCCATCTGGGATTACCACTGCAGCCACGTGGGACAGAGAACTCATATATCTACGAGGCCGAGCTATGGGTCAAGAATTCAGAGACAAAGGCGCACATGTTCATCTAGGGTCAGTATTCAGAGCTTACTCCTGGTTGCAGCCATCAGCTTATATGAATGATAGCCCGGTTTCGGGACCAATGGGTCGCCACGCGGCGGGAGGGAGAAACTGGGAAGGCTTCGGCCCAGATCCCTTCCTCGCCGGCGAGGCTATGAGTGCTGCTGTCAGTGGGGTTCAGTCTGTTGGTGTCCAGGCCAGTTCAAAACACTACGTCGGCAATGAGCAGGAAACCCAACGTTCGTCATCGACAGCCGACGACGGTACCGTCATCGAGGCCATTTCCTCTAATATTGATGATCGCACACTGCACGAGTTATATATCTGGCCGTTCGCTAATGCTATCAAAGCGGGCACAGCTAGCATAATGTGTTCTTACAATCGTCTGAATGAAGTCTATTCCTGCGAAAACTCGGAGCTTTTGACAAATATCACAAGGGATGAGCTTGGCTTCAGAGGATACATCGTTTCAGACTGGTATGCGACGCATTCTACTGTTGAAGGAGCCCTAGCCGGGTTGGACCTTGAGATGCCAGGACCCGTGAGTACTGTGGGTGCGAGTTACTTCGGTGATCTTTTACTGGAAGCTGTCAATAACGGAAGCGTGCCTGAAGCTCGTCTTGATGAGATGACAGTACGAGTGCTCACGCCGTATTTTCTTCTCAAGCAGGACAGAAACTTTCCAACAGTTGATCCGGCAACTGGACCTGCATTGGTCGCTTATCAATTTGGGCCTGGATCGCCTTATGCGGCCGCATTCCCTGAAGTTGAAGCACGCGACGTCCGACGGGATCATGCCAATCTCATCCGAGAGATTGGTGCTGCAGGAACGGTCTTGTTGAAGAATGTGAACAAGGCGCTGCCTCTGACATCAGAGTTGGACATTGGTATCTTCGGCAACGATGCACCATATCCTGCCCACGGTTCGGCGTACGTTGATACAGCCAACCCTTTGGGCTTCGAGGTCGGTACTATCGACGTTGGTGGCGGCTCCGGTGGTGTGCGCCATACCAGCCTGATTGAGCCAATGGAAGCCATTCGCCACAAGGTTGAATCAATTGGAGGACGCGCTCAATTCATTCTTAATAACAATTACCTTGCTGCCGGGAAATTCAACGGTCTCTACCCGACCCCAGATGCATGTCTAGTTTTCTTGAAAGCCTTTGCGACCGAAGGACTCGACAGAGAAGATCTCGACCTCCAATGGAATGCAACACTTGTTGTCGAGAACGTCGCGGCGATCTGCACCAACACCATTGTCATAACACACGGCCCGGGCGTGGTGTTGATGCCGTGGGCGGACAACGAAAACGTGACTGCCATCTTGGCGGCGCATTACCCCGGAGAGGAGACGGGCAATTCGATTGTGGATGTTCTCTGGGGCGACGCTGAGCCATCTGGCCGTTTGCCCTACACGATTCCACGGGATGTCTCGCAATCTGGTCCGAGCATTGTGAACCTGACAGAACCGGTGACAGACGCAGGTTCTTGGCAGTCGGATTTTGTGGAAAGGTTGTTAATCGATTACCGGCGATATGATGCTGAGAATATCGAGCCTCTATACGAGTTCGGGTATGGTTTAGGCTACACAACATTTGAGATCACCAACCTCGATGTCCAGGTCTCGGCAAGTTTGCAGCCAATGCCAGATTCAGCCAAAGGCATTGCACCAGGTGGCTTGGTTGATCTTTGGACCAACATCTCATCGACGACGGTTCAAGTAAAGAACATAGGCGATAGAGCCGGATATGCTGTGCCACAGCTGTATGTGTCGTTCCCTCAAGATACAACCCCTAGCGGAACACCGGTCAAGGTGTTGAGAGGCTTCGAGAAGGTATTCCTCGATCCAGGGGAGGCTAGGCAAGTGACATTCCAGTCAATGCGACGTGATCTTAGCTTCTGGGACACGGATATGGGACAATGGGTAGTACCCGAAGGAACGTTCACGTATATGGTTGGGTTGAGCTCAAGAGATCTCAAAGCTGAGGTTCAGAGAAGTGTACTGTGAGAATAGCTAAATTCTAGCTAAAGCTTTCATTCTATTGCTGTCTTTATTCACGGTGATGACTAAACGAAACGTATTCTTCAGTAAGACCACCACCAAGAGGGCGTACAATCTCTCAAAGCATTACGCACTGCATGCCGTTCTTCCCAGGACCACTGGACTGCCCCATCGGGGATATCCTGCTCAGGGAGTGGGGCCACAAGGTTGATACGATGGCGAATTGGGTCAGACCAAGGGCCGTATGGGGTTGGTTCTGCCCGATCACCAAAGGCCAAATCCCAGTCTTCGAACCACTCCAAAGGCTCCCATCCATAGGCAACCTCCCCGTCACGGTTTGTGAATTTCCAGATCTCAGTCGGTAGAGCATGGGGGGTTCCATGCGGAACCTGCCACATGAACATCTCGCCCTCCGGGTCATGTTTGTTTTGTACAGTGAATACGCCATACATCCAGAAAGGACCGCTGCCCCAGTTCGCGTCATGATCACCAAGATTCACAACTGTATCTCCAAGGATGTCGTCAGCTGGATACGAATCTTCGTCAGGTTCTTCGCTGAGGTCAAATATCACACCCAAGTTGCATCCATGACCGCTTTGCTGAGTTGAAATCACGCAAAGATCCAAAAAGTCCTCAATGGGTGCGAGAAGATTCGAGTCCATAACTTTGGCGTTGATGTATTCCAGCATGGTTTCGACTGAGAGATCAAGACGAGGATGAGCATCTTTCAAGTCGATGCAGTCTAGTTTCAGACCCGACATTTTGGACCATCTATTGATCATGCTGACAGTGACCTCACAATGCTCCAAATGCAAATGGCGTATCGTGGATGAGTGCTGTTTCATGAAAAGGTCAAGATAGTTGTGAATTTGAAACCCCTCCAAGGTCAGGGATAGGAGCTGTGGCCAAGGGGTGTACCACCCCTGTGACTTGCTTCGCAACCACGAGTAGAACGCGTCGGCAGGGTTTTCCTCAAAAAGAAAAGCAATCATGTCATGGAGGCTGATAGGATCAAAGCCGTAGAATAACGACAATGGGTTGATGGCGTCGTACTTCGATAGTCCACCGCTCAAATCATATTCGTGGGATAATTTAAGATCCCTGAGTGCAGTTGCGGAGTGCAGCCACTTTCGACATCGCGCCATCTGTAGGTCACCGATTCTATCCCACGATCTCGGACCTGCCCATGTGAGGCACAGGTCAATGGAGGTTAGGCTGCATGTTATCGGTGGCGTCTCTCGGATATTGTCGATTGTTTGCAGGGCGTATTGGTCTACCCAGCGGAAAACCTCAACTTTTGAGCTTGAATTCGCCATGGCCGGTAAGAGAAAGTTGAAGAGTCCGTCATTTGACATGACATCATCGTCACTATTGCACGTCGACTGCGAGTACAGGATGTCGGCGGTGATTGCATAACCATTCTTGGTGACTTTTCGGTGTGGCGGTATGGGTTCACTTATGAAGCATCTGAGGTTGGGCATGCTAACCAGCGCATCCGAGAAGAAAGGGCTGAATTGGGAGATAGCATCACGTCGCACAACTTTGGTCTCTTCCAGCTTGACTGTGTCAGAAACGGTAGGCTCTGCTGGCAACCAGAAACAGTCCGATATCAATGCGTGGAGAATGGGTATGATGCCTTCGATATCGTCGTCTACGATGTCGGGATTGCTCTCGTCAAGTCCGCGAATCTGTCTGAACAAGCGGAATTGATCATTTCTGGGTACTTCGTACCAAATCAGTTGTCTCACATGCTGGGCAAGTCGTGGCTGTTTTGTGATGTTGATGAAAGCGTCGCGGTCTAAGGTGAGGGTGCTCAGGGCTATTTTCTGAAAAATAAGATCCGTACACATGCCCTCTAGGTGTCGGCATGAGAGACGGACAGCCTTTCTATCCTGATTGTCTAGGATCGGGCTTGCAAGGATCATGTGACAGATCTCGTATGCCAAAGTGGACAGCGTTGGATGGCTTGTCGGCGTGGAGGCGCTGCTGCTCGTGCTGTGAAAGCCGTGGCGTTTTATAGAGAAAGTTGACGCCATGATGGTTAGCAGTGGGTTGACGATGTCCTACTGCTGAATTATGGCCCGGCACAAACAACAAGCACCTCCTCGAACAGCCGATGCGCCAGTCTCGCCGAATCAAGTTGCGCGGCGGCCAGGCGAGATGGTGTTCCATCCAGCGAGGAATGGATGGGCAACTTGTGTTTTTGCTGTCAAACTCGGACCCTGGTAAGGCAGGCAGACAGTTGTGCGGTGACAACCCCGTCACGGAATGCTGCACTCAGTAAATGAAGTCAAAGAAGACGACGGAAGTGTTTGTGTTTGTTTGTTTTCAAAACGCAATTTCCATCTGCCTGAAGATGGCGATAGGAAGAACCTCTGAGGCTCCTTCCATTTCCATGAGAAAGGCACCTACCTAGACTAGGCACTATCCAAAAGTAGTTGCTTGACTTACCTAATCCAACACTCACAGAAACAACTCGAGTTTCCATGGCAGATACGAAGTCCACAAATACCTGAAGAGAGCAGCAGGTAAGCCTCCCGGCATCAGTTCGAGAATCAGCTCGCAGTGTCATGACAGGTGTTGGAGGAGCCGAGGATGCAGTGCCAACCTGAACTACCCCATCAGTTGGTTTTGGGCCTGATTCGGCGACCCAAGATCTGCACCAAAGCGCTGCCAATAGTGCCAAGTCATCATCCGTCACACCCACACACCACAAACAAACAGCACGCGAGCGCTGAGCAGGCGACCCACCTCGCTTGTCTGGCCGATCCTTCGGGAAGCCAACGAAACCGCAGATGAAGTTCGAATTAACTCCAACAAACCACAGACCACAACAGAACCCCTGTCATGCTGCTGCGCGCGGGTGGAGTGGAAGAGGGGGTTCAACCTTAGCCCATGGGGCTCTTCTGAAGAAAGAAGAGCAAAGCTCGGCCCCCAATGATGCTGTTTTCTTCTCGCCCCAGGCGAATTGGATAATTATTTTCACCTGCCTCCTGATTGCTATCCAGGAGGGACGGTCGGTAGCCAATGCTAAGGTCAGCACACTCGTAAGGTTCAACTCTACTCAAGTTGAAGCTATTGACTCCCGCTTGCCAGTCACCTCTTCAGCCTCGGTATCGCTGCCTCAGAACTCTCCGTCAATGTTGTGAGGAACAAACCGAGCGCCACGTGCGTATGAGCGGGAACGGCCGCCGCCGCCGAAGCTTGATTGACGATGGCCAGCCCTGGCGGCGCCCCTCCGCCGCCTCACCGCTCCGACCTCTTTCTCTTCGACACCCGGACGCTGCAAGGGGATATCCTGCTGCATCAGAGCTCTTCACTCCTGGAATACCACGAGTACGCCGTCTTCAGGGTGTCTGAGCCTAGCAAAGACGGTCAGCCAAGCTTATCAAAGCAGAGGCACATCAGCCATCGCATCCTCTCCGAGGAGGCCTCTGGAGAGCGCCTTCTTCACCTAGCGCTGCGAGAAGACCATGCGCTAGATGTCAAGGTTGAGGGAGCCACTTTCTATCCAGCATTGAGCCGTTTTTAATTGATTTCCAGGGCCAGTTCAAGGCGCAAACATCGCCAGACGAGGCCTTAGAAGGCAAAGTTCGTCAGATGTCAGGCTCTCAGAATGTTCCACACCGACGTCCTATGCTGACGGTCGCACAGAATTTGTCGACGCAGAGTCAGGTCAGAAGATGGCAGCCGCGATGGATTGAGCATCACGGATAGCGACTTTGAGCTGCTGCATCTCCACCCTGCCACCCTCCAGTATGTCCGTCGCACCACCTCCGAATCCATGTTCTGGGACAGGCGACATGAGAAGTTGAGTACGTGACAGATTGTGGGCATACGCCTCTAGCTAGAGTAGATGGCATATCTTGTCTAACGGTTCAACAGGCATTGTGCTCTCATTCTCTGCTGATCCCAGAGCGCCGTTTGACTTCCTTTCAATGACTTACAGCATTCCTGATCGCACAACAACCGCCTTCATCCGTCAGTCCTTCGACCCGTACCACCATGCTGTTGATGAGCTCGATGAGTACGGTGAGCGGATGGAAGCCTGTAGATCGCATTGGTCACATCCATTGGCCACTCCTGTCGTTCTGCTGCAGGCACAATTTGCCCGCACTGAGGAGGCTATTGCCGAGAACAACGTCGAGGTGACAGTCGTCGAAGCTGACGTGAGTAACATGGCTGGCTTCCACGCCTATGAAGGCCGCACACGGGGGCGTTTGAGCTTTTCGAGAAGCCCTAGCCTTGTTGGCCCGCAGGCCATGCCAAAGAAGACGACAGAACTTATGAAGAACGCCCATGACGTCCTAAAGAGATCAATCCGCCTGTTAGATACTATCAGATGGATGGAGCGTGCCGTCAAGATTCTGCTGGATGCTGGAGATGCGCTTGATGCCGTCATGCAGGATGACGACGAAACTGGACCGCCTCTTGACGTTCCAGTTCCCCTATCCGCCCGCGGACGAGTTGGCACCACATTATTGCGTGCGCGCATTCTCGAGAACCCAATGAGCAGTCATTGGCATGAAATTCGGCAGTACCTAGAAGGTCTCTTACAATTGTGCATGGCGCTTGGTACCGAACGAGTCATGCTAGAGTTGAGGTGCAAGGCACAGATCGACATTGTGAGTCTCTTGACTGGAATGCCGGATCACACCTCGGTGCTAACATTGTCGTTGCGCAGATATATAGTAAGATGGCACAAGAAGACAACAATCTTAACGCACGAATGGCGGTGGCTAGTTCACGCGACAGCTCATCGATGAAGGCTCTCGCTGTCATCACCGCCATATTCCTCCCGGGCGAGTTTATCGGCACGCTCTTCGGCGTCTCAATGTTCGACTGGCAGGACATTGACACTTCGGACGATAACAATAGCAGTGGCTCGGTGAACGACAAGCATCCCATCGTGAGCAGTCGCTTCTGGGTCTACTGGGCAACCACGCTTCCCCTCACCATCGCCATTCTCTGTTTCTGGCGCGGTTGGTGGGTTTGGCAAGATCGATATTTCCGGAAGCACCTGAGCAGGGAATTGAGCGAGGAGCGATACTGGACAGACAATGGCCAACCACGAGATCTGGGTTCGTCTTTCATCCATGACTTCTTCTACTTGTCAGTGAGGAGAGGAGAAGGAGGTAATAATGACAGAATGGGCACTCTTTCTGCCTCGACAACTCTATCCAAGTCGAGTGCCGAGAACACCATCTTCGGCAAATCGAGCAAGGCTATGAGGATGCCCGCTTCCGCTCAAAGTGAGCTTGAAGTCAAGGAGCCTCATCGCTCGTTTAGGTTACGGCAGATAGCATTTGCCAATCCAGATCGGCGGAAGAGCAGCCGCACGATAGTATAGAACAGTTCCAAAGAGTATATAGAAGTTTTGCTGTACATTGTACACCGTTGTGGACGATGCGGCTCTTTGATCGTTGTTGATCTAGACATGATTTACTTACAACCTATGGCCACCGCCGTCCGAGCATTCCCCCGAATCGTGATACTGCAATTAAGGTAATCAATGCAAGACTAAAAATCGCCAGTCTTTTTCGTCGTTTTGATCTTTTAATGGCCCGCCGCGTAGTGATGCCGTGTAGGTATTCTTTCTTTTCAAATACCCTCGGATATGGTGTATCAGGTATCGTCTTCCGCAAGAACCGGCACAGAGGCTCCCACCCTTGCTTCGCATTGAACACCAAATGCCTATCTGCAGGCATTGCATTCATCACAGCCCTATTATGCTCCTCATACCATCTCTTGGTGGCCTTTTCGTTGTCGATTGTGCCACGCGGCGTGTACCTGACTTGAGCGGCGATGAGCTCGTCAAAGCCACCCCACTGCTCACCGAACAGCCATCTCGTGACCCAGCGTGTCATTGCGGACGACGGCTGAGCATAGCTCTGAGAGGTCAGAAAGCCGATTGTGCTTGCATAAGAGGCATACCACGCATCTGCGGAGTCGCGGACGGTGAGAATCACGTTGGCATCTGGATAAGCTGCGATCAGCTCTTCCCAAAATAGGGCACATGGAATATCCGTCACTGCCTGAGATTAGTCAACGACTATCCCTTGGATATGAGAGCAAAGTTGAGTCTTGTACATCGTAGTCTCCGAGCAAGCGATCCCACTCTTCCTTCCTGATTGGTTCTTGCTTGACGAACTTTCTCTCCAACAGCTCAGCCCACATATATCCGTCATCTGGACGCTCGGTGAGAACCGTTCGCGTATGGTACACTCGAGTGTAACCCAGCTCTATCAAGGCTTGTTGCATAGCTGGCTCAATAAACATGAGCGCAAGGCGAGCTGGAACAATTTGGAGGCCAGGACATACATGATGTACCTGTTCTTGACAATCCAAGAACGAGGACCTTCAGAGATACACTCCTTGAAGCGACATCAGGAGCTTTTTCTATAGTAGTCATTTTTTTGAATGTGGAATGGCTAACTCAAAGTCTCTTGCAATTAGGAAGCGGGGGAATTTTAGCTCTGAAGACGCCTTCGTTGCTTTTGATATACGCGACCCTATGCCACCGAAGACTCACAACAGAATGTTGCTAGGAGGCTATACAAGCCCTTCATTCCTTTTATGGCCTTCGTGCTTTCTAATATGTTATTCAAGGGCTGCGGAAGGTTCAACTGTGGCTCTCACTTGGTGTTTCTGCTCACATAAGCTTACCAAGTCATTGAGCCCTGAACTCATTTGGATGACAGTGCAGACAACATTTGTTCCACTTCTTAGTCAAATCGGGGAATATCGCAATGTAAACTGTTTTGGGAAAAACTACTACATGCCGAGAGTCCCATCAGAAAACATTGGGGATCTTACACCAAGTCTGCCGAGCTTAGTATATACGTAGTTCCGCTGTATGACGGCGCGATCACGGCTGGCATGCTCTGCTCAATCATAAACTTGAACTTGAAGCCAGTGCAATGACCCGGCATCAAAACCTTCGGCTCTAGCTTCTTTAAATCCTCGAGAGACAGCTTCAGCTTGTCAGGGTTATTGTCGGCCAGATGAAATCCACCAACCACGCCATATAGGGGCACCCAGGTTCAGAGCATGCTTGCACACATTGATAACCCCGGCGTGACTGCAGCCTGTAAATACGACAAGGCCTTTGCCTAAGACGGACATTCTTAATATCAAGGCTTTCTAAGAATAATTTTGATGGAAACAAGACCTACCTTTCAAATTGCACATCACCAGTCGTTCATCAGCGATCAACTCATCTTTGGTCCATTTGCCAGTGTTCTGTGTATACCGGATTCCACCTGTGATGCCGAGCTCATACACAGTCTCTCGAGGGATCTCGCCGGACACCAAAAACATGTCATCTAGAACGGTATGTGATTCACTGCTCTTCTCCACGAGGCCGCCAGCTGTTTCAATATCGGCAAAGCTTGGATCTGCCTCGAGGGAAAGAGGCACACCCATTGGTGTCATCATACCACGATACTCCGGCCTGTCCGGGTGCAGGTCTACAGCGACATTCTTCTGGTCGGCTGACTTAGCCCCATTAATCAGTTTGATGGCCTGGATCAGTCCTCCGGAGTGGTCGCGGTGCCAGTGAGATAAATGAATACGCTCAATCGCACCCACGTCAGCCTTAAGTCGTGCGGCATTCCTCTCCCATGCAGCTTCTTCTGGGCCGGTGTCAAAGAGCAACGTATGCTTCATATCACCTTTTGTGGCAGTCTGTGGATTGTCAGCTGGAAGCAAACGAGTATGGCATCTGTTTTGTCAACAAGTGGCAGGATGATGCCTACAATCATCAAAGACAGGCCGTGTGCACCACAGCAGATTGAATCCATACGAAATTCACCCTTCGCTCCTCCCCTATCTTGACCTGCGGGAATCGGTGTCATCGGCACGCCCTGGAATAATCCTTTATAGCGCACTTCGGGATTGTTGCTTGGCGAGATAGGGTCGATCTCATTGTCAACGATCACCGTGATCTCGATGTTATCAAGTTCCACGAGCCTATGAGCCATCTTGTTCAGCCTTACTGGATACAATTTCGTTATTTCTTTTGCTTATTGAATGTGGAGAGAGAATGCAGATAGATAGAATGCTTCGGCCTTGCGGTTGTGATGGATCTTTACGTGGCCTGTTGAGTGTCAGCGATATAAGTGTCAGCGATATAAGTGTCAGCAATCCGCCGGGGGTGGCGGCTCGAAAAAGGTTTCCCGAATGCGCCGCATCAGCCAATTACAGTAGGCCATGACGCCGCCCGCATTAGCGCTTCGAGTCGCTCCTGCTCGGACTCTGTATCACTGAGGCACGAGTCGATCTTTACTTATACTAAAGCATACTGTGTCGGTTTTAAGTAACAATAAAGTAAGCCCTAACACACTACAGGAGCACTGACTTTCTACTTCCTGGTCTTACTGGCATTGAATATCTCGAGGTAGTGAGTAAGCCTGGAGTGGCACGGGGGGCACGACTGGTAACATCGTTATGATAGGCCATAATCATCTGACAAACGATAAAATTGATTATAACGAAGGAGATGTAATCATTTCAATGCTTAGTAGGCTGGGGAAAATTCCAACAGGAATCGAAACTTTTGTACGTGCCCTATATACAGATACCTATATACAGAAGTGTCCTGCATGTGGTCATGTTGCATCGTGAGTGATGCAATTTAGAATGATGGCTTCGCGTTGTTGAGTAGCATCTCGAAGTAAGCTTGGTTCCAACTGCCAGCTTCAGGAGAAGGCTTGTAGGCGTCTGACTTTCCACAGAAGGAGTCGTAGCGGGTGGCACTGGAATCGCTCGTACCGTCGGACTCGCCACCAGGCTTGACCCAGACGAAGGCATCGGCCAACTCAGTACCAGTCTCAGCAGATGGTCGGATGCCGAACCCGGCGCCGTTGACGTTGCACCAGTTACCCCATTCCTCGCGGAGTCCCTGGACACCGTTGCGTCCCGTGTCGACGATAGCATGGTTTGGCATGCCTGCGCTCTGAAGCTCGGCGCCGAAGAGGGTGACGTATTTCTTCTCGTTCTGGGCCTTGTTCCACTGAGCATCAGAGGCGCTGGCAAACTCACCAGGCTCTGCATCCCTATTCATTGATGGTCAGTCAGGCGTCCAGTATCAGATGCACATCCCAGATACTTACCAGGAGTTCCAGCCTGCCACGTTGGTTGCAATGCCGCGAACCTGAGAGGGGTTGCCAGCAGCCTTGTATGCCTTGGCAAGCTCCTGAGCGCCTGGCTTCAAATTGTCGTTCCAGCCAAGCCAACCACCATGGCCTGCATCAATATACATAATGACATTGGGCAGATTGAGCTGCTTAAGTGCGTAAGCCACGCCGTCGCGGTATCCAGCGGCACTCTGCTGGCATGTAGTAAGATCAGAGTTGGTGACCAGATTAGGAAGCGAATCCGGCTCGATAACGAGTGCGAATGCCGTATTAGGGTTTGCCTTGATAATTGTGACAATTGCTGCAGTTTGTCAGATATCGCTAATACGCAAGCTGGTGTGAGGGCTGAAACTCACGGTCGATATACTGTGTCTTGTATTTATCGATTTCTCCAACCTTGAGCTCGCCATTCGACGCCTTGGCCGCACAGTCACGACCCGGAAGATCGTAGATAACAGCACCCAGAATGTGATCACAGGGAACATCAGCAATAGCCGGCTCAAGCTTGGCAATATTGGCGATGGTGTCACTAAATCAAGGAATTAAACACAATCATAGTGCTAAAGCTTTCAGCATGGCACTTACAGCCAAACAAAGGAGCCAACATCTGCAACCTTAAGTGCCTTCTCCTTCAAGGTCCCACTCATGGTAGCCGCTGCATCCTCTACCTCCTTTCTATAAAAGCTGTTTGCATGGAGAGTATACTTCTGCCAGACATTGGTCTTAGCGTCCAGGGACACCGCAGAAGAGCAGGCACTACCAGCTTGACGAGGCGCCTCCTTGGAGGTCTTGGAGGGCAACGCGCTTGCCGTAGCCGCAAGGGCTGCGATAGTTGCAGTGAGCTTCATGGTAACTTAAAATGGAGTGCGAATGAGTGGATGGCGACCTGCTCTGATGCTCTATGGAGTCAGTAGCAATGAAGTTAAGGAGGAGCACCAGTGTATTTATATGATTGGTATGATTACACCTCACGACTACCCTACCCACGCGAATTCCTCATCCTCCCCAGAAATCCCCCCGTGCCAGGTGGAGGATTCAATTAGGAACGAGGCCCGCGTCCTGTGATGATCACGGCTCAATAACTCCGCGTCTTTTCGACAACAGGCCACCCCTCATCAAGTCTTGGCCTATTCATAACGAAGAATAACGAGACAGAGAAGTAACTGTTCTCATCTCGCAACCCACCAAAGTGCGCGTAAGTGGTTGTATAGGGTGCCGACGGGCCGTTGTTAGCTCGGCCAAGGACTCTCACATATGACGCCGAGCCGGCAAATAGCAGGCCCTCGAGGCTTGTTGATTGATTCCGATGCTCTGAGCCGGACGCCGAGCCACCAAAGACGGGTCCGGTGGGGTCAGCCTCATATATGGGGTTGAAGCAGGTGGCAGTTGTGCCGATCAACTGACCCGATGGGGGAACACGGAGCGGCTCACAGGCGCCAAGGCGGTTCCGAAGCGCGGGTTTCTGTGTGACTTCCTTGGCTCCGTGGTTTCGCATACAATGCGAAACCCCTGTCCCATTTTCTCCCCGCAAATGATTCGGCTCCAGCTCGGCGAAGCTGGCTGATGAGTGTACTTAAGCTTTGCCAAAGACCAGCAACGGTATCCAGAATCACCCGGCGCCATCTGCCACTACTAAGTCAAGAGGTATCTCATAGTTGGTGGAGAATACCTTTTCTTCCTAAGCCGCGAGGAAGTAGGTCAACGCAAATTGTCGTTTGTTGCCGTACCGATGTGATTCTTGGCCATTCGATCTCATTTACCCGAAGTGACGGAGAGAGATCAGCAGCTCATCGTAACCTACATAGGTACGTACAAATACTAGGCGGCCAAAATGGCCAAGATTTGGAGAACATCCAAGACAATCAGAAAAGACAAAGAGTTCATAAGGGGTTGATCTGCCCCATTTTGTTCTATATTTTTGAGGCCGCAATCATGAAGACTTGTCGTGCCTTTCGTCCCAGTCCTGAATCTACACAAGATAGTCCAGCTTAGGAAATGGTCCGAGTCCATGGTGAATCTCAGCAAGTCATCCTTCGAATTGCAGGTCTTCCATACTGTCGTTGTCAGTTCCGCGGAGACCAATTTGTCCTTGCTAACAAAGTGTCTTCGCTGTTGTGCTTCAAATCTAGAGACTGGCATTGATCGCAAAAAGACTCAATGCAGAATAGAAGGTCTCCAAGACTACAAAACATTATCTCAAAAACCACAACGTCAAAGGTCTCGAAATGTGCAAGTGGCTTCCATAAGAATATTTCCAGGCTACGTATCATTCGAAAAATAACCTCAATGAGTGATGTAAAAGTCAGAGTGACTTTTAGCCACAGCTCAACTTGAAGATATGAGGGCATTGAATAGATAGAAATCTCACAAGAACAGCGACAACTGAGCTATCTTCGCATGACACTTAGGCTATTCCAGGTGTCAAGTGATATCGGCTCCAACTTGACCCGATAACCTCACGGCTAAGAAAGTCTCGGGGATGTTCATGTTGCCCATAAGCGCTTTCACACTATGAAACGAAAGAGTGAGGCAACAGGCCACTGTTATATGTCGAACGTTTGATAACATCAACGATGCATTTCTATCCGTAGAAACCGGGGGTGCGTATTAAGACCTCGATCGTCTATATTCGTGCAACGAATAATAGCATTCAACAAGTAATCCGTTGATGGCATCACGAAAAGGCATAAAATCCGATTGAATTCTCAGCAAGGGTTAGCTAGCTTTATCGATGGCCCACAAAGTTGACGTGTTTGCAAGGTGGTTTTCAAAGAAGTCTACAAACCTTCAATCAAATCCGAAGTAACAGACTATCGTGACTTGCGTCTGATTACACGATGACAGCCAGCAACAGCGGCTTTCTATCCTTTCGCTTCGAAGTCTGCTTTACATTAAATCATCTTAGATGGCCCAGGCGATGTATCGGTCTTGCAAAATCGAGCAAGATAGCCCGATCAGCTTGCGAATGCATTTAGCTACATCTGGACGCCAAAATATTAGCAATGATCCGAGCACCTCTAGTTTTGGCTTCGCTTCTCATTAGCTCTACTTCTTTGGGTTTTCTAGCAGATGATACGCGGCGGGGGTTTGCTGCTAGTTCTTACTAGTTGATTAGCCCATTGTCCGACCAAAGGCAGCAAAGTCAAAGGCAAGGAGGCAAGGGATGTGGCTTCGCGAGGCCGATTCCCGGGGTCTTGGGAACATCGCCGCCACCCAAGCCTCCTCTTGGGTGCTCGTGCGGTCTCTGGGCGGAAGGAGCTTGGTAAATGTCAGAAACGTCAGATGCTAGACTCCCCGCAACTTTCTTCGGCGCACGCGACGGGACCAACGGCTGCCGGCTTCTGTCTCGCAACTGTCTAAAGTCAAATTAGCATTCCATAGCATTGAAATCTAAAATGCACATGAGACAATGAAGGCCAGGATACCCAGAAAGGCTTTGTTGTGTCTGGTAACAGAAGTCTCGCAACATACCCCTCTCTGGCAGTTATTGTCCGTTTTCCCATGTCTTAGTCGCACCAGTTACATGGGGGCCAGCAGGGTGGAAGCCAATGGACTCGGAGGATGCTGGCTCTCTCGCATGGAAGGTTGTGCAGCTTATGCAGGACCGGGTTCAGACTGAAGTGCAGACACAGGGGTCCTGGTTCAATAACTCCAGCGCCACGTGCAGTGCTGCAAGCCCGGAGAGACATTATTACTGCATATACTGTAGTATGAAGGCGAAGAGCGAGCAAGCGACACCGTCGACCTGGAAACCTAGAACCACGGCGCCGGCACGAGGAAGGAAGGTGGCTGAAATTGGCCTGTTGCAACGGTCGTGTTTGCCAGACGTCTTAGACAAGGACCAGCATATATAGCTTCCCTCCCGCCGGTGCACCAGAGGAGACTCGTGGCGTGAAAGCTCAAGCTACTGGGTGCTCCTTGCCAATTTCCTGCAGATAATCAATTTATCTGCTGCACTTCGCTAACTGCGACCGTTGAGAGGTTCTTCAATTCGTTTTCATCCGCTTCACTCTGCCGTCGCGCTCGGTGAAGATCAACCACAGTCGGGACAATGAAGGCATCCACGCTCCTCACCGCGCTGCTTGTGCCCTTCGCCGCCGCCGCGCCGTCGCCTCGCACTACCAAGTGTACAACGAGCAATGCTGTTCAGCGGAAGGAATGGGGCTCGATGAGCAACTCGGAGAAGCTCAGCTACATTGATGGTGTGAAATGCCTCATGAAGCAGCCCTCCAAGTTTAAGAAAGGTCTCGTTCCTGCCAGCACATCGTGGTTCAGCGACTTTGCTGGCGTCCACGTAAACCTCACGACAAGCATTCATATCAGCGGCATTTTCTTGAGCTGGCATCGTCACTTTCTGTACCTGATGGAAGAGGCACTACACGATAAATGCAACTATCCCAAGACCCTGGGTCTACCCTACTGGGACTGGACTAAGTACCCGACTCTTGAGACAAGCCCGCTCTTCAACGGAGGCCCATACTCACTCGGTGGCAATGGATTGTACGAGGATACCGGCCCGTACATTGTCGGTGTCGGCCAGGAGCTCCCGCACGGAAGCGGTGGCGGCTGCGTCACCACTGGTCCTTTCGCCAACACCACGGTCAATTTCGGTCCATTCAACTTCAATCTTGTCTTCACTGGTTTACCAGCTACCTGGAACATTGCCAACCCTCGCTGCATGAACCGCGATCTGAACAACTACGGTATCAAGACCTACGACAACCAGACTCTGATCAATGAGATGCTCGCGGCAACCACCATTAAAGATGTCCAGATCCTCATGAACAGCAAGAATGTCGGCACGACCGACCGTGGTCTACATGGTGGCGGCCATTACGGAGTGGGCGGTGTCATGTTTGACTTCTTCGCATCACCACAGGATCCTGCCTTCTTCCTGCATCACGGGCAGATCGATCGCATCTGGGCGCAGTGGCAGGCAGCCAACCCGAAGGTCAGGAGATACCAGTACAATGGCACCAGCACCATTTTCAACACCAACGCGACTCCAGAAGTCAGCAATTGCACCATCATGGACTTTGGCGTGCTTGGATCCCCGCAGAATCTGCGCGACGTTGCCGATCCCATGAGCGGACTCTACTGCTACCGCTATGTCTAAGGCACACACGCACATTTTTCCTTTTGATACCAACTAAAAATCGGAATGGTCTGGAGTTGGCGGCTTTCGTGCTTTCTACACACCTGATATGAATCATGTACATAGTTTGCGACATACCTACAAGTTTGGACATAGACTTTAATCACATAACGCTTTATCTACAGCAACGCTTTCAATCTTTGCAAGTGGTTCCCTTCAAATAGACGCGATCATGAAAATCTATTTGGCCACCGAGATATGTGATGAATTGCGAAGTGAAGGCTGCTACCTTGACTCGTCTGGCCTCGGCCTGCCGCCATCCGCGATGCTTACCATTCTCCCGCCGCTTATCCAGTCTTTGTTGGTACGCGACCACGTTATTACCGTAAGCATGGCTAGCATGCTAGGAACACCTGCAGCAAAAAAATTAAGATAGCGTCCTGCAGTCGTAAGCTCAGCTGAATGGTGCCATCCTTTCTGCACAACTTGCACAACACAGTGCCTCGAGAGTGCCTTCGGCGGGGAAGCACGCATCTGCTGGTGGCAAACCTCCCCAGGAAAGCAGATTTCGGAGCACCATCAAAACGCGGTAACTCATCCTTTGCTTCCTCGAGATGTGGGGGTAGAAACCCGACGCGAAAGAAGCATCTCTGCGCTAAATATGGATTGGTGTGTTGGACATCCGCCAGGATATCTGCCAGGGTCAGGGTAAGCGAGCAGGGACAGCGAACAGCGTTGCGCATCCAGAACATCCGCTCGGACGTGATCGGCTTCTGGACGCCCCCATTGTCTGTTCTTTACAGCGTTCTTATTTTGCTGATCAGCACAGAAGCCGTGGGAAGATGGGACGGACAAAGCTTAGGGGACTTGTCAATGCCGAGTGGAAACATACCGACAAAGGCGACTCACTTCCTGTTCGCTATGAGAGAAGAACTTTGCAAAGAGAGAGGAAATATTCCTCAGCATATCACTTACGACGGCGGCGGAGATGAGCTTCCGAATGGTTTTAGCTCAGCGTCCGCCACAAGGGTCCCCCTAATAGTGTATCCTCGTCCCAGCTGTCATGATAACAAAAGTACGCGGGCCTCAGCGACCCCGTTCAGCGACCAGCATTCCTTCGCTTGCACAAGCGTTGACACTAATACTATTTTACCATAGTGCCACAACGCTATGCGGCGCGGGACTGGGGAGCGTTGGGTGTGCAAGCTTTTGTCCCCGACAGTTTAAAAATGACAGGTCTTAAAATGCGAAGTACCTAGGTAGTTGAATATCATATTTCTTCTGCTGCAATGGACCATTTGTTATTTTGTACTACTGAATAGAGCTGTAGGCTGCTTCGATGTAAGGAGCAGTTGAGCCAGTCAAGACCCTTGTCATAAGCTTATTAGCGATAACCTAACTCCTAGGCAGATTACGACCAATCACTCGGTCTTGCGTAGATGTCTGCCACACAATGTGTAAGAGATCAAGAATGGAGAGCTAGGGCCATCCTTGATCCCTTCTCATTCTCCAGCTTCCTATGTGTTTGGTTATGGAAGGCGCGCTATGCTTCTAGAAAGACATGATGCTGCAAGATATCCTCCGATGAGTTGCAACATGAAGCGGTTTCACTTGAGGAGCGAGATGAGGCAACGGGGTTGAGGGTCTACATATATGCACTCCGCGACTGGGCTTGTTTTTACCTAGGGGACGTTCCAACCCCTTGGTATAGGTCAGATTCATGCGTCTATTGCCAGACTATTGCTGCATGGCACAGACCTAACAAGCGAGAAAACAAGTTGCATACGATACCACCTAACAACGTGCTGGAGACTATGGAGAAGCACATGTCTGCCAAGACACCTTAGATACGCCTTTCGCACAGTTTGGCGCTGGTCTCGGTGGTCTGTGTCAGACGGGATGTCTTATCCCATGTTTATCGCAAGTCACAATGAGGATCAAAGTGACAAGGTCAACCTATCATCTACTAATCACGATGCGAACTCTGCTCACAGAATTCGTATATTGCACAGTGCTCCCAATTTCAATACCTCCCAACAATAACGCCATGAAAGTAGTCATCGCCTCCGAAGTTGTAGAGGAGGTAACCTCACATTATATCTTGCGTTGTGTCTTGCTCAATCTCTTTAGCACCCTGTTGAATAGAGCAGATAACATATACGACGTGTCCCCGAACAGTATTGCGACTTAGCCCCCAATCTCCGTATCATCTCGAACACAGCCCATAAGACCCTCTTTAGTGATTGCAAATCGCTTGTTGTGCCAAGTTCTTCGAAATGCGCGACTGAGCTCTTTAAAGATCCAGACCTCGCCCATGTCATCTATTATGGGGTTGTCATTTGGAAAGATCATTTGAAAGCCTCGGCGTTCGCCCTCAGCACGGCCGTAGTTGGCTCCAAAGTCAGCCAATAGGGTTGATTGCCTTGTCAGTCGGCTCGCTCGTCTGGTTGTACAGGTCGCCTAGTCTTGTCAACATGCGTTCTAATTCTCCAGTGCTGTTTCGCAGGTATCCCCATTGAAAAAGTCCATCACATCAGATAGTTCAACAATCGAGTCAAAACAATTCCCTGACAGTAATAATTCCCCACGTCGTATATCAATATTCCACGGGTAGTTATCGAATGCGAGGTCGTTTGAGATATAGTAGCGATGTTTATCGTTGTTTTACACGTACACATCCAGAGCTTCTGCCGACATTTCATTGGGCTGGGAATCCAAATCTGGAGCCTAGGGTAAGCTCTCACTCAGATTCGTAAAGCCCTGTAATCTCTACAACTTTTGATCCTTATTATCATACGTAAGCAGTACCACTTGAAGCTGGGGACATCCGTCCCATATAATGTCCTTAGTATATGAAGACTTAGAGATAATTTCTAGCCTAACCGTATATCTATTACCTCGTGATTTTTTTCCCATAACAACTGCTCACGGACCTTCAGATTAGAGGCTATGTCTGGACGGACTTTACGCAGCCTTCCATTGTCCAGCCGAAATCCATGATCAAACGTTGGTGTCATTGAGCTAGGCCAGAACCAAAAGTAACCGAGACGCTCGTATCGGTCATCTCCACAATGTTTAAGTATAACGAAGCCCAGATTATCGTTGATGGCTCGGGTTTGCAGCATCATAGCAGGCAACGATCTTCCCTGCAAAGAGGCAAGATCAAGACTTTTGTCGTCAGCATAGAAGTAAGCCAGCTCAGTGTAACCTCGTCGTGGTAATTCAACGTATAGTCCGTCCCTGAAATCGTCGATGCGAGAGTCAATCTTCCTACTAGTTTCTTGATAATATGCTTGTCTCGCGGCTTCGCTAAAAGTCGACCAAGAGATCCACGTGAGGTTGAAATTGATTACCTTTATCCGTAGTCGGATGAATGGCGATCCAGTCGCGTAGTCACTGTATTTATGATACTCGTCACCAAACGTCTGTAAATATATCATATTCGCCTCTTCGCCTTGATGGTCTTTTTCTAGACGCACATAGAAGGCTTGTCGATGGACAGGAAAAGGCAGTCCTCGCATCCCCTGGTTGACTGGCCCAGACCACCCTGCCCAAGACCAACTAGGGAACTGGGCAAGCCTAGTGCAGGGCTTCCTGTGAATCCAATCAACCCTCAGATTCCAGCTACCGGACTGGTTCACAACAGCTACTCCCCAAACGTGGTAGATTGGATCCTTGCGAGTTGAAAAACTAGCCAAAACGCCCAAGAATGCATTCAGAGAGTCCGAGGAGTAAGATAACGTGCGATTGCTGTACTGTTCGAGAATTCCGACCAGACTTGAATACGCCTTTTCTTGATTCCATGATCGGGGATTAATTGTTAGGCGATTGAAAGGTGATCCAGGCACATTCTCAGGAAACCGTGGAGAGGATTTGGCATGCATCAATTCGTATGGCCACTTTACTGCTTCATAGCAATGCATACCGTTGCATTGAAAAGCAATTTGCTGATCTGTGAATATGAGTCTTTGTTTCGACAACACTGCTTCTTGTAGAGTCCAGCCGCGGGTTGCCCATTGACTAGCCCCTATAGTCACTGACATGTACGGGAAGGTCCTTATGTAGACGTCGTCCCCAACCACCAAAGAACCTTGTACAGTCCTCTTTCTATCAGAAACACCTGGTAACCCGTAATCAGAATCTTTACCAGCCGCAGCGATGATTGTCAATGCAGCCTGTCCATACACGAGGTGCATAGCCTTCACTTGATTATGTTTGTCGGTGACGCTGCTTTGATCGATGCACTATCATGTGTTCAGCAACATACACGAAGCACAATAAACGGAGGAGGCTCACATATCTGTCGACCCAGAGATATTTCAATCCCAATTCTTTAGTGACTGTAATGCTATCTTTCACAGCCTTCGGCAATTTGCCTTGTGGAGCTATGTATGCTCCCCAGACATAGGAGAGTGCCACATACTCACACCCTTCTGGCGCCTTGACGATCTCTTCAGTGAAAACATCAAAAACTTGCAGTTGTTCCACGACCTCCAATTTTCCGGGCCGGCATAGACGTCTATGTTTGGTCTGGCAGTAGGACATCCAGTTTTTCAGCACGTTGTAGTCAATCTTGTCTGTCTCGATGCGCCGAGGCCCAATATTTGTACTTTGCGACTCCTCATCTAGCCTAAGCAGGCCAATGAAGTCTTTTGCCAAACGCGTGGTTGATCGAGCCGTAGAAGGCACAAGGCCAAGTAGAGTCGATGAGGATACATCATGCTTCTTCAATACAGGTGCACGAACGTGGGCATAAACGAAATTGGCTGAGTATGCGTAAAGCCGACACTCACTTCCATCTAGATCAGGGCTCTTGATAGTCGCCAGAAGTCGGCAAAACTCGCAGATGGACATGGCAAGCTGTTCGGTGGCATCATTGACCGTGGCGATTTGGTAACCCGTGTCGGTCTTGATACATTGCTTTTTGAGCGCTAACTGAATGCGATAGCATCTTTCGCATAGTGAAGAGGTAGCATCATCAGTGCTGATTCTTGTTCGTTTCTTGTTACTACGATTGCTTTCGACCTCGATTGGAGGTCCACGTCTTTTTGGAATTCTCTTCGTCATTGTCAGTGAATAGATCAAAGTCTGAGTGTGAAGATTACGAAGTAATAGTTGAAACATGATGAGTGACAATGATTGTTTCCTTCTTGTTGGTTCTGGTAGTCGTGTCTGCCTTGTCACAGGACGTAGTCACAGCCACAATGCGACCCTACACGCGGCCATCCCATAAGCGAATCAGCAAAAGCTCTGCGGTAACTTGCAGCCAACACGAGCATCTCTCATTGAAATGCAGGGGTATTGCCCTTGCAGCCGCCAAAGTGTATTAAGTGTGAGACACAAGGAAGGATCCAGGGCCACCCCTAGCGAAGGAGTGTCGGTGCTTCGACATGGTTGACCTGGCCTCAACCAAAGCTATCATGCTCTGCAATGCATTGACAGCCTTGAGCACTCTACATAAAGAGGTCCTGTCAGCTGTGTTAGCCCTTTTCTTCTTAATAAAGGCCGTAGCGGTCATTTCCACAATGCTTTGTGACTTAAAATTCGAGCTGCCTCCTGTTAACATATTTTGTGTACTTAAATTCAACTTGTCGCCAAGACCACGCTTGAAACTACTAGAATTTCGTGAGACTCGATCGTCATATTCAGGGGGAATTGATTACGCTACCATAAGTTCTCTATTTACGGATAAATATGGTGTTGGATATTGCAGAAGAGACCGAACGACGCATGATATGCCTCACATTGGAATACGATGAGCCGACTTCGATTGCCGATAACTCACTACCTTGTTCTAATATCCTCAAAGTTATATTCAGTCACATTCAGAAGCTAGGAGAAACCAAGGCTCGGACATATCGTGAGTACATTGGAGCAGATCTGCTTCGGAAGCCATGGCGTGGCCAAATGCGGTCCCGCGCAGAATTCATTGCAAAATCAGCCAAGCATTTGTCACATGGTAAAAGTCCTGAGAATTCGGAATTACCAGCGATTTTACGATCGGAAATAATGGCGCGTGTATCGGTTGAAGTTGAATGGTTCGTACCCGAATAACTGAGTTGCTGAACGCATCAAAACTAAATTCAGATCTCATGGATAGCGAAATCTGCAGATCGAGATACTGGCATTCCGAGCGTAGTGCTCTTCCAGAGATACTAAGTATTGAACATATGGCAGCGATTGAGGACCTTCAAGCTACACGAACGGCTTGCACGTGTAACGTGGGTGCTGAAAAGTACGTTTCTGATGACCAGATAGATTTCACTTGAGAAACTTATAAGATATGGCAGTGATGGTCAAGAGGCATGCATTTTGCGGCTAGAAGATTTGCTTGATGATGACGAGAACCACTATGATTCTCAATTTGAATCAATGAGTGCTACAAAAACTCCACAGCAAGCATGCTATATTCAAATATCAAACAAAGTTTTGCTGCAAAGTAGGATAGGATTCATCAGCAATGACATGCCGTTCCTTGTCATCACTTCTGACTCCGAAGACGGCGGGAATAATAAGCCAACAGATCCAAAGTTTAGGGCCCATAGAGCTTGCCAGCTGCTTTTGTCCCAGGAAGGAATACGACAGGATGCAGGAGAGACCACAGCATGGGAGGCCGGTCCTTTGAGTTGGCAGATCTCACATCGAGGAAACCTGTGGTCAATCACGGCATATTATTTTGAAGGTCATGATACAGATTCATGCCTTACCGTAAGTCGCAAACAATTACTCCGATAATTATAATCAGTTCACTGAAGGTATCTCAGCATGTACTTCCAATGTGGCAAGGCCGCATTGAATCTGTCGACCACGCACTGCAATTGTTGCTTATTGTAGACTATATCATTGATTGGGGGCGCGAGATATACCGCAAAGCCATAATCAACAGTCTTTTCAGGGCTTCCGAACTTGAAGCCAAGCCAATGATTCACTCGACCCGGACATCGAGGAGGTTCAACAAACCTGAACCCCAGACTTCGACAACACTAACAACACCTAAGACATCGAGGATTGATCCTCTTAAGATGTATGACAATAGATCTAGGTTCGTTCGAGATGCCCGCTTCGTCAAATCCCTCTTTGTTGCTCTCTATGTGACAGAGGATAACTATGGGATGTTAATGGGATCCTTGGATCCAAAGAAGCGCAAGTCACTAGCTGATTCAATTCTCAAATGCCTAACCGAAGCTTGGCGAGTTTCTAAGGGGGGGCTCGACGCACTTGAGCTGTCATGGACAACCAAAAGCCGTGAGCATGCTGATCAGTATCCAAAAGATAAGATATTTCTGGTTGTTGTAAGTATCACAGCCTACTTGACAATATCCTGGGAGCCGACAAGGGAACTGGGGTACCTCGCAATAGCGGAATCCCTTCTTGACCGTCTATTAGAGACTGCGAGCCTTCAGCACCATCCTGGGCGTACCCCAGCTGGATTCCCCATGGTGGACGTATCTGCGATGGGAATTTTCAGCCTGCTCAAGCAATGTACCATTCAGGATACACTGAAAGCATGTGTCGCTCGTAAATGCCGCCAAACTGGTATTGAAGCGATGGTGTGTGGGAAGTCAGAGAATGAGAAATCTCACAACTTTCAACTTTTTCTATCGGAGAAGACGGCAGATGGAATACGACATCGACTTGACGTTGTCATCAAACCAGTGTCAGTGTCAAAAGCGCGGAACATCGTTTTTGAACTATTAAATGGACACATGGTTGAAGTTTCATCGTCTTTATTTCGTATATCTTCTTTTCTTGAGGAACTTCCACGGCCAGGAGAAGCCCTAGATTATCCCCACCCACCTACAGGAGACGAGTGCATATGGGACCTACCATCTAATCTTCCGGACTTTGAGGAGAAAAACGTGGTGCTAGCCACGGCAGCCAATTCAGCCAAGGGGGGTGCAGCTGAAAAGGAAATCTGTATTTTCATAACGGATTCGTCCATTTTAGAGCACGGACTCCCGCTTGCAACTCTTCTGGACACACATCCAGACTGGCATCTACGAGTAAAGAGATTCAACCGCAAGCAAGGGTGGGCAGCGAGAGATGGAAATCTAAGCGACTTTGTTTGCCGAGATCGGTCTATAGAAGCTGACCTAGCCGAGTATCGAGAGCATCTGAGAAGCACTGCCTTGAGGAGCGCGTCACTTGACGGTGTGGGGTCAATGGATAAAGAAGGTTTTTGGGCACCGAAGGAGTTCACCAAGAGCATGACAGTGGTGTCAAATGTCAAAGAAGGCGCCAAATTCGACTTCATGGATGCTCTCCGATTTGCAGGGGCTATGCCGCGAGGCCGTATCAGCTCTATGATCTGGCGCAACCCTCCTAAAAACGCCAAGACTGAAGTCACAGTCAAGGTGATGTTGGATTCGAAAGGCAATCCATTGCTTCCTGGTAGATCTGAAAGTCGCCGAACGGGTGATCCGGAAACCTATACTGATGAGTCAAGTCAATCCGGCATTGATGCAAACCCTTTACAATTGCCCCAATCAGGACAAAAGACACTCTCCATTCAAGGTGTTCAAACAGGCAGAACGGTTGTTGCTGTGGATGCAGTAAATGCAGAAAATGAAGAGGCTGAAGCAACGTCATCAAAAGGCAAGCGGCCATTATGGGATGGTTTACCCGAGCACAACATCTCAGGACCCTCCAGCAAGCGACCACGCTTACATGAGACACATGGACAACCTGTTGACGCACTGAGTGATGCTGATTTTGACATGCTTCTACAAGCAGGCGCGTTTGACTAGTTCTGCAGAGATATGAGAATCGATAGCTGTCCTAAGAAATTTCAATTTCAGCAGAGCGTAATCCAGCGCTGATTGAGTTGCGATGTTAGCTACACAATATCGATGCTTGTTGGAAGGGTCAATTACGATACAAAGAGGTTGTCAAATTGTTTACGACTACTTGTGCAGTTTGTGAACAAACAACAAGGCAGTAAATGCCAAAGACTTAAGTTGTGTTTAATGGGGTAGCCTAGTAGGCGTCAAGGTCTAGGTCCGGGTCCCCCCTTACGCTCCCAAAGTAGTTGAGATGGACACGACTAAACAATGCCAGAATAGTCCAGCTATCATATGAATAGGTAATTCAAGGGGTTGTCCGCTCCCAGACCATCGTGCTGAAGTATATCAACTCCTTCGAGTCCCTTGTAAAACACAATTTATGCCACACGGACAATGAGGTGGCGGATCCGAGTTCAAACCCGGTAGCCTAAGATGTGTGTTTCCAGCAAGTGTAATGCTATGTGAAACCCGGATTTGAGCTTTGTTAGAAGGCCCTATATAGCCTGCCTATACAAGGGCTTGACTGTTTAATCAAGCTTGATTATCTTGAAATGATAATTCTAACTACATAACTCTATCAAGTTGGTAAGCACATGAGAAGTGACCTTACGGATATGGTGAAGCTATTAACCTTCTCCACGCCCTCAACCATCGTCGCCGCTACTATGACAGTCGAAGTTTGTAAATGTGACAATTGTCTAAGAGGTATATGTTTTTCTCTGGTCTCGAATGACTCCTAATTAACACTTCATTATAGCTATCATCGATGAGTCAAAACTAACCGCATATGGTGATACTGATTGTGTAGGCTATTTATAGACGACCGTCACACTGTTCGCCTTACACGCCTAACATCTCAGAATTTGTTAGTGTATATATAGATAATGCCAGTCCTGGGCATGGCCTTAAAGGAGCCTTGTTGTGTTGTAGAGTGTGAAGTAAACTATTGTGTGTTGCATGGGTTGTATGGCTTAATTAACGGAATTTACATGGCCGAGGCCAATCAGCACCACCTGCCTGCACCTTGAGCCAATTCTATGCGTGTTTGAGGCTCTTATGGCTGGGCCGGGCCCTTAAGGCTCACTGTCATGGTTGTAGTAGCATCTTCTCAGCTGCGGGATCTCAAGGCTCCGTAAAGACGCAAGGCTTCTTCACTACTACCAGACACTTTGTGTCTTACCGTCAGTGTTGCTGGACTGCTAGGAACCTCGAGACTTGCTGCTGTGGAAGCCTCTTCACTTGCTGTTTGACATCCCCATTAGAAAAGCCTATAGGTATTAGAAAGAGGATTATTGATTGAGAATGTCTTACTATGTTGAACTCGTTAGTGTGAAGGGAGATCATAGTACTCCCGTATTGTGTATCTCATTGTATATCTTATTGTGTATAGGATAGAGTGGCCTTGCCCGATTCTGATTCAATAAACAAATATAATCTTGCTACGATTGGTAGAACACTACTATTTTTACTAACAATTGTTCGTGGTGTACTCGTTGCCTCGCTGTGCCTTGCTGCTCAGTACCTATTCAAAACCTGTTAAGGCGGTGGCAGCTAATAGTTCTAGGAGGGCGACATCAGGGATGCATTACAAGCCGGATTTGTCTCATTCTGGGTACAGCTACCTTCTTGACATGCACTATCACATCTCTTGACATCATCAAGTAGAGTTCACATTGACTTTCTTCTGTCTGAATCGGTTTGGCCATACGCCCATTTTACCTGGAGACAGGATCCCATTGACATCCAGAGAGTCCTGTTGCGGGTCAGCGCCGTAAGGTAAGCCAGGGTAGTAACTTAGACCGGACAGACTTACCTTTAGGGTTTCGACGAATCGACGATAAGCATGGTTGTTGAAGTCGAACAAATCAGAAACCATGTCTATTTCTCTGTCAGTGCCTCCAGGTTATATCTATTGAACGAAAGACAGCTAACTCACCCATATGGTTGATATGCGATCGGTATTTACCAAACCCTCTTCGGCTGCCTTCTTCGAATAGTCCATGGAAGATCTTGTCAATTGCCACCCTCTGCTCTGGGTTAGCTTTGTCAAAGCAGAGCATGCAGACAAACACAGCATGACGTTCGTGCATAAAGAAATCACACAGAAGGTCGAAGCCGTTAGACTCATAGACTTCTTTGGCGGCTTTGACCCAGTCCAATATCCTTTTCCCATCCAACGGAATGATGGGCGAGTAAGCGCCATGGGCACCTACGCCAGAACCATCTTTTGGGTTATAGTAGCTGACCATCGGAATGCTCCACATGCTCGGGACGCCAACGAACATACCACCGTGCGGCATGGGAACCGAAGATGCATCAAGAAGGCCGCCATCTTCACCTTCGAACGTATAATTTCTGAGACGACCTCCAGGAATGTCCTTACTAACAACTTTGTGGACTTCGTCGAATTGTGCTTGAATAATGCTTTTCGGACCATAGAGTCCAAATTTGACTGTCCAAAAGCCGACATCGAGCTCCTTCTGGATCTCTTTCAACCGCCAATTTGGGATAGGTCCCTCGCCTTCCCAGTAGTCGGACCGTTTCCCGAAAATGGAAGTCCACTCAACAATACTGAAGACGTACACGACCGTTGGAAGAATACCATCTCGGCGCAGGGCACCAAATACGTCGACAATGGCTTCTATATCCTCCAACTCAGGCATGTCGAATGTGCAAGCCATATATGCTTGTGGTTGGGATGTCATATGAATTCCCATCTTTGTCACAATACCTAGATTGCTTTGCAAGAACAGCCCATCGATTGATGGACCGAAGCTGAACTTGCTAAGGTGTGCGGATGGCGAGGTGGTCATGGCAAACTGTCCAGTGCGGACGACGTCGCCGTTGGCAAGTACAACTTCCAGCCCGGCAATATGTTCATGGTGTGATCCATACGGCACAAACCCGACACCTCGATCTAATGTCTAATACAGAATAAGTATATAGACTCTTGTTTTCCGACAGCTTAGGCACGTACATTACCGACTACACTTCCCCATCCGAGTGATGCTGTGCTTGGCCAAACTTTGAGCTTTCTCTCAGAGCAGAAGGTATATAAATCGCCGAACGTCACTCCGGGCTCAACGACTGCGTATGAAAATTTCTCATTGACTTCGATTATCTTGTTCAGGCGGTGGAGATCCAAGATGATCGATCCGGACACAATTGGCGCGGGGCCGCCATATCTATAGACGATCAGCGTCCAACGTCACCTTCAAACACCCAAAAGGAGGCTTTCCATCTCACCCTAAATTTTTACCCCGCGAAATGGTCCAAAGGGGTATGTTGTATTGATTCGCGATTCTCAATACCGATTGGATCTCAGAAACAGATGTAGGACTGAGAGAGAACTGGTTAGCTATAGACTTTTTCGGCCCTTGGAACAACTGCTTACCAGACTGCAGCACCTGGCAATTTTCTTTCATTGCCCGCTTCTGGGATCTCGTATGGGTCGACGTATTCTTTCAGGTCGCTGCCACTGAATACAGCATCCGCGCCCAGTGCCTGGGTGAGTTCTTCCAGGGCGCGGCTAAAGTCCTCTTGGCTCACTCCTGGGGGTAGAACACTCTTAATCTCCTGTATCAGAGGCTTAGAGAAGCACTCTTCATGAGCAGATTGGTACAGAGTGTCTGTATATCTCGGTCCTCGCGTTGTGGTCATGATCCTGGAGTTTCTCTGGAGACAGTTGTCGAAATGGTCTATGTCACTTGCAGGTGAAATGTAGAAGAGCTGTCATCGTCCACGTTCTTCAGATCACGGGTCGCTCTCCAAATGAGGCATGCATCGCAACCCAAATCTATGTAGTCCAGCCCGCGGGATCGAATGTATGCAGCTCCGCTTCATGGATTACCCGGTGCCAGGGCGGAGGTTTCTCCATTCGCAATCATAAATTAGCCCGGACCCGAGCTTGCCTTGCGGGGAAGCTTGGGGAAGGATCTAAAGTGTTGTGTGACTTACCGTCTTAAGGAATTTGGAGATATCGGCAGTTAGATCTGATACGCAATGCGGAAGTTGAGAGAATGTGGGGAAATCTGGAGTAGTCAACGTCGAGTTTCACATCACCAATTGTTCTAAAGGGGAAATGGGGGAAGGTCTCTTGTCAGTGCTGATCAATCACACCTAGCTTGTTTAGAACATCATTGAATAGCATCTAAATGTGAGACTCGAGTCCGCTGGCCTTGCACTGTTTGCTCTTCCCCTCAGTGAACGATCTGGCCGTGTGTAACAATCTGAAGCCGCAAGTACCGACAGCATCGCGTAGCACAGAAAGTCGGACAAACATCTATAGCCGAGCCTCGGGATGCTGTACTTCTAGTAACATCGAAAGCTGAAATGGCTTTTGGCAAGCTGACACTTGTTGCCAAGATAATGCACAACAAATTGGATTTTGAGATCCCAAAAAGGGACGATAACTTGACTTGAATTAAGTAATTCGGGACTCTCCATCGACATCCATTGATACCCATGTGAGACGTTCAAAATGGGAGCAACGAGGAACAATGATTTTACTGTAAGTAGGCCGCTCACGTAGAAGTCGGCAGTGATAATGATAACATAGGTTATTGTCGTCGGAGCAGGTCCAGCAGGGCTGTTGTTGGCTCTTCTCCTGGGACAGAAGGGCATCAATGTAACAGTGCTGGAGAAATCGACCGAGATAGATCGAAATCCCAGAGCCAGCTTTTACAGCTCTCCAACCATTTACGAGCTGCGACGCGCAGGTCTCATGGAAGACATCATGAAACAAGCATTTGTGCCTGATGGAGTGACATGGCGCCATCTTGACGGCACTCCGATCTGCGCAGTCCAGTCGTCAAACCCTCCAGGCAAAGAAACCATGATATCACTTCCACTGGATGAGCTACTGCCGATCATGGCGGATCATGTCGCTAGGCATCCTACGGCGAAAGTCTGCCTAAAACATGAGGTGGTCTCAATTGGGCAGGACGAGCATCGTGCGTGGGTCAATGTGAAGTCGCCAGAGGGCGAGCAGAAGCTCGAGGCAGATTATGTTGTTGGCTGTGACGGTGCCAATTCTTTCATCCGGCGAGCCCTTTTTGGCAGTAGCTTCCCTGGGTTTACATGGGACAAACAAATTGTTGCCACCAATGTACGTAGGCATTGTTATCGTTGTCGTTATATCAAACCTCTAAGGGGATTCTCGTACTGATGCTTTTAGGTGTATTACCCAAGACTGAAAGACTTCAAGTGGACGTCTTCCAATTTCCAGATAGATCCGCAGCACTTCCCGATGATTGCACAGATTGCAAACGACGGGCTGCTTCGGATCACATATGGCGAGGAGGGAAATCTTACTCGAGAGCAAATGCAAGAACGCCAACCCTGGAAGTTCAAGCAATTCGTGCCTGGAGCGCCGGAGCCAAATGAGTACGAAATTAGGAATTTCAGCCCATACAAAATCCATCAGCGATGTGCAGAAAGCTTCAGGGTTGGCAGGTTCCTACTCGCTGCGGACGCTGCACATGTCTGTAATCCATTGTAAGTTGCGGGTATTTTGTGGTGTTGTCGTCTTTGACAAAGAGAGGCTGATGCGATCTTCATAGCGGTGGTATGGGTCTCACAGGCGGTCTGGTTGATGTTGGCAATTTGTTCGACTGCCTTTACGGCATCTTCAACGGCCAAGTGGATGATCACATCTTGGACAAGTATTCCGAGATCCGCATACAGAAATACCAGGAGATTATCGACCCTATCTCGAGCGGCAACATCAAGCGGCTATGGGATGCGAGTCCAGAAGCGATTCAGAACGAGCCTTTCTTTCAAGCGCTTAAAAGAGCCGAAGTTGACAAGGAATTTGCACAGCAGATGCAGAAGGCAAGTGATACTGGCCCCAATGACATGTTTTAATGACAAGCTCACATCTGCTCAAGGGCCTTGATGCCGTGATGCACGACTTTACACAGTATTACAAACCCCCAGAGAATGGTGTTTCATCATAAAGAGCATACGCTGGAAAGATTAGATCATGTTGTGGCCGTGATCGCCAGCAAGGAATGTGTAAGCCATCATATTCTAGGCCTTGGTTGCACGTTTAGTGGCTAGACAGGTAACCCTGGCGGTGTAAATAGGTGTTGGAAGGGGCCCGTAGGCCGTGTGATAGTGGTAAGTCCCGGAAGAAACTCACGCAAGAGGCGTATCAAATGCAAAAGCCCCAGTAAATTGGAGAAGTCTGGACATATTATTGGTAAATACTGGGGGAGGAGGAACGAAAGAGTCAAAAGTGTGCGTATATATGTGCTTGCACTCCAGTATGACTCTGATAACTCGCAATGAGAAAGAACGACCTGTCTGTCGACTATTTGTTGACTCAATGTAACATCCATCGTGAGCTGATTTGAACTCACGACCACATTCGCCCTACTGAAGAATCTACAAACCCCTATCACTGGTGAAGAGCTCAGTAGAATTCGTACTCGATATGTCAGACAGACCGTAATCATCGCGATATGCCGCTTTTCGGCAGAGAAAGCATTGCCGCCATCGGGCGTCGATCTGCTACGTCAAAATGTTGTTCCATTTACACCTCTCGAGAAGGCACGCGCCTCCTTTGCCCGCTATGTCAATACTTCTGAAGACTGCAGGATCATCTTGATCGTAGACGCGTCGTACGGCACCTCCGAGGTTAACACTGTCTGCATTATGCTTACCAAAAAGTACATGATTGGGAACCACGACTTCAACATCATCGCCACCGAATCTGGCGAAGAGCCGGTCCCGGCCCGGAAGCCAGTGTGCAGCCCATTGGGGTGTCGGAGCGCGACGACGGTGAGCCTGCCTTCCTGCGTTTCCCTACGTGGATGTGGCGGAACATGGAGGTGCACGATTTTTTTCGAGTGGCTTCGGAGTCATATCAAGGGCATTGAACCGCATGATGCCGTGGGCTTTTACGATCTCGACCTGTACTCGCTCGGCGCGTTGATGAAGGCTGTCATCGCGTATCCAGCTGGACAAGGTTGACCAGCAAAGGCATCAATTGCGCGTGAGCGCTACGAGAGATTGCTGGTCTGCTCTGACGACCCGCAGGAGTACGGCCTCGAGGCTATAATGGCCTGCTTCAAGAGCTATGAGAAGGAAGTCGTCGCAATCCTGAGAGACCTCCTAAACGGGCGCCCACTCCTCCGCCAGGATAATAAATGTTACTTCGCCAAGGGTATCACTACCTCCTCAACAAGGTATTACTCCTTTCAGAAGCTGATAGACCCATAGTAATAAACAGATAATTGGAGAGTTTGATAAGTGTCACGACTCTCAGCATTGAATATATTCACCTTTTACGAAATTACCGTTTATTACCCTGGCGGAGGAGTAGAATATTCTGCTATCCATTGGAACAGCGAGGAATTTCACAGCGGAGAGCAGAACGCTAGATTAGTGGCGGGTACGCTGCACGGGCACTAACTCTGGCATCAGCCTTGAATGCACAGCACTAACTTGCACCTGACAGGTGCCGAGCATTACTACAAGCCCATGTACTATGGTGGTGACGAGTCCTGGAATCTGCGCGACTCTCACATGTTCCACTCTCGTTCGCGTTCTCGAGCACCTCGGTGACGATGCGAAGGCCATTGTGTGGGCGCTCATCAGCCATGTCGTTGATGCCCGCGCCACAAGCATGGGCTGGTCGCGCGGAGAGCTCAACATTGGCCAATTGTGTAAAGAGGCAGATGCGGATCAAGCCCTGGACATAGGGTGTGGCACCTACACAGGAACAGTAGCCACAGGACGGCGATGGGACGCTGACATGCAGATAATGAAGATCAATCCAAGGCTACCCAACAGCTACGAGGACCTAACGCATGCCACTGATATCAAGAACTTCGGCCTGGATTTGCGTCAGGGCAAGTGTGGCGGAAAGCTGTGAGAAGGGCTCATGAAGCGTCACTTAGAACGATTTATTGATGTTATTCACGGATCTGACACGGAAAGGCAGTCTCACTACTCCTCGGCAATCCTTCCCGGACACTTTGATGGCTTCGTCTGGTTTGACCACTCTCGGCCAGTGAGAGCGCTAGAAGTTCGTCAACCACATACAGCGCTCGGCTCGGACGAAGCATGGCCATTTGGGCTGCAGATATCAATTCCTCATGGCTCTATACAGTACCTTTGAATGTATTTAGAGCAAACATCCGCCAATGTAACAGCCTTGTTCCTATATCGTACCATACTTTCTCGCCCAAAGTATCACGAACAAGTATACTTGTCCTTCGATCTCAACATGTCAGATCAGCCCTTACAATTGATTTCACTACAACTTCGCGCAACTCAGCTCATCTATTGTTTCAAGACGGCGTCATAGTCCGGCGGCTGCTCCACAGTCGGGTGACTGGATCTTGCCGACCTTCGAGGCTGCCCAGTTGCTTGTGTATTTGGCACTACAGGTCGAGTAGCAATAATGTTATCGTCAGCTTCAGGAGTTGCCCCGTGAGTACACAAGAAAGCAGCAATGTCGTCGTCGCCCAGAGCTCTAGCAAACGCGAGCGGCGAGACCATTCCTTCCTTATTCGGGTCTGCTCCATGCTGCACGAGTAACCTCGCTGCTCCCGTGTCCCTCTTCCGCAGCGCCTGCATAAGTGGCGTTCTGCTCTTCTTATCTACAGCATTTGGATTCGCGCCGTGCCTGAGGAGCTGGGCCACTAGATCGGTTTGTCTCGTCTCGATTGCATAAAGAAGTAAAGTGTCACCAGTTGCGATGGTCTGGTTGGGATCAGCTCCGCTTTCGATGAAGAGTGGGATGAGCTCTGTATGTCCTTTGTCGATTATGTAGCTCATAGCCGACCAGGTCCAGGAGTCCGAGACATTGGGATTGGCACCTCGCGACAGCAGCAAGCGAGCCAGCTCTGTCTTCTCCTGAACATTGAACTTTGAGCTCTTGATAACAACCAATATGATTGGATTGCCTGTGATATCGGATACATTGGGGTTTGCACCCTTGTCGAGTAACATCTTGATCACGTCAAGGCGGCCCTTCTGCAGCGCCTCGATCAGCAGCGGCGATCCTGTGATAGTGTGACTGTTGACATCAGCGCCGTGATCGAGCAGAAATTTCAGCATATCGATGCGACCATCCTGTAATGCTAACACAACTATCGGCGATCCTGAGATGTCTCGTGCGTTCACATTGGCACCTCGGGATTGAAGTAGCTTAACCATTTCCATGGATCCTTTCGAATAGGCATGGAAGATGAGTCCTCGGCCTACTGAGTCTGTGGCGTTGACATCAGCTCCATAGTTGAGAAGTAGTTGCACCATCTCGACGTTTCCTTTTGAGACTGTGTCTGCAAAATACGAGCTACTGAACATCGTCTTCTCACGCGGATCGCACCCACGTTGTAGCAGCAGTGCTGCGATTTCCAGATCACCACCTTCGGCGGCCCAGAACAGCGGGGGTAACTTTTTGGCTGTATCACAGGCCTCGCGAGATGCACCATGGTCTAAAAGCTCCCTCACGGCATCGATCTGTTTGCCCTCAATAGCACGCACGATGGGCGTCTTCCCACTTTCATCACGCCCGTTGACGTTGGCGCCCGAAGATATCAGAGATGAGATGTGGTTGATGTTTCCACGAGCAGATGCTTCGCAGAGAGCCACCACCAAGGGCTCCGGCTTGTAGCGGAACGGTGCAGTCATGGCCTTGAATGCTTCCGAAAGGGAGGCGAGCCCCCCTCGGTTCTGCTTCGGCTGGGAGGGTCCGGCGACGGCTGGGGAGGCAGACGTTGCAGCGGGCGCGGTCTCGAAGAGCGATGGGTCCTTCACGTCGTTGGGATACTCAGGGACGCTGTCTCCATATCTTGGAGGACTATCATCGTCATCTTGGACTAGCTGCGAGCTCAGTCTTATCACGCTGCGTGATGCACGATTGCATTCCTTCAATATCTGCTTGGTACCGGAGCTCCGGAGAATAGCATCCTGTTCGGTTGAATTTGACCTACAACTACCTGTCAGTGGACTTGGATCACGGTAATTGGAAGATCAACTGCCACTAAACAGAAAACGCATTACTCACACCTGAGTTGATTTTTGAAGAAGCTCAAAGGCCTGGGTTGCGAGTGCGATCCAGCGCTCAAATTCTGAAAGCGCCCTTGAGTCAATGACGGGTGGATTTGCCTGACCAGACCCTACCATCTTGATTTCCTTCTCCACTACAGCAGCTGCTTGTGCGCAACTGTCGAGAAACCCCGATAAGACTTCCTGGAGTGTCTCCGAGACAGCGGTAGCTCGCGTGATGGACTCCGCTAATGATTCAGCAACCTTGCTGTAGGCTCGAAGGCGGTCAGGTAGGCCTGAGAACTGCGTCACTTCATCTACCTCATCCAGTTCGACTGCAGCGGCGAGTACACGATGCGAGATGGTCGTGCAGAGCGAGGACTCCGACACAGCCGAAAACCCGGCCATGATTGCTAGTCTCAAGCTGTCAGTATACCAATTTTTCCCTTTGAGTGGTTGATGATAGAGCAGAGAAGCCTCCACTTCGGGCACGATGTAGCAGTTTGTATGACATTTTTAATCTTTGGTGAGTCTGAAGAGGACGCCCATCCAAGTCCCTCTAGCTTCGTAACCGCCAACGTGGGCTGCATAAGAGAGGCATCCGATCCGCGCCAAATCTACGGCACAGCATTCACGGTCCCCTGCGGGGATGACGCGTTGCGGGGGAATAAGCCCCCGTCTTAATCGCAATGGACGCCAGCGATTGACCAGTAGCCAGTCCGTCCAGCCTATCACGCGAGCTAACAGGGCGATTCGTACGACACCCAGCAAGCTAAATCACCTCGAAGGAACAGACCCGCATCAGTGCGGCTTCTCAGCCCTACACCAAATCCAGTAAAGTATCCTCTACAACATGTTATGCTTAAATTGAAAGTCAGAACTGCCCTGGCCATGTTCGGAAACACCGAGAGCTGGACAGCTCATCTATCTCCCACCTGATTGGTCCACGTACGCTGCCTGGCTGAACGGTTTGCAGCCTTGAATGATATGTAGCGATTAAGTGATTTATCAGATGCATCCGGTCCGTTTTCTATACATTGCCCGAGATAACAATCCTCCATGCCCAACCATTTCACCCCAATCCCTATGAATGCTGTTGGCAAATATGAAATCATCTCAGTAGAGCCACGGTCCTATGGCATCACGGTCAGAGACAGGAAGACGAAACATTGAATCAACATACCTTTGATGAAGTTGTTTTCTTGCTCCCAGTGAGTTGGAATCTTCAGGACCTTTGCATGAATGACATTCATGGCAAGTATGGCATCCTCTGCTCGAACAACGAGGCTGACGTTAATCTCGCTTGCGCCCTGGCTAACGAGATATATGTTGATCTTCGCCGAAGCTAGAGCTGAGAGAATTTCACCTAGCCATCTAGATTAGTATCTTGTGGACACGAAGACTGACGTGTGAACACACTTGAGATTCCAACCATGTTCCGCATCTTATGTCCAACAACCGTGACAATAGACATGTTCTCCGATATCGAGACCTATGGCATGTGTGAGTGTACCATCAAAAAATACTCCGAAACGAGTCTCTAGCATACCTTTCCAAACTCCTCCAGGTCACCCTTCAGTCGTCTCTGTTGGTTTTCCGTTCCATCAGATGATTGCATAGCAAGGCTGACGTTCCCCTCACTCGTTGTGACCAAATCTACCAGCATCTTGTTCTCCTCTAGCTTATTAAATACGCCTGCTAAGAATCCTTGCGATTTCGTATTTCTGTTGCATACAACGTTGACCAAGATGATGAAATCTTTGACGGTCACAGCAGTCGGTCGACGTCGTTCCTGCTGCTCACCATGATAGCCGTTTTCTAGCATGAATCCTGAATCTGGTATCTCTTTCTTGATCTCTGAATCTTCAGAGTCCAGTGTTAAGGATTTAAGAGACGGACTGGTGCTCCCTGAGGGGTAAATGATTGTCCCGGAACCTTTCGGGTTGAAGACGTTCTTGAGACGCAACGGGAGGCTCGCATGTCGGATTTGGTCCATCGTCAAGGGGTGGATGACCTGTCGCGCATGCTCAGCTCTGACGTTTTAGCTATCTTAGCTGAATGAGCATCAAACCATACCTCGCTGCCATAATATGTCAACTCAGTCGCCTCTTCGGGCGTCACCGTAGATAGAAGTCTTGCTGCAGGCACTTTTCTAGGATCCGCAGTGAAAATACCATCAACTTCTTTCCATATTTGCAGCTCTGCAGCTCCAATCCCGACGGCAGACATTGCAGCACAGAGATCCGAATAGCCTCTGCCGACAGTTTTGAGCAACGAGTCGGGCATGATACCGAAAAAACCTGGACTTTTATCAGCAAGAAAGGTTAAAAAGATATTACACTCAAGTAGGAGGCTCTTGCCTGTAATGATAGGAACATGATTCCTACATGCCTCGATCTTTTGTGCAATCACATCGGAAAGGCGATGGAAGAATTTCGGACCAAGAGTATCGAACGCCACCTTCTGATCATAGAGGTTTGGACCAAACGCGCACTCGACAATATCATCCAGTGCTATGACTTTGGCTGGGATGCCCTAAATTGCGTTAGCATGACCTCATTGAGGAGTTTCAGTCAGCACGGCGGGGGAAACTGACTCTGCTAGCCAACAAAGCTGCTACTAATACACAGGCCAGCTTCTCTCCAAGAGCAATTACTCTGTCTTGAGAGCGCGGAGAAAGCTCTCCAACAATCTGAACCGTGTGAGCTTTCAGCGATATATAATGCGTTGAGATACTCACTTGTGCCGCTAGTAAAAATCGACGAAGAGTCTCGCACTCTACGTTAATGTTGGTCTTTGTCAGTTCATATATCTCGTTATGTGTGCCATTTGGATTTGCGATATGTCGGTCCAGGAGTCTGAAGTGGTTATCTCGGATGGTGTCGATGGTATCATTAAGTTGGCTTGATGCAGTATAGCCTATCTCAGCATGGATAATGCACTCTAAAAGCAGGCTTGTTGTTCCGCTGGATTTAGTTGTTCCGGAGAGAGCCGAGCAAATAACCGCTACATTGTATTCTTGCAGATAGGATGGGATGATCCTCCCACAGATCGTATCAGGAAGCTTCCCTAGGCTGGTGCCGCCGTATTTCTGCACAAGCCATGGCTTTTCAATAATAGCTGCACCCATGTCACTAGAGTTTATCTGCGAAAGGCTCCTAGTGCAAATGATCAGACAAGGAGAAGGATTAGCGTTAGATAACTGAGATAAGGGAAAGGTGGTGGTGAGTAGGCTGATCAAGGGCTCGGCACGAGATATACTGCTTCCATTGTAGACAAGTTGGCAGATGTTTGACTACGGATGACACTGTGTCATTGCATTGCACTCAAACTTTTGAACCACGGCGATGGGTGAGCGATCTATGCACAGAGTTGTGGCGATGGCCAGCGTTCGGCGCAGACCCCGATCCGGGATTTGAGAATCTCGGCCCACTTTCGCGGATCATGAAAACGCCCTGCCTGGTTTTGAGAACTCGCCGGCTTTCATTTTCAGGACATCACTGCAAGGCACGCCGACAGCCCTCACAGCCCTCACAGTCCGTTTCCAGTCACCTTGCCCTATAGCATTTGGAGCATGTTCAACTGTATCATCATGTACTGAAAGTGCACGAATCACTCGTCGAAAAATTGTACTCAGGTATGGGTTTCATTTACCAGATGTGATACAACATTGATAGTAAATAATCGGTACTTAAACTATACATGCTTCTAATCATTGAGGTAAATTTGTACTATTTATTATGTTGAGGCAAGTCACCAATGCTCGACTTCGCCTACCAGGCTCTCTTCCTTCACCTCTATTTTCTCTGCTGGTATTACCGTATCATGTATGTGATTGTACATATGTGGATAGTCTCTGCGTAACTTATCCTGAATCAATTTGTCTAGTTGTTCAAACTCAAGAAGGAACCCGTCATGACCGTCTGTCGACGTAAGCATTTTCAAAGTAGCATTGGGTAGGCATGATGCCAGACGCTCTTGTTGTTCTGGGAGGAATAGTGCATCAGTTTCCACGCCGATGACCAATGCACCTGATGGCACTCGGGCCAAGACGTGTTGTAAGTCATTGTCCGTGGGCTCCAAGTTATGTTCAACTCGTCCACGGACAACATCGTGGCTATCCATTTTATTTGTCAAGTGAAGATAGCAATTCGCATCGAATCGTCTCACAAATTTCTCGCCTTGGTAATTCAGATACCCCTGTGCTGAAAACGAAGGCTTCCTCTGGGAAACTGAGGGAGTTGACCGTCTTGTCTCCCTGTCTGAAGTAGGAACAAAGGGTGTCTCTGTCCGCGGAAGGTCCAGGGGAGGTTCTGAAGGAGGACTGCTTAGTGCGCGAGAGGGTTTTCGGCCAAAGCGGTTGTCAAAGCTCACACAAGATCTATAAGTCAACATGGCGACCATTCGAGCTGCTGCCAAACCCATAGACGGTTGTGACTCCGGCGTGGGTTCATAATATCCGTTCTCAAACTTGGGGTCCGCATATATGCACTGCCTCTGCGCCTCTGCCCATGATATGCCCCAAGCACTGTGATCTGCCGCCGTGGCTATTGGAATAACACCTCGAACATAACCGGGAGCCGTGCAAAGGGGCCACTCAAGTGTGGTCATTCCACCCATCGAACCTCCAATGACTGCCGCAATAGACCTGACTCCGAGTGCGTCTAGAACGGACTTGTGAGCATGCACGTCGTCTCTGATCGTAGTTTGTGGAAAGTCGCTGGCATACGCTATCCCATTGTGGATGTCAACAGTTAGAGGGGAAGCGCTGCCGTATGGTGATCCCAGCACATTTCCACAGAAGATGAAGAAATGCCGCGGATCAAATGCCTTTCCAGGACCTATCAACGGATTCCACCAGTCACTGACATCTGCACTTCCAGAAAGCGCATGGCAGATAACAAGGACGTTATCGCAGGCATCGTTCAGAATACCCCATGTCTTATACGCCACAGCACAATTTTCTAGGCACTGACCCGATTCCAGTTGAAGGGATGGGATCAAGGCAAACTTTTGACCATGGATGAGCCTCGAGTACGGATTGTTAGGGTTCGGATTGTTATCAAGGACTGTACGTCTTAGCTCAAGCAGTATGAATTTGGTTTCTTCGTCATAAGACTCACGTAAAGCCATTGCCACCGATGAGGAAATCAAAGTCGACGAGGTCGAATTATCGATCTAGGATTGACTCTCTATCTAAATAGGCTGCAGGGCCCCTATTGGTGAAAGATTGATTTGGCTCTCAGTCGTGAGTGTGGTTGTGGCTGGATGTTTGTAGCATAAATGACTACGAGACTTCCACTTCGACTAAGACGGCTCGACTCAGGGGCTGCATTGCCATTATCGATGTAGGAAGACGTGCAGACATGATAAGAATCATCTCATGCGTAAACGAACTGTCTATTGTGGGTGGTTTCAATGCATGCGTAGAGATGCTGAGTTACACACAAAGGATTGAAGCTGATGTTGTTATCTTCGGCCTTTGATTAGAGGCGACTCGGGATTTGGGGAGTGAGCCCATCTCGGTCTCTCTCGACGGGAATGTTAGCACCAGACGATGACCGAATCCAGAAGGAATGAACACCGTTTTCGATTCATTCGAACACCGATCGTAGGTCGAAACAACGATAAAGGCAAGAGTAGCTATCTTGCAGTGAGACGCAATGGAGACCGGAGATTGGTAGCCGATATTCAAAACATACCGAGCCGTCATGCATCCAGCTCAGCCGATTGTCAAAGTTGCCGCCGTTCAGGCGGCCCCCGTGTCATTTGATTTAGACAAGAGTCTCAACAAACTGACTAGACTGACTGCCGAGGCAGCAGCAGCTGGAGCTGATCTCATTGTCTTCCCGTGAGTTCATTGGCTGCGACACTGACCGTTGCTGGCTTGCTTATTCCACCATCTTAGAGAAGGATTTTTATCTGCATACCCATGGCGTTATGCATTCGATGCTACTATAGGCGCTAGAGATCCTCGCGGTGTGTTGCTCGGATATTCTCTTCATACTCCTGGTGTTGACACCTTCCTAACATGAATAAGGCCGTCACTGGTATGCTAGATATTACAACTCCGCTGTGTCTATGCCATCGCCTGCATTCGATGTCCTTGTAGATTCCGCAAAGACGCACAATGTCCTTTTGCAAGTTGGAGTCATTGAGAAAGAGGGTGGAACCCTTTATTGCACATCACTCCTGCTGGGCCGAGATGGGTCGATATTGTTGAAACACAGAAAAGTATTGCACCAGAGCATTCTTACAAGAGCTAAAACTAACAGGCGCAGCTGATCCCAACTGCAGCAGAAAGACTTATCTGGGGTCGAGGTTCTGGAGATGGACTTGATGTCGCCACAACGGAGGTGGGAAAAGTCGGTGGCTTAATTTGGTAAGTGTGGCCTGCATGATGCTTCTCAAGGATGCTGATGATCTTAGTTGGGAGAATTATATGCCTGCAGCTCGAATGGCGCTCTACCAACAAGGAATCGAGTACGTTGCGAGTCGTATGGGGGTCTGGTGAATGACTTGTAAGCTAATGGCATGGTAGAATCTACCTTGCCCCCAACGCTGATGACCTACCGGCTTGGACCGCGACAATGCAACATATTGCCAAAGAAGGCCGTTGTTTTGTAGTGTCAGTAAACTCAGTGTGTAAGGTATCTGACTTCCCATCTGACTACCCACCGTTCACTGCGGAGCATTATGATCGCAAGCCGGATGGCACAAGATGGGAGCCAGATGATATTGTCAATCATGGTGGGTCATGTATCGTTGGTCCTCTGGGGACGTTCCTAGCGGCTCCAGTCTGGGACAAAGAGGACATCGTATACGCAGAACTCAGGATGGAAGATATTAGTGAATCAAGAGTACGTCGACCGCCAACGCCTCCATTCATTGCTCAGATGTTAACAATAGATGTAGCTTGACTTTGATCCCGTTGGAAGCTATTCAAGGCCAGATATCTTGTAAGTATTCAGAGCTCCCAATGTTGCGAAACATGTGTCACCACTAACAAGCCTAGCACTCTAACAGTCAACACGAAACCAGCCACGAATGTTAAATTTATCGAGTAAGAGAAAGCACTCATTTCCAATGGTGATTCTTAATCTTGCTATGGGATAATAGCGTCAAATGATTTAAATGTAGATCTCAGATAGACATCTAACTTAATAGCGAAGCCCTTCTAGAGCAAAGCAGCCATATTGTCCCTACCTAAGATGCTGTTTGCCTCCCAGTAATTTGTTAGTGGTGTGATAATCAGCTAGCAATTTGGCTAAGGACGGGAGTACAATATGCCATGGATGAGTGAGCAAATTTTGCGGAGATAACACATGCTGAAATCTGAGGGTCTGACTACCCATCTGCTTATCAAGAGAAACACACCCACATCCGCGCCCAGTAAGCCTAGACCAGGCACAATTTCCCCTGATAGGTCACTGGATAGGTACTGTACAGTGCTGAGGTGCTTTGCGCCACCACTCGGGTGTTTTCGATTCCGCCCTGGAACCCTCGTCAAACTCTTTATGGGCAGCGACCGATGAGGCCGCAGACAGGAGGGATTGACTGAGAAGTATCCTTCTCCCACCATTCTCCTTTCTCATTACGTATCAACGAGCAGTCCCGACCAACAGAGCAGAGCAGAGCCGCATGCCGTCTGTCGCTTATTAGCGCCGAGAGCCATGACCGAGTCCGTAATTGCACAGCAGCAGCCTGCCGTTGCCAGGAAGAAGTTCGCTGTCCCGCCAGTGAAGAACGCTTGTCTCTCATGGTGAGGATTCCCTCTGACCCCGCAGCGGGCCTCCGAGATCGCCGAACTGGGGGAAGCTTCGGTGTAGCTTGCCCGTGTCGGTGAACAGGAGACCCTCTTCGGCCACGGCCAGGATTCACGCTGACCGGATTGTAGCCGGGCTTCTCGTACCAGATGTGATGGTGGAAAGCCATGCGCGACTGTATGTCGCCCTCACGCCTGCATGCAGCCTAAGGGCTGCCGTTCATTGCTGCTATTTCCAACCTTGATGCTAACGCAAGCCCATGCTCAGTGTCAGAGTCGATGTCGCGAATGCGTCTACAAGCCCAGCAGGCGAGGCGGCCCAAGGGGTCGAAGGAAGCCTCGACTATCTGAAGAGTCCGCGCAGCCAGGTGAAGGCATCTCAAGTGAGATGGACAATGTTGTGCGAGATGAGATGCCCGATGTGCCACTTGAACGTGAGACTTCTAACATGTTACCCCAATACCATCAACGCGCTTGCTCACAGTACCGTACAGCTATCTCGATTCAGAATTACATCGATCCAGGTGCGGGCTTGAAGCAACTTGAGGACTGGTTCCAGGATAGCGACTTCATCTTCGACTCACTCTTCATGTCAGGCATTCCAGATGCGACATACGGAGATGCGATGCTGGAGCAACCATCAATTCCTGTACAGCCAATTCCCATGGTCCGGACTTATAAAAGTGACGATGCTATGTAAGTCTCTCTTTTCCTATGTCGGATGAGGGAGCCAATGATCAATGGGATGCTCATGCGCAAACAGCCTCGATGCCTACTACATATTCATTCATCCGTATTTTCCTATCCTTCCTCCTCCCTCAATTATACCTGTCGATCAAGCTGTGCCTCATCTTCAAAATCACGTCGAAGACTTTGAAGAGGGCTTCGAGCCCTCATCCCCGATTAGCCTAGCGATCTCAGCCATACTTGCTCTCATTCCCTGCGCGAATGATCTGAATCATCTGAGTCACGAGGCTGTGGTTTTCCGCCGCAAATACTCACAATACTTGGCCCAATCAGCAGTGGAGAGTATCGAGATTGAGAATGAGATTCCCGACTCATCAGTCGAGCCTCCGAGAGCCTTGAGCGAGTCGCCCGTTGATCCTGCTCGAGCACCTTTCCATCCCCTAGTGCCAATAGAGCTAGAGAGCATCATCGCGCTCGACATCCTCAGCGTCTATGAGTATGCGCAACGAGGCAACCTCAAGAAGATGCAAAATAGGGCTGGACAAGCCCTCATGTCTGCCATGGCCTTGTCGATACATGCATGTAACGAAGAGGACATTTTCTACGAGGCCAAACGCCGAGTCTGGTGGATGACGGTATGTCGACGCCATTCATTATAGTCGATACACATGGCATAAAGCTGACAAACATCCAGTATGTATGCGTCTGTCAGGGCTCCATAGTCAGCAACACAGTAAGAATCATTATTGCCCTAAGCAAACTGCTCGCCGTGCTAATTGAACAATTTTTAAGAAACCATCATTTGCTATCTTCACACCGAGCTTCACTACCAAGTATCCGGTCTTACAGGCTGACCCGGAGGTGAGTCTTGTCCTCTGCAAGAGAACGATGGGACGGGACCGAATTCTGATAAGTCTCTAGGCATTCGCTTTATACATCCAAGCTCAACAAGCAATCCTCAGCGCAACACAGTTTGTTATCGAGCTTAATGCCGCAGTTAAGGCAAACAGTGATATGAGCCATATCTACGACCGAATGAGAGAACTCGAGCTGTTTCTCGGCCCCATTTGTGATCGTAGTGATACTTGGATCCTACCATCTACCACCAGTTCGTCAGTGGACTCGACAGAAGAAGTCGTTGCCCGATCACTCAGGTCTATGGCTCGCATCAAGGTGAACAGGTCAGTGATACAAAGTGAACATCATCTCTTCTCTACAACACTCTTTCTAAGATCATCACACAGTGCACGAATCAAGGTTCACCGTTACTGCGCATTCTTCGATATGCCGGTGTTCTCGGCCAAACATTGTGATCTCAAGTCCACCAAGTCGGAGAGTGTGGACAGCCAGGAACCGCGAAAGTGGCCAGCTTGCTCATGCAGCTCTTTTACGAGCCTACCAGGTGCTTCATCATCAACATCAGCTGCATCAACAAGTCCTCCCTCATCAGATGGTGGAATGCTTGCGACTGTCCCAGGCACAGCAGTCAATTTCCCCTTTAGCAGCCACCACTCAGCCAAAGTCTGCCTGAAAGCAGCGCTCAATATCGCGCAAGCCTTTGACAACCTTCCATACGCCAATCCATCGGGCCAGTTGAGTCAGGCTCCGGTCCCACTTTCTCCGAGCTCCAGCATCATAGCTCCGCGGACAATGCCGTCCTTTGCTTGCTGCGCGATGCAGTGCGCCTATTCCCTGCTGATGATACACCACAAGACGAAGTCGATATATCCCGAAAGCGCGGCGGGAAGTCCCCTTGTCGGCAGCCTCCTAGTGCGGCTCCAGCAAGGGCTGACGTCTATCTTTGCCACCCTGGAAAACTATGCTACGGCGTTTGAGGCGCTCGGGGGCATGAGAGGTAATTCACTCTCCCCTTTTCTGTCCCGAAGGCCGAGAAGGGTCCGGCTAACAATTCACGCAGATCAGATAAGGAGCGCGATAGAATCGTCCATGGTGTTCATGGTCTGATATGGTGTAGAAATGAACTGACTGGTCAGACCGGCGTTTATCTTGTGTAACTTGCTTACTCCTCTCATTGGCTTGTGAATCCGGGGTTCTGAGGCGGAGAGGATGGGAGTAATGCGGGTAGGGATCTCGGGATTTGGTCTCTCTTATCAGCTCTCCACGCCGCGCTCCATCAAAGACCGGGGCGAGATTTGAAGGGCAACTTTCGTACACCGAAGAATACACAAAGAATTCGGTATCAAGAAGATAGATACATGAGCGCTATTTCAATGAAAGCTGTAAACCATTTAAACGGGCGGTATTGTTGTGTTGGAAGATGCGTGAGATTCTCCAGGCATCGGTGATTAGCACGAGAACTTGACGACGAGCCTGAGGAGGCCTGTGACTTGGTAGTTTTCATTCGATCAGTGTAACATTGGTTTTTACTTCAAATCAACAATTTGAGCAACATGCCTGTGTCAGGATCCCTTAGTAATGTCGATTGGTAAGTTCACCTCTAAGTCTACACATTCCAGGCCCAGAGCTCAGTCCGCCGCTTACACGACCATTGTGGCAAAGGGAACCCAGGTTTTCCACATTAGCCGTCCACGGTGGTCAGGAACCCGACCCGGTCAATGGTTCACGCGCTGTGCCTCTATACCAAACCGCTGCTTACAACTTCTCTGATGCCGCCGGTATGCCTCACTTCGATCTTAACGTATGAATTGTGGTTGTTAACAAATGATTTCTTCGTTTGAAGATGGTGCTAGCAAGTTTGCATGGAGCAAAGATGGCTATGTCTACACCCGCATGGGCAATCCCACCAACTCTGTCTTCGAAACGCGCATGGCAATGCTTGAGGGTGGTGTTGGTGCTGTAGCCGCTGCGTCTGGCCATGCAGCGCAGTTCATGGCTCTCACAAATTGCTGTGAGCCGGGGCACAACTTCGTCAGCACATCGTGGCTGTATGGAGGCACATACAACCAATTCCGCGTCTACATGAAGAAGTTCCGCATCGACGTCAAGTGGGTCGTAGGCAATGAGCCGGATGATATCGACGCGGCCATTGACGAGAACACGCGTGCGGTCTACATCGAGACGATCAGCAACCCCAAGCACAGTGTCCCTGACATCGCAGCCATTGCTGCAGTAGCCCACAAGCATGGTATCCCGCTTATTGTCGATAACACATTTGGCATGGGAGGCTATCTCTGCAAGCCCATCAAGCTCGGGGCTGATATCGTGACGCACTCATGCACCAAGTGGATTGGTGGCCACGGCACATCAATGGGCGGCATCGTGATCGATGGTGGCCATTTTGACTGGAGCGCATCAGGCAAGTTCCCAGGTTTCACGGAGCCGGCTGATGGATACCATGGCATGCGCTTCTGGGATACCTACGGCTACAAGGCACTGGCAGCTAAGCTGCGGATGGACAGCATGCGGGATCTTGGCCCATGCATGAGCCCATTCAACGCATGGTTGTTCCTGCAAGGCCTGGAGACACTGGCGCTGCGCGGCCAACGCCACGCAGAAAACACGCAGAAGCTGGCCGAGTGGCTGGAGGCTCATTCCAGCGTAAATTGGGTGCTGTACCCAGGATTGAAATCGCATCCAGATTACGACTACACACAAAAGACGCTCGTTAACGGTGCTGGAGGTGTCTTGACCTTCGGAGTGGTAAGTGCTACCCCTGACTGCCCGGACTCGTGACTTCTGTGAGATACATAGACGTGCTGACATGAACTACGTCCTTAGGCTGGCAACATCGATCAAGTCCGCGCAGTCGTTGACAGCTTGAAGATGTGCTCACACCTTGCGAATGTCGGGGATGCGAAGACGCTCATCATTCACCCGTGGGTGACAACCCATCAACAGCTACCAGACGAGGAGAAGATCAAGGGTGGAGTGACCCCTGATTTGATTCGCGTATCAGTCGGTATCGAGGATTTTGAAGACATCAAGCGCGACTTTGAGCAGGCATTTGAAGCAGCTGGACTGGCCTCTGCCAGCAAGAGCGGCGGCGATCCCTTCCAGACGGCGCTGAACTTGGTAACTGGCGGGTTTATGGGGACTAAGGCAACTGGTGCGCCTCGCCCGGGCACTGACGGCACGGTTCAAGTAGCTGCATAGAACATGAGAGCAATCTGTTTCGAGGACTCATCGGAAAAGAAGACGATGCCATGTTATGAGTTTCAAATCGATCAATAGGTAGTCATTGTTAATACAAGTACATATGCTGCATAAACTCTCCAGAAAACTTCAGACCTGAGCCAGCCATGTCAAGCCGTATAGTATAGGCTCGAACAGCGCCACGTCCCAGATAATATGTTTGTCGTTGCGGTAAAGTCGATGTAACCATATAATGACCCTCCTGTGCCTGACGATGCATTATTCATACAGCGGGAAATAAGTACAAGAAAAATTCACACAAGTCAAGGCCGTCATCCACCTCTCTCCAGCTGTCTTCGCCTCTCCTCCTTCGCCTCGCGCATTCTTGCCTGGTCGGTGATCTGCTCGAGAGTGTTGATCCTCCTGTTTGCCTCATTACGGTCAAGAGCACGACCTTCCCTTTCGGCCTTGAGCTTCAGTTCCAAGTCTTTGAGTCGGTGCATCCACTTCGTATTATCGATGCCGTATCCTGCGCCCTCCTCATTCATCAAGTCGCCCGCTAGCGCAAGCTCTCCGGCGCTTAATGTCCTCTCGGTCTGGGTCCGCGTCATAGTGCTTGTTCGGCTGTTCTCCCTCCTCGTGCCAGGTCGCCGTTGTGATCTATCTCTAGTACGATCTCTGGGGCCGGTGGGTATCGACGGACTAGGACTGCCACCTCCAACTCCCTCTCCAATTATCGCAGTAGGATCCCCGGTGGCTGCGTAGGCCGCACGGGCACGAACCTCACTAGCTGTCCGGAGAGTAGCATTCTCAACCTTCAGCTGACGATACGCATCTTCTAACCTGGCGAGCCTGCTCTGCGCCTCTTGCAGTGCTGGCCCACCGCCAATAGTGCCTGCAGCGACGCCGCTTCGTACGATAGCCTCGAGACGATCGAGCTTCTTGATGCGTGAGTCAAGATTGCCTTCCAAGTTTTGGTATTCTTTCCAAAGTTCTTTCTCGACGCCTTTAACGCGGCCCTGGAAAGTGCCAACGATGGACTCAATGGTCTTGACCGCAGCAAGGAGATTCTTGCTGAAGCCGGGCAGCATTGTTGCAACAGCTTCGAGAGACGGCAGCGCACGACCGTTGATGAGGCTATTGTCATGGGCCCAATCTGTTCCGCAAAGCGAGGACAGTCTCGTCCAGAGAACAAGCAACAGGCTATTTCGCTCGTTGAGCTGCTCCTTGAAGGTCGCTTCGAGGGTGGCGATTCTTTTCTTGTCTTGAGTCTTGGCTGTCTCCAGTTCGAGTATTCTGGTCTCGGCATTCGACATATTCCGGTTGACGTGGTTGTGCGTCTTTTGGAACGCTTCGAATTGGTTCTTTGTATTGCGGTGTGCCTGGCGCTCTTTATCCAACGTCTCAGCAATTTTGCGGGATTCCAGCCCATGAGACTCCAGGAGACCATCGCGCTGCTTGATGATGCGATCCTTCTCCATGAGCGCTGCTCGGGTGCTATCAAGCTCCCGGACGGTATTGTCGAGGTCGTGCTGGAGCTTCGCAATATCCTACATTGTTATTAGTACTAATCTACAACTGAAAGACTGGAAAGAAGATCACTTACCCTGAGGAAGCTTGATCTCGTCCCGTTGAGATCTCCAAGCGCCTCACGAAGATTGCTCTCCAGCTCAAGCAACCTCTCCTTCCACTCAGCAGCCTCAACCTCTTGCTTGCTCAAGTTCTTCCTCAGCTTCCTCGACTCGTCCTTCGCTGCCGAGGCCTCTCTGTTGAGCTGGTTGACAACCTGTTGGACTTCCTCCTTTTCTCTGCCGGCCACAATCTCACGCTGGCGGCGCTCAGTGGCGAGACGTTGGTCTAGTTCACGAGCACGCTCCTTCTCCTCGCGAATGACCTGTTCGGCGTTCGCGAGCGCAGCTTCCAGGTCGCCTATGCGAATCTTATCACCTTCCTGTTCTTCGCGGAGGAAGGCAATCTCGTTTTGGCTTGATTCCTGCTGGACGCTCAAGCGCTGTCCTTTGTCATTCGACTCTAGCAGCTTAGCTTCCAGATCCTCAAGCTCCTTGTTAGCATCGCCCAGATCCTGTTCGAGCTGCCGTATCCTGCGCAACTTGTTCTCCTGCTCGTCCTCGAGGCGTATGAGTGCCTCGCTCATCTTGCGCATTTCGTCTTGAAGTGCGTCGAAATTCTCCGATCTGTCATTGAGTTCGAGCTGTAGCCGTTGAATCTCTGCGTCCTTCTGCTCCACAGTCTCGTCGAGAGCATCCAACTCTTCCTGCGCCTCCTTCCTCAAAGCATTGAACTCCTGCTCCAGAGCCGCCTGATCTTGTAGGGCCTCGTCTCTCTCTGCTTGAATCTGCATCAGATCATTCATAGCACCTTCAAGCTCATTTTCGAGGTCCAGGACTGTCTGCTCTGCTTGCTTCTTCCCTTCAATGGCCTGCTCAAAGTCTTGCATGCAAGAGTCCAGTTCCCGCTGTAAGTCCTGGTTCTGCAGCTTCATCTCGTTGATCTTGTCGCGCATCTCCGACATCTTGTTTTCCATCTCCTCGCGCTCTGGATCCTCAATCGTGGTAGCCGCACGAGTGCCGCCACTGGCGCGCGATTGCGACCTTTCGTGCACGCCGGCGCGGGATGCGGATCGTTCCAGGATGCTATCAATGGTGGATGGTGCAGGTCCGCCGCGGCGCTGCTGTATCTTGAGGTCTTCGATTTCCTGATATAGCCGCTCCTTCTCCCGATTTCTAGACGTCAGCATAGAAGTCTGGGCGCCTACTTCTCGGCGCAGCTCCGCGTTCTCGTGCCTCAGCTGCTCGCTTTCTCGGCGCAGTTCTTCTACCAGGGTTGTGGCCGCGCTGAGACTGCCGTTCATTTGATCCGTCTCACCGGACATGCCCGAGACGGGCCGTGTAGGGGAAGATGTTCTCGGTTTCTTCGTGATGTTGTAGATATTTGTGGTGTGATGCAGACCGGCTCCAGGGTTGCCGCCAGTCAACTCTTGTTTCAACCGCGATAGCTCTTCTCGAAGTCTCCGGTTTTCTTCATCGACTTGTATCCGCCTTGCCTCTTCCTGCTCGTGGAGGCTCTTCCAGACATCGGTCTCGTCGTCTTGACGCGCTAGGGTATCGCCAACATTTTTCTCGCTCAGGTTCTGCAGGGATTTGACAACATCAGCCATGCGTCGCTTCTCTGCCTCCTTGGACATGTTCTCGTTCCTAAGCCTTTCGATCTCTGTGAAGTACTCGTCCACGCGCTCCCGAAGAAATATCAGCTCTTCCTCGCGCTCCTGGGCGTCCTGTTCAAACGAGTCGTTTGTCTGGCCATTGGAGGATGCGCCACTGTGAGCAGTGCCAGGACGCTCATTGTCGTCTTTCATCTGCTTCTCGAGCTCCTTGACACGGCGGCGGAGGACCTTGTTGTCTCGTTGCAAAACAGCAAGGCCAGTCTTGAGCTCGACGTTTTCCGAAATCATCTCCTTAACACCTTCCTCGGATAATCTGCCAAGTCTGTCGCTCAGGAACATAACTTTGAGCTTAAGGTCGAAGTTCTCCTTAGAGAGCCGCTCTATCGTGCTGCTCTGTTCCTTAAGCGTCATGCCCTTCTTTTCCTCCTTCTGGCGCGTGTGTGTAGAGGCAATGCTGAACTCAGACGGCTTTCTAGGCGTGACGAGGCCACCCTTTGTCCTGTATTCTCTTGCCAGCGACTCGGGGACCTGGACGTTCCGCACGTGGCGTGCAATGACGGTGTCGGTGGGTGCGGCCAGAGAGCCCTTAGCCTTGGGCGTTCGCAGCACGTCGTCGTCCCGTCCGCTTGTACGCCGATAGCCCATGCGGTCATCGTCTTCGTCCAATGTGCCCAGCTGACCAAGTCCTCCGCCCGAGGAGTCGTGAAAATCATCGATCCCGGACGCCATGCTGCCTATGCTTATGGACCGTGAAAGAATGTTGCTCGTGCTCCGCGACAGGGGGAGCGATGGTACGGCGCCGCCAGACTGGAGAGCGTAGTCGGCGCCCAAGCCCACCGTGACGTCGCTGTCCACATCGTCGTTCGTATTGAAAGATGATACGGACGACCGTTGGCTGGCGTTCCTACTGCGCAAGTACTTTGGTCGCTTCCCGCCCTTGAGCGCGTGACCTGGCGTGCCTCCTGCATCCACCGACAGCTTGCGCAAACTGATATCCGAGCTCTGGTGCCGTAAGCTACCGCCCGAAGTGTAATCAGATCTCAGCAGCGAGTCATCGACCGAGCGGTCGAACTTGGGAGGGCTCTCCCCTGTCGTGCCAGAGTCATAACCGAGATCATTCTTTTCACTACTCGCTTGTGACAAAGCCCTCGATATGGTCCGTGCTGCGGCGGCTGTGGTTGGGGAGGAGAATGCTTCAAGGGATAGCGATGAGGTAGTATGGCTGTTCTGCGTACTGTCGTGGTCGTCTTCTTCCTTGACGGGCGAGAGGGTCTGCAGGTTGCCGGGTGCCACGTCGGCCGGCGGCGTGGGCATAGGGGCGGACGGCTTGTGGCGCGGCGAAGATTGAGCAGGCTGCACGGGACGGTTCTTGGTGGGCGAGTCGAAGACAAAGGTGTCGTCGACGCCGTTGGGAACAATGGTGGGGATCGGAGACAGAGGGATGGCGAAACTGGACTCGACGTCCTGCAGGTGTTCTCGGACGACTTGTTCAGTAAAGGAGTCGGAGTGCTTCCCATCCAGAGCGCTCGGGCCTTCTGCGAAACTGCTCTCGATGGGAGGATGAAGGAATGGGATATTTTCGGAACTTAGAGCTGGCTTGCTCTGGGTATCGGGTTTGGAAGGAGGCTGCGGCACTGAGACATCGTCAAAGTTCTCCTTTGTGGGAGAGATGCCGTCGTCTTCGTTGAAGCTGCCGGGGACTCGTCGCAGGACGCGGTGGGCGGTTTGCGGGCGAGACTCGGGGCTGGCTGGAGGATTTGTGTCGTCGCCGTCCATTGTAGACGGTGTTCAAGGTGGTGTAGCCAGTCAAGGCGGACCTGACATCCGGCAACAAGCCGACGCGCGGAGGGGATTTGTGTCTTGTTTCTGCTTGGTGTTTTCCCTCCCCTTTCTAGGCCGAGGGAAGGCGCGCGGAACGATCTCGAAGTGTATGCGTTGTGTTGTATCGTATGGTTATGGTGATGTGTTGTATTGTGTTGTGTGTAGTTTCTGGGAACCCCTACGTCGCGATAGCAACAGCTGCAGCAGGCGACGTGTCTTTGGCCATGAGGGCGACGTGGCGCAAGGCAGGAGGAGAGGCTGTCGCAACAACAAGGCCGAGAGAGCAGAGATCTCGAATCGTTCAGGACGTCGTTAGTGAAGCATCTTGGGGGATGCCACAGGGAATGATCAGCGTGCAGGCGAGCGGGATGAAGTTCGGGACAGACAGTTGGGTGTTGATCACGACGGCACGATGCTACCTACTGCATGGTAGCTCCTAGGTATGTGGTATGTGGTATGTAGTGGTGTACATGTACCGTATCTTGTGCTAGATTGTTTGCTAGTCTGCTAACTTAGTGTATGCCAGGGACACACACTCACACACACGCCCACACGCCCACACGACTGCACGACTGACGCGCTCGGTCCTCTTGAGCAAGCAACATTCAAAATCCAAAGTTGACACCAGCCAAAGCCTCTGAGAGGCCCAGAGCGCACCCCCACCCATCCATTACCCGTAACAGACTGACACACACCACGCACGCAGAATCGGAGTCTAATTAAGAAAAGGTACAGGTAGTCGAAGTCAGCGGACCCTCCCCCTGTGGCTCAGGCCTCGCGATAACGTTACCTAATCCAAGTCTATCTGCAGTGCCCAAAGATACATTTCTTGTTAACTATCAAAGCGGGAACTTGAGTCCAGAGTTGTTATGGCTCGCAGTCGCCCAATATTTAGGTAAGGTAGCGTGTTACTGCAGGCGTAGGCCCTCTCCCCCCCCTTTAAGTCGTTGCTATGACAGCGAGCGGGGTGGGCATTTAGTGGACTCTGTGCCCCCAAAGAGGATCTCTCAACATTCTCACATGATAGAACAGGCCTCGACACGGGCCTGCTTTCGCTTGCTGGGCTGGGCTAGGCCGGGCTCCCTTGCATTGATCCGTCTTCAGAGTACCTGGCATGGTTCTGATAGGCCGGTGTCAGCGTTGCAGCTACTGCTGCTGCTGCACGAAATCCCAGTACCCTGCTTCCCTGCCTCCTTACATTACAGTATTCCGGGTTGTCTTTGGTGGATCGACAGAAGGCTGCCACGCTCTCAGACCTCGACTCGGCGGAAGCAGTGTGGAAACACGTCAAGAAAAGCCCAACTGTGAAGGCAGCGGCCTGCAGGCGTACAGGCCGTCTTGATGCAGGGGTAAATGAAGACAGTCCGGACTGACCTGGAAGAGGGAAAGGAAGAGGAACAGGAACAGGAAGAGCTTAGAACGCAAAGACATGTAAAAGCGACAACAAGAAAGAGCGGAAACCCCATACCTATGTACCTACCAAGGGAATTAAAGGTACGCTACCTACAGATATCATATACAACTCCTTTCCCAATTGAATATAATGTAATGTATGTAATACCTACCGGTATATCCATATTGCCAGTGTCATTGCGGGTGGCAGCAGCTGGCCGAAGGTGTTTACTTCTTCGAAGTGAAGCCACGTTTGTAGGCAGGAGTCGATCCGTCGCTCCTCCCTTCCCCCTCTCTTTTCCATCAGCGGCTCTGGCTCCTTCTCCCCTTTTCTGTTGGGAGGCTATCGCGATTGCCATGGTTCCTTGCTCCCAAACTGGCAGGTGCCTACAACATGCCAAAGAAAGAAGCCATCACCATCAACACACGCAGCACTCCAGCCAGCTATGGCTATAACTATAAGGTAGCTTGTTATTGATGATTCAAGGCGGCATGAATAGACCCACCGGGATAGATTCTATTCTATACCTATACATCATCCTCCGCTCTTACACCATACTACAAATTTACTTTGTTGATTGTCTACCTCACTTATACGTATCAAATTGATGCACTGGGTTGGTCCTTTCTCTTCTGTCTTCTTCTTATCTAGCCCGGCGGGCCACATCCATCATTGCCTCGCCTCTTGAGAGGAAATAGAAGCTTAGGGACGATCCTTTTCCATCGGTTCACATGGGACATCAGTAGTTCTAGTAGCCACATCACGATGAACTCCAAATTGGAGGCATATTCTTTCATCTCGCGGGCCGGGACCGGGCAAGCTGTGCCGGAGCGAGTCCAATGCCTTCGGTGCCCAGACCCAGATCCAGCTCCAGAGGGCCCCCTTCACCCACTTCTACACCATATGGTCACCTCAGTCTCCTTCTGTACTCTCATATCATGCGAGTCTTTCACCTGTCACTCAGCCAGCTCATCTCTACCGAGTCTTGTTCTTCCGTTCCCTCCAGCTGTTGTTGCTGACATAGGGTGGCCCATACATGGACGTTCACCCCGACTTTCCCACTTTGCGGTGGCTGGTGAGGGCGTTGATGATGATGGTGACGAGGATGAGCCAGAAGCTCTCAACTAACAGCAGAATCCCAAGACCAGGTAGGTTGCTCCTGATTACCCCGAAACCACGACACGACGCTGTTCTTTTGGTTCCCCGGGGTCCCAGTTGCTAAACTTAGCTCTCTTGGGCCTGGATTCCCCACACGCCGGGCCGAACGTCAGGGCCGTGGCGTCCGTCAACTCACTGCAGAGCATGGCCTTCCCCAGGTTCCCCGCCTTCTCCAATCTCCACGCACCCATGGAAGAACCAGGACAATATGGCCGAATGCTAACGTGATGCTATGCCCTGCTGAGCCTGGTTCCTGCATCTCGGTCTGAAGCTTCGACGAGATCTTCCAGCGGTGCCTGAGCCACTCGATTCCAGCCTCGGTCTATGTGACGCCGATCATCCCCCTCAAGGAGGCACCCATCACAAGCTGTCCTCCTCGTCCCTGGCCCTGCATCACTGCGTTCCTCGTCTCCTAACCTGGAAGCAGCTTCGGTGCACTGCAGCTTGCTCTTCTTAGCTTGCTGACTTCGCAGCAGTTGGCCCGAGAATGCAAGGACAAATGCAACCCTCCAGAGATAGTCTTAAAAAGAATGCCCTGCAACTCCAAGCTGCTCCAAGATGTCGGTCAGCGCTGCTCTCTGTCCCAGAGTTGGCTCATTGGTCTTGCGTTCCAGTGCCCCTAGCCCGTCGTCCTCACCATGCTTCTTAGGTCGCTCCTATCCCTCGCGAGTCTCCTCGCCCAAGCTCATGGGCTGTCGGTAGAAAAGGGCTCGCCCCGAGCCAATGGTGCCGTCAACCCAATTGCTGTAGATACTGCTACTCCAAGGCTCTCCTGGCGCTTGACATCCTCTAGCCGAGGTGATTCCCAGATTGCATACCAAGTTCAAGCCGCCTCGGCCGAGTCTCACTTCGCCGCCCCGGACCTTTGGGATTCGCAGCGCATCGCCTCCAATGACTCCTTCGTGACCTACTCTGGAAAGAGCCTCGAATCGCGATCGACTGTATTCTGGCGAGTTAAAGTCTGGGACTCTGGCAACCAGCCCTCGGATTGGAGCGATGTCTCGTCTTTTGAAATCTCCCTACTAGACAACAGCGACTGGACCGCCTCCTGGATCGCAAACACTGACTTCAAGACCGGGAACAACTCTCTCCCCGTTTTTGCCAAGGATTTTGACGTCTCTTGTGACGTCTCTAAAGCTCGACTCTACCTCCTCGGACTCGGCCTCCACGCCCCGGAGCTGAACGGCCAGAAAATCGGGGACAGTGAGCTCGAGCAAGGATACACCACCGTGAACAAGACCTTGCTGTATTCAACCTACGATGTCACCTCCCAGCTCAGCAAAGGTGCGAATGTGCTCGGCGTCGCTCTCGGCAAGGGCACATACGATTCAGAGATCCCGCTGCTGGCCCGCTACGCCAAGTTCAAGCTGACCACGCCCGCTCAGCTGAAGCTCATTGCCCAACTCGAGTACTCGTGCGTCTCGGGCGAGTCTGGCGCGGTGTACTCGGATGACAGCTGGGTGACGAGCGTGGACGGACCCTATATTGAAGCGGCATGGTTTGGTGGAGAGGAGTACGATGCACGCAAGGAGTTGCCGGGTTGGTCGACTGTCGACGGAGACAGATCCAAGTGGACCAAGGCAGTCGTGACCACGGGTCCGCTGGGGAAGCTTGTTAGCCCACGGTCGCCTCCCCTGAAGGTTGTCGAGACCCTCAATGCAGTTTCCGTCAAACAGGTATGTGCAGCTCAACTTTCAGCGCATTGCTTGGTAATTAAATATCGTAGGCCGGTGCACAATGGGTTTTCGACATGGGTGTTAATTTCGCCGGCACTTACACTTTCACAATGAACGGCAAGGGAGTAAGTATCAGGGTGAATTGTTGCTGCGCGGCTTGTACGCTAACTTCTAGCACAGCGTGCGGGAACACGCATCGTCTTCTATCCTTCTGAGCGGGTCAATGCCGCAGGAACTCCAGACCAGTCGACTACTGGTAGTCCTATCTTCGACGCATACACCTTAGCTGGCGAAGAGGTTGAGACTTACACGCCCAAATGGATCTACCACGGTTTCCAGTATATTGGTGTCAACACCACCTGGACTCCATCCGTGTCAGATATCAAGGGGTCAGTGATCAGAGCCTCCAACGAGGTGACTCTGTCCGTCGATACGAGCAACGATCTTTTCAACGGAATCCACAAGATCATTGATCGGTCTATCCAGGTAGATATCTTCTTTCGCAATCTTCCCTCGAGCAATTTGCTTATGAGACTTTAGGGCAACATGTACTCCGTGTTGACGGATTGTCCACATAGAGAAAAACTCGGATGGATCGAGCAAGATCACCTCGTCTTTGAGCCGCTTGCCCTCGGCTATGATCTCCAGGCGTATGGTGATGACCTGATTCGCACCATTGCTGATGCTCAGGCTTCCGATGTTGCTGGTCTTATCCCGGATATTGCCCCTGAATAGTAGGTGATTTCTTGACTTGGTAGACTCGTAGAAGAAGTCACTGACAATGCTGTGTACTTAGTGGTAGCCCAATGGGAGGTGGATATCGCAATGATCCGAATGCAAGTATAATCGAAATCCTATCTCATCCTCTTGTTCTGATCATCTTGCAGTGGGGCAATGCCATGGTGATCGTGCCGCTTCAGCTATACCAGTACTATGGCGACATCCGCATCCTACAGATCAAGTACCCGATCATGGTCGACTATATGAACTACCTCATCAACCGAGCAGCTGGCAACCCCTATCTCAATGATGGCGGCCTCGGCGACTGGGAGGGACTTGGTACGCTCAGTCACACAGACCTCTCTCTCGCACCGCTAATTCGTTCCAGACACAACGACTCCCAAGGGCTCCACGTCCACCTTTGGATATCAGCAATGTGCAGCAGCCATGGCAGAGATTGAATCGATTCTAGGAAATCAAGCAGCTGCTGCCAAGTACCGAACTCTGGCATCCGACATTGCGAGTGGCTTCCACACCATGTGGTACAACTCGACCAACTTCCCACACTACTGCTTAAACTCGCAGGGTTGCAATGCCATGGCTCTCGACATGGGAGCTGTGCCATCAAATGTTCGCGCTCGAGTCTTGCAGGCCTTGATTGACTCACTGCAGGCCAATGATTGGCATGTTACAGTCGGAGAAATTGCTCTTCCTAGTGAGTAAGACCCTTTTCAGCGTGCATATTAGCCTTGCCCTCAAATGTCAGACGGTCCATGGCTAATCGCGGACTTTGCAATCTGATCAGGTCTTTTCCGTGTTCTGCGTGCCGCACGCCGAGACGATGTTATTTTCAACATCATGAATTCTCGTACCGTGCCCAGCTATGGTTACCAAGTTGTGTACGGCGCGACATCATTGTGGGAGCACTGGGATGCTCCGACCACCGGCGGCAGTCTCAACCATTTCATGTAAGCTTGTCTGTCTCTGACCCTTAGAAATGACGGTCACTGACTTCTAGATGATCAGGTACGGCATTGGTGATCTCTGGATCCTGCAACTCAGCGGCCTATCCCAGTCGACTAACTCCATTGCCTGGAAGAACATCACCTACTCGCCCACGATCGTTGGCGACCTAACATCCGCAAGCACCAGCTACCGCACACCGGCCGGCGTTGCGTCAGCCAGCTGGAATCTCCAGGGTAAGAAGCTGGCATATGACGTTGAGGTGCCCGTAGGTTCGACGGGTCTGGTGTATTTGAACGGAACGGGCATCGTAGAGAGTGGCAAGCCTATGAAGGTTGGTCAAGATGGTATTCTTAGCGTCAAAGCCGGATGCCAACGGACATTGGTCACAGTCGGGTCCGGGAAATATCATTTTGAGGCTACGATGAGATAAATATAGTGATAACCATGTTATCTTTATACGACTCTGTATTGCAGCTCTGCCTGTTGACCTGTTGGTACCCGAAGGAGAGGTCGGGAGTTGTAGCCGTAATAATTTTACTCGCCCCTCTGAGCGACCACAAATCTAATCATGGGTCACTGTCGTAAGATTTGTCGGGGGTTGTAAGGAGATATTTTGACGTTTCAGTGAGGGAGACTGGGAGAAAGTCCAAGCAAGCTTAAATATGTCTCCTCTCTATCTCCTTCTGTCGTTCAAGTTCACATTCTTCCTCTCGAGTATAGCTCACTTTAATAGAGGCAGGCATAATCGTCCGGCCGAGTGCCGCCATAATTATCGTGTACTTCAGTATATAAGTGACCGTCCAGGCGTCGATGGTCACTAAACCCCTGTACATGCATGGCCATGTTGTTTTCATACTGGTAGACAAGACTGAAGGAAACGCATTCATTAAATAGTACCTTGATGGTAAGTCTTCATCAGCAACCACTGATTACTGGGAGGACATGTCAAGAGGGCACATGGACACTGAGTGTATCAAAGTCGTAGTATTCTAGATTGGCGAAAGATGGCGCCCTGGCTGTTACATACTCGTGTCTGAGCCCAATGGCACAGCATTTTCCAGGTTTCTTCGAAGCCATGACTGGATGAGAAAATCCAGTGATAGTTCTATTGCTGGTGTCTTTGTTGAAGGTGCAATACTTTACAATCGACCACGATAATCAGTCCTTATCTTCCTTTGTGTCCTTCGATATGGCCTTTTAATACTGCATGATCTCCACTTCCAGCGGCACGGCACGGATACCATCTAGATCAGTAATACATTCCTTTGTCAAAGTGATCCATTAATATCATGCCCACGGCTCCGCAAGCCAGTGCCTTAATTATGAGAAGGAGAGGTGGGGCTGAGATAATTGGATCCATCGCGGACAAGTGAAATAGGGAGCTAGAAGGCCTTTGAGGCTCTAGCCAAGCTTTCGATTTTTTATTTATAAAATGTGAAGACTTCCGGTAGTGACAGACTGAGCCGCACTCCTAGCGAGAAATAGCATTAGCATGAGCTTGTCACCTGCGGACACTTACCATTGTAGGGTAAGGGCCTACTCTAGATTACTGAACAATGACCATCAAATCAACTATGGCTCAATACTATCCAGAAACACTTGACTATTGTGGGGGGTTTCAAAAGAAAGGACTCTGCTTGTTATTGTTTGGCATGCAGGAATCATTAACATCTTTGAGTGCTGTACAGTATTACAAGATCGTCAAGACTTGGGGAGATGGTCACAGCAGGTGTCGAAGGGATAACTTTAATGAAAGGCACGTTAGCGTGCTATATATACCATATACGACAAGATGGAATCTTGGTATGCATATAGCTCCTTCAGGCATCTTTGGTCTTCAAGGGCAGAACCCTACGATTTCGCATCCGGACGTTCGATGTGTCAGATGATGTCCGTGGCCGGCAACAAAAGTTGGAATCGGAACGCCGGAGCCGGCCGCTTCGGCGAGCAAGCTTCAAGCGGGGACGGTCTTCCCGCTTTGGAAGGTGAGATTTGCTAAGCAAAGATCACCGGTGGAAGTTGCACCGAAGCCGGGTAGATAACATCGGAGGCTCTCTTGTGCTGTCCTCAAGACAAGAATCTACCCCGCCACGCTTTCCAGACTCCTTGAACTGCCAATGGTGGGATGCATCACGACTGCTAACCAGCGTGTCTTATAATGAGGACCCGAACCGAGATGCAATGGAAAAGCAGGAGTCGAGACACGATACCAGAAGAGGTTATTAAACCATGGAAGCTTCCCCCCCAGCGGACCTATGTCTTCACCAATGCCCATGTCGTTGACTCGGCGAAAGGCGTCATTCTTTCGGGGCAGACGGTCAAGCTATCTGACGGCAAGATCACATCCCTGAGGTCAAGCAGGTCGCATATCGAGATAGAAGACGAAGCCATCACCATCGATCTACAGGGGAAATATCTAAGCCCCGGCCTCATCGACTGTCATGTACATCTTACCTCGGTACCTGGGGAATCGGACCTACGGAGCTCCATGACCCTATCGCAGGACGTGTCATTCATGCGGCAGCCCTTTGTATGCAAGGCGATGCTTGAGCGGGGCTACACGACTGTTCGAGACTGCGGTGGCGCCTCGCTAGCATTGAAGGAAGCCATTGCCGACGGTGTATTTCCCGGCCCGCGACTATTCATCGCCGGACATGCCCTGTCGCAGACTGGCGGACACGGTGACAAACGCGGGGCACACGAGAAAGCGAGCCAAGGATGTTGTGGGGGCTCTGCCGAGGGTCTCTCCGTCGTCTGTGATGGCGTCCCGGAATGTCTACGAGGCGCCCGCGACCAGCTGCGCACGGGGGCTGACTTCATCAAGCTGATGGTTGGCGGAGGCGTGGCTTCACCGACAGACGCCCTCGAGAACACACAGTTCACGGCGGAAGAGATCCGGGCCGTGGCGGAGGTGGCCGACACTTACGATACCATTGTCACAGCACATGCGTATACGCCAAAGGCGATCCGGCGAGCAGTCGAAAATGGCGTGCGCGGGATCGAACATGGCAATCTCATCGACAAGGAGACGGCGGCGTTCATGGCAGAGAAGGGCGTGTTCTTGACACCGACTCTGGTCACATACCAAGCCATGGCCGACCCCAAGTATGCGGCATTCCTACCAGTTGAGAATCAAAAGAAGAACGAGCAGGTGTTGCAGCAAGGTCTTGTCTCGGTGAAGCTGGCTCACGAAGCAGGCGTGACGATTTGTCTTGGCTCAGATCTGCTGAGCTTTCTAGGCGTGGAGCAGCTCAAAGAATTCGGCCTCCGGGCTCAGGTTCTCGGCAATGCGGATGTGCTGCGACACGCAACAGTCAATCCAGCCAGATTATTGCGACAGAAGAGTCTCTTGGGCCAGATCAAGGAGGGGTTCTTGGCGGACATCTTGATACTGAACGAGAATCCACTTGAGGATATCACGGTGTTCGAGAGACCTGAGAAGCATCTCCTAGCGGTCATCAAGGAAGGGAGAGTTTACTCTAGCCGGTGGTCCAAGTTGGCGGAGGACACGAGT